>NW_022900947.1:20613084-20635659 GCF_012274545.1 Fukomys damarensis | reverse complement strand
TTATAATAAACACATAGTACTTAGTACAATAAAACACAAATTCATAATATCTGATTCCTGTTATATAAATTTCAAAATATTGAAGTATATCCTGTGGTGTTAGAAGTTAAGGGTTTGCCTTTGAGCAAAAGAAAGGAGAATAGTTTGTAAAAGAAGGCCATTGTAGAAATTTCTTCTCATTCTTTTTCTTGTCCAAGATTGTTCTTGCATATATGTATTAATTTTCAACACTTAGTTTAGCTTTGTATTTGTCGTTTCCTAGTTTTATGTATAAAAATTTGACTCCCTTGTAAAATTTTTTAAAAGATTTTATTTTACTGGCTTTCTCTCCTTGAGCAATTTTCTCACCTCTGTGAGCTTAAATTTGTTTCATGTATAAAATGTTTTTAGTAACAAAAAGTTATATTGAAGACTAATTAAATGTAAAATATTTGGGACAAGGATCAACATATATGAAATTGCTAAACAAATAATAATCACAATTTAAAACCGAAAAGGTTATTCCAAGTACAATTTTTTTTTTAAAAAAAGAAAACTTTTTCGTGAATGTAATATTTTAAACTCAAATGGAGTAAATATCTCTTGAAAGAAATTATTTCCCACAGAAATGTTTACAAATATTGCAAATCTATTAGGTCAACACAATTATTTGATGTGCTCAGAATAAATTAAATGAAAGAACAATCAAAACTCTGGAAATATTAGATTCACATTGTAATGGAAGGGAGAGACTTTTAATGCAAGAAATAAATACATTGCATTGTGTGGGAAGGTTCTCAAGTTTGGAACCAGACTAAGAAACATAAGAAAACTTTACTCAAAAAAACAAAAAAAAGAAAAAGTTAAAAAGCAGAAGATAAGCTACCCTCTTGGTTAAATTTCCAGGATGCAAATATAAACTAACAAATTAAATAAACAGCTAAGAGAAAACAGGAAGAATAAGGCATACCTATTTTAAAAAGTGAAAATGAATTATAAATTTAATGAAAAGGACAGATAAGCATAATCAATATATAAATGCAAGAATATATATGTCAGAAATATGTATATATTTATATCTCTGTGTACACATATATTTGAAAAATCTTAAAACAATTAAGATATAACTTGGGGGCAAAACACAGTTTCTTGCAAAGTATAGTCAAGTTTAAAATAACATGAAAATCAGGAAATTATGCTTTTTACAGACAGTACTCAGATTTGACTAAATTTCACAATAACATCTTCTGTAGCTATTATATTTTTTTCCTGAATCAAATTCAGAATCATATATTGTATTTAATGGTCATATCTTTATTTTTGGTCCCTCTTTCTGTGTCTTGAGTCTAACAATTGTCTTTAAAAGACATCAGTTGTTTGGTCAAATGTCCCCAATTTAGTTCTGTCTGATGCCGTTTTGTGATGACATTTACAGGTGTAATGTTCCATCTTTCTCAGAATATTGCGTCTTACTCGAAACTGATGTTGTTTTTCCCAATTTTGATTATACTGTTTGTTGTCTAGTTCATGTGATTGATTTACATCTATCAGTAATGTCACTAATATCTTTCCTTTGAAATCAATAAGCAGGATGTTGGAAGGGAATTTGAAGTGATAAAAATCTCTGTTTCTGATCAATACTTGCCCTATAGTTTTAGGATGAGACCTAAATGTTTCTCTCCTGTGTTTATTATTTGGCCACAGACAGTTAAAAAATATGCTTATTCATTTACTTAATTCTGTCAGTATGGATTCATTTTTTTCAATGATTTATACTCCATTCTTTTTATTATTTATTTTGATGTTCAAATACTGTCAAAATAGTTTAAAAGATTAAATAAGAAAATTATTGAGAGATATATATTTTTTACCTGTGTATTTCATGTAATGAGTCATAAAGAATATAAACATATATTGCCATATTATTATCAATCTCTTTAACATAGAAAAAAATAACAGTTTTCAGACATATAGTTCTATTTCTCTACTAAATTTAAAATAATTATTCAAAAATATAGAATGAAATATAAACCCATCCTCTACTTAAATGTGAGTAATACAAACATCTCAAAGGATGTATTCTAGGTCACTAATGTGAAATAATTTATTTAATGTGACTTTTTTACAGCTCATCTGAAAAAATTAGTGATCAAAATCCTCAGCAAAGAACAAATAAAGCTCTCAGAACTTTAGTTACAAATAATACACTATATCTCATGGATCTTTCTCTTGGGACTGCAAGGTTCTACAAAGAGGCACCATAAATAGACCTTATTTGGTATTTACATATTCATGAAAAAACAGAAGTCATATCTACTACTTTTACGACAGCAAATTCCATAAGGTCTTTTCAACAATGAGTAGTTAATAAAACAAGGCTCTATCCTGGACATACATATTCATGCATAAATATCCTTTTTGTGAAGAATTTATTGGAATGTTTTATTTACGCAATACTGCAGTAAGCAGCTAAAGGCTAAGATATCAAGTGAAAGACAACAGCTATGCAAGAATTTTAATGACATTATTTTAATAAATCCTGAAGATAAACTCATCATGACCTTCTAAAAATCGGTAAAATTATAATAATTATGTACCTCTTCATTTTCTTAAAAGAATAAACATTTAGCTCATTGTTCTTTAGCCTAAAAAGTAAGAAATAAGCATTTCGATAGTAGGAGACAATTTTGAATTAGTAATGATAAGCTGCTTTACTCTTTAGTGTTTTAAATTATGTATAGCTCACAAATAGTCCTATATATTAATAAACAAATTAAATCTGATATTAATAGTTTCTTCATGTGATCCAACCACAAAATTGTAAATAAAAGCTCATGACTTTTTAATAAATAGAGCACAGGAATAGATGTAGAAGATAGATTGTTCTCAATTAAAAAACTATACACTATTTTTGCCCATTATAATTGTGCCCCTATAGTATTATTGTTTAAATATGTATTATTAATAATAATTGTGTTGATCTATTTCTTCTTTGATATATAGGACTGTAGTCTTCTTTTCCCATCTCTTTGTTCATGTAATTTCTTAGTGAGGAATTTACCCTTTTCTCTTACAAATTACTCCATTTACCTCAAAATTTAGCTCAAAAGAAATATGATTTCTTTTCCTGCCCAGTCCTTCTTCCATTTGTATGAGTTAAAAGCAATTTTGTGTATGTTTTCTTACTATTTATTCATAGTCTTACAACTTGGAACCAAGATCTGGTTAATCTTTATGATCTATTAACTAGAATTAAAAAGCTACCTAAAAGTGAATGCAAATGTGATTCATCATTAAATTTACAATAATGTCAGAGGCAAATGCTCAAACTGGGAGATTTGAAGTCCATAAGAATGTCAATGTTTGAGTCACTAAAATAAATGTAGGCTTTAATGTTATACAGCTAATATCAGGATCTTACACAGAGTTAACATTGGGAAATGTCTGTTTTCTATTACAGTGGACTAGCCATCAAAACTTTTCCAAAATTGTAGAAAAAGAAAAAAAGATGAGAAAATGAAGAAATGGAAATAAAGTGTTTGTAAATGGGGAGGGGAGGAGGGGGCGAAGGAAGGGCAGGGACAAGGGGAGAAAATGAGAACCAAGACCTGTCATGTAAAGGTACAAAATCCCAATGATGACTGTACTGTATCCCTAAAATGTACCAATAAACTAAAAAAAATTATCAAATCTTGATTAATAGCAGGTTCTACTATGTATAATTTTCTTTCAGGAATTATAAAATACTGTTTTCTTCTTCAATTAGTAAGAAAAATTTTTTTCTTGATAGAATGAAGGCAATATATCCTTTAAAGCCTGACTTCCCAATGGATAATCATATTAGCTGCAAGGACAAAGTGTGTTGTCTGGTAAGTTGATACTGGCAAAGATATTTTTGAGATTTTCAGGTCTAACGCATGCACATGTATGTGCTTTATCCTATACCTGATTTTGATTTAAAATCCAAGGTTATGTTTTGTAAGAAACTAAAATTTGGGGCCTCTAAATATATAGAGTTCCCCTAAAACACTGTATATAATTATTATCCTATTTTCTGCTCAGATAGCAGGAAACTGTGTTCTGCGGGGTAATAGGAATTTCCATTGTAACATGCTATTAGATTTCTAGGATAGGTAACTCACACATCAATGTGGAACAAAATCTCTTTTGCAAAACTCAAAATGTTCACCATTTTTGTAACAAAATTAACAATGAAAAATTTCCCTTCAGTCTTCAAGGTGTCCTAACCCATAACTATACTGTTTGAGTCATTTTTAGTAATATACAGTCTTTCAAGAATGAATAATACCTTTTTTTAACGATATCTGTTGATGGATTTCCCACACAGTAGGCTACTTTCTGAAACATATCCAAACCAAGCATTCATGTTTGATGAAAGTAAAACTGACAGCCAGAAGAGTACGATAGCACGTCTTTCTATAAATTATCCAAAAATAGACTCTTTTTGCCATCTTGAGAGGATAATGACATCACACGTATTGAGAAAAATCACATAGGCAAAAGAAAATTTAATTTCCAAAGAATTTGAATAACAATATATAATATTAGTAACTGATACTTATTCTTCACTGAATTCTGAATTTTCATAGCCAGCTTGAGTTATCAGGTCATTCCCTGGTTCTCTTCTTTACATTTAAGTTAAATGAATAATGCTCAGAGAGACTGAAAAAAATCCTACATTATAAAACCACATTTTCTTTCAAAAATCACCTCCTCCTTGTTTTTCTTACCATTTCATTAAAAAAATCTCCTAGTAAAATGTAAGCTAATTTACTGAAGATTTTGATTGATAGAATAGTCTCTTAGAATATTTTAAAACCAATTAAGTCAATTTTAACTAATAATACCTCCTTGGTAAGTCCAAGAAGCATAATCCATTGCTATTTGGAAAACGTCTAAAGCAGTCTGAACTAATGTTGTCTATTTAAGGAAAAACAGTATGCACTTGTCACATTTTTTGGAAAAAAAAAGTCAAGAAAATCAGTCCTCAGGAAGAACAGTAATTTCTAAATCTTCCCTAACTAGGATAGTCAAATTTAAAACATCTTATTGAATGGATTCTGAAAAATAATGATCAAACCCAGAAACATTTTATATTAATTAATAAATATTTTATGTAATATAATTCTTAGTAAACTTGGAGTTCAGGCATTTTGTGGGTAAGGTGTAAGAACAAAGCATCCAACAACATTTAAGTCCTGAAATCTGTAACTTGTGTCATCCAACTTGACTAAATAATTTTTTAAACATAAATATTGATTTTCACTATATTCTAGATAGGTCTGATGACTCCTTCCCAGATTCCAAAATAATGAATATGGTGCTCCTCAAATTCTACTTTATCGACTGAAACAATGTTTTAAAATGTATACTTCAGTGTAATTTCTATAAAGTCAATTAGGATATGTAAATTAGAGATGATTGATAGGTATGTATAGCTTCTCTTTGATAATTATTTTATTGTATTAATAACACAGTGTGTCACCACCTTCACTCTGCCAATCTTCTGCATTTTTATTAGAGGAGCAATGATCTTTCTTCTTTCTCCGCCTTTCCTTCCTCCTGTCCTCTCTTTTTTCCTTCCTTCCTTTAAAATGTTTTTCTTAAATGAAAAAATAAAATATATACTCATTTAATAAAAAATTACCATACTAATTCAGAATATTTTGTCACAGATCTAAAGATAGGCTTTTCCATACCAAACTTCAGAATGATCAGAAATGTGTGGGAGTCATGAACTCGCCTGTGGGGTTGTGCCGTCTTATTGAGGGATATTTTGCTAAGATGCAGATTCACAAGGTTTGTTAAAGGGAAGAGTTCAGGTGGAAATAAAGCACATGGAGTTGTTGTTTTTAAACCACTAGTTCTGTGGTAAAAAAATATAGAGACAATTTGAGGTGTCATAGCTTTGGAAGGTGTACTGCTGGAGTCTACTGGTGATGGACCAGGCTATGGCTAAAGTTTTAATTCAAAAAACAGCTCTATTGGGAATGGGGATTTAGCTCATTGATGCCACCACCTGCCTAGCAAGCACCAGTTTGATCCCTGGTACAAAAATCAGAAACAAAAACAACAACAACAAAACCCAGCTCTATTACAACACCATATAATCCAGCCCCCAATATGAAGAGGTAAGATCTGCAAGCTGTCTTCTAAAGCAATCTTTTCCTTTGAGGTAACTTTTCATCTGTGCTCAGGAGTCTATTCTATTCTGAGGATTTGGATGGGACTACTGCACAACACATTCCCCTAAATCCAACAGTTTAGTGTCCTTCTATTTGGACAAAAGTGTAGGTAAACATTATTTCTCTAGATACAAAAGGTAAAGGAATGCAATGCAGGGAAATTTTGTTACACTTGTCAACACACCATTGACCTTTAAGAGAAGTAGAACCACAAGTTAATTAAGAAACAAAGGGTTTGGGTTGGGGATTTAGCTCAGTGGCAGCGTGCCTGCAAAGGTCCTGAGTTCGATCCCCAGTACCACAAGAAAAAAAAAAAAAGAAACAAAGGGTTCATTTGGGCTAATCAGGGTTGTAATTCAGGAAACATAAATTTCACGCAGGCTGAAAAATGCTCCATCTTACAGTATTCAAAACAAGTCAAATAAAAAATATAGGGATGAGATTTTATCAGTTGTTTTCAAGAACTTAGATTGCTGCAAGCAAAGTGACAAGCTGTCTTTTAAGAAAGGGATTGAATAACTCAAAGAATGGATAAAACAGTTTTCATAAAAGGACAGGGGAAGGACCAGAACAAAGAAATTCTTGGGAAACAAAGAAAGTTATGGGCTGGATGACTCTGGTGGGTATATTAAATTGGAATGTTCCATTATGATGAAAACCATAGTTCTGGGCACATAAACTACAGGATGTATCCGTTGCACAAGGTCAGAAGTTTAATTGGAGGGAGATGTGACTGAATGCTTGACAGCCATATCCTCATGGCCTAATTTTGGAAGAATTTTAATTTACCTCTCTGGCAATGATTTAGTTTTTCCTATGAAGCTCACCCATATAATTTATCCTTATACTAAAAACTATAAATATTCAAATAATTATAGTTTGCAAAGTAGAATGTAAATACAAAAATATCAATCTGTTTGTTCAATTGTATTGATTTGCCACCTTCTTCCTTCAGGCTTTTCCCTGCTTTCACCTTCAGTATCCAAGCTTTCTCCTTTCTTTATCACAAGATAATCATTTTGAGTTCCATTGCCTTACAGGTCCGTCATAATTCTGCTTCTCACTTTGATATGCAATAAAATGTAACATTAAATAATGAATTAAGATTGTACATTAGCTTCACTTTAAAGGAGACTTATGGAAGCACAAGGCTTTCATCCAAAAAGAGACTTTAATGAAGAGACTTTCAGGTAATAGAGCACGCCAGTAAAGAAAATAAATTGGTCCAAGAAGTCATTTGCACACCCATCAATAAGAAGTGTCTATGGCACGAAAATACATTAGATTATTTTAATGAGCAAATTACTCCCATCTTCCTGAGATGTTAAAGTGGACCATAGCATCTGATAAGTCCCAAATCTGTTCAAAGCTATTTGCATGAGTGGTGTATTCGAGATGAATGGAAGAGAGGGATGAATCTTTAATGTGGTTGCTGCTGTTTTTAAAGAAAATAATTCAATTCAAACTTCAGCTTATTAGAGACATCAAAAAAATTTTCCAGATTCTAACCTTTTGTCAAGGTGTTTGCAAGAGAATTTTGCTCAAATAGGAAAAAAAAAGCTATTAAATTTCAACATCGAATAATTATCTCTGAAGTCCTTTGTTATTACTTCTATTTTGATTTACCCAATTGTTTCACACATCAAACATATTATTTTACAGTGTTTGATATATTTTTAAATTTATGCAACTCACATTAAGAATAAAAGTAGCACATCTAGTTCTAGGAAAAAATATGCACTAACCTATTTGCCATGAGACACACTTTATCAGCTATTCATTAGAACATATTGGAAGTGACATATAATACATCAAAGGGAAAATTGCCCAGATGTAATGCTGTTTATTTCTATATCACAATGTACGCTATATACCATTAGATGCTTTATAATGAGTGTTAGTTACAAGCAAAAAATCCCAGAAATTTAAAGTAAGAGATAAAATGGAACTACTGAGTAATGTTACGATGAAAGCAACAGCTAAAAAACACCTGAGGATTTCTGGGAGTCATAAAACATGCATGCCTTGTAAATCCAACATTTTCTTAAATTTCATATAAATTTGGAGCTGTTCTTCACTTATTACAGCATTTTATGAAATACCTCTTCTTACTTCCTCAATCTTCTTTTAACAAAGCATTTCCAATGACACTATCCAAAGAACTGGGCTCAGATTATGCTGTGATGATCCTGATTTTTTAAGAAGTTGACCTCAAGCTCATACTCAGATGATTTAAATGACTGAAGTGGCAAGAATGTGGGAGATGCATGAAGGGTAATTTAATGTAACTCTACCTTAACATCTCCAACAAAAAGCAAAATAGCTTTTAAATTCTTTGTTCTGCAGAAAATTCTTACTAACTTCCTCATTTACATGAATGCAAAACCATATTATATATTCAAATATTTAATATGCACAATGAGATCCACAGAATTAAATAAGACACACAACTAATCAAATCCCTCCCCTGATTTATTTTTCTTATTTTCTCCTACACACACACACACACACACACACACACACACACACACACAATTCCTGGGCATTGTCTGTGAGACTCTGCAGAGAGTGGTGTGTGGCTCTGCCTCAAGCCTCAAGGCCACTAAATTCTCAAGGATCTCATGTGCTCAGCATCGCTCATCCTGGATTTCAATGAGCCTTTTGCAGCCTTGCCTTTGGTGATCCTCTGCTTAGGGTAATTAGCTCTCAGGTTCATGGTCAGCTACTCTTTTTTTTTTTTTTTTTTTTTTTTTTCTCATGGAGTTTAGTGGTACATTTTAGGTATACAGTACAGTTACATTCACCATTGGGATCTTGTACCTTTGGATGATAGGTCTTGGTTCTCATTTTTTCCCCTTGTCCCTGCCTTCCCTTCACCCCCCCACCATATTTACAAATACTTTTTTAAAGATTTTTTTTCATTTTTCTCATGTTTTTTTCTTTTCCCTTACTTCCTTTTCCCTACCCTTCCCACTTCCCCTACACCTTTAGCCCTTTTATTCCTATTACATATTGTCAACTATCTCATTAGGATCTTATGTACTATTATAGTTTATTCACAAGGGAGAAACTATTTGGTATTTACACGTGTGACTTATTTATTTCACTTAGGAGTATATCCTTAGTATGCATCCATTTTCCTATGAATGACTCTAACTTCTCATTCTTTATGGCTGAGTAGTATTCCATTTTATAGAAAAACTACATCTTCTTTATCCAGTTTCCAACTGATGAGCAATAGGGCTGTTTCCACATTTTAGCTATTACCAACTGTGCCGCTATAAACATAAGTGCACATAGATCACTGTGATATGATTCTTTTAATTCTTTTTGGAAAGATACCCAGCAGAGGGATGGCTGGGTCAAATGGAATCTCTAGTCCCAGCTCTTTGAGGTATCTCCATATTGATTTGCATGGTGGTTGCACCAGTCTGCACTCCCACCAACAGTGGAGAAGGGTTCCTTTCTCTCTACAACCATGCCAACATTTGTTTTTGTGTGATTTCTTGATAGCAGCCATTCTTTGTGTGGTGAGGTGGAATCTCAGTGTTGTTTTCATCTGCATCTCTCGAATGACCAGTGATGTGGAACATATTTTCATATACTTACTTGCTGCTTTTACTTCTTTGTCTGAGAAATGTCTGTTCATTTCAGATGCCCATTTTTGAATCAGGTCTTTATATTTGGGGGGGTACTGATTTTTTTTTGAGTTATTTATATATTCTAAATAAGAGTCCTTTGTCTGAGGAGCAGCTAGTAAATTTTTTTCCATATTGTAGCCTTCTTGTACACAAATAACAGACTCACTGAGAGAGAAATTAGAGGAACAATTCCTTTCAAAATAGCATCCAAGAAAATGAAATATCTAGGAATCAATCTAACAAAAGAAGCAAAAGACCTTTACACTGAAAACTACAGCACTCTGAAAAAAAAAGATCAAAGAGGATATAAGAAAATGGAAAGTGTGAAGGAGGGCAGGGACAAAGGGAAAAAATGCGAACCAAGACCTGTCACGTAAAGGTACAAGATCCCAAAGATGAATGTAATTGTACTGTATACCTAAAATGTACCAATAAACTCAATGAGGCAAAAAAAAAAAAAAAAAGAAAAAGAAAATTGAAAGATGTCCCCCGCTCCTGTGTAGGAAGAATCAACATACTAAAAATGGCCATACTATCAAAACTGCTATACAGTTTCAATGCAATATCAATTGAAATTCCAACACTATATTTCTCAGAACTAGAAAAAAGAATCCAAAAATTCATTTGAAACCAGAAGAGACCTAGAATAGCAAAAGCCATCCTAGGCAACAGAGACATGGCAGCGGGTATAACCATTCCCAATTTGAAACTATACTACAAAGCCACTGTGAAAAAAACAGCATGGTACTGGCAAAGAAACAGATCTGAGGATCAGTGGAACGGATTGGAAGATACAGAAACAACTCCAGATGTACTCAGCTACCTCATCTTTGACAAAGCCACCCATCCTCACTGGAGGAAAGATAACCTCTTTAATAAATGGTGTTGGAAAAACTGGATTTCAACCTGCCACAGATTAAAACTAGACCCTTATCTTTCACCAGGCACTAAACTAAAATCCAAGTGGATTAAAGATCTAAATATTAAAAAGAGCTACTAAATTTGCCAGAAGATAATTTAGGCAGAACTCTTGAAGATATTGGCATAAGAAACGACTTTGTGAACAAATCCTCAGTATCATGGGAACTAGGATCAAGAATCAACAACTGGGATCTCTTCTTATTAAAAAGCTGCTGCACTGCAAAAGAAACCATGAAAAGAACTAAAACACATGGTCAGCTACTCTTGAACTCTCAACACAATCCCCTTTCTCCTCTTCATTAAGAATTGCTAGGTCAGGGGTTTAGCTCAGTGGTGCCACTGCCTGCCCTGTAAAGCCCAAGGACCCGAGTTCAATCCCCAGTATCCCCCCAAAAAATTGATAAAATATGTTAAGCATGATTTAGAAGTATCTGGAAGTTATATAATTTTTTTTTTCTCTGATACTCAAGGTGAAGATCAAGCCTAGGAATTAATTTAGAAAGCTTCTGATAGATGAAGGCATAAAGCCAAATAAGATGATTGAAAAGAGAATCAAAGAATATGACAGGAAATTCTTCACATAGTAACAATTAGAAATCTAGTTCATTAGGGGAGTAAATAAGAGAAGACCGTGAAGAGACAATGAGGATGGAGTCAAATTATTTGTTTGGAATATAACAGAGGCTTAATTTATCCAGGATACTGATACGGATTTTCCATGAGGGCATGAGATTGACATATTTATTCTTAAAGATTAAACATCAATAGCAAGATCAAGGCCATAGCTATGGAGATGTGGAACTTAAAGTTTAGTTGAAGAGGTCTCTCCCTCCCTCCCTCCCTCATTCCCCTCCTGCTCTCCATCCCTCCATCTCTGTATCTTTCTGTACAGTGCTGGGACCTGTGATTGAATCCAGACCTTCATACACGCTAGACAAGTGTTCTACTGTGGAACTGCACTGCCATCCCAGCCTTTTCAGTTTTAAAGATGACGGAAGCCACGTATGGGGGTGCCGGCCTATAATCTTGGCATTTGGGGAGACTGAAACAGGAGCATCATGACTTCTAGACCAAATCTGGAAGTTTAGGAATTTAGCAAGATTTCACTGAAAAATATCAAAAGAGTGGAGATAGACTCAGTGTGAAAAACTTTTGTTCAATCCCCAGTTATCTCCACATACACACAAAAAACAATGCTATTAAGAAGTACATGGGAAGAAAGGAGCTAAAGGTGTAGGGAAGGTGGGATGGGTAGGGGAAGGGTAAAAAGGGAAAAGAAAAAATATGAGATAATGAAAAGATGAAAATAAAGTGGTTGCAGATGGGGAGGGGAGGAGGGGGTGAAGGGAGGGTAGGGACAAGGGGAAAAAATGAGAATCAAGACATGTCATGTAGAGGTACAAGATCCCAACAATGAATGTAACTGTACTGTATCCCTACAATGTACCAATAAGCTCAATTAAAGCTGAAAAAAATTAGTACAGTACTTTATACATTTTTCCCTAATTATCCAAGTGACTTCACAGATTCATTTGATAGTGTCTAACATCATTTTCTTATTGCTAAAAGTGACTCTATTACACAGCCATAGGAAACTTCAGTATTGCAAGTTACGTGTTCACACATTAATAATAAATCTAATAAATTCCAATAAAATTTTAATATATTAGTATATCAAGCCAAATGTTATTGTTCATGTGAAAAATCTATCTAAATTGTAAATAAACTATACATGTGAATAGAGGATAGATTTATATAATTCAGATACAAAGACATATTAAACACTAGTATATTTTGAAGAATATATATGTAAATTTTTAAAGAGAGTGGAACCTCTTAAATATGCATGTTTCACCATATCTTTATTCTTTTGTACACAAAATGAAGATGTTTCAAGGCTATGGGAAAAGGCAAAGCATTTACCAAATCAGTTTTGAGTGTTTGGTTTTGTTGTAAATGAAATAAAATGACAACCAATTCTGCAAAAAACAAATATGCTAATAAAAAAACAAAACATACAAAAGAATCCGCTTAAAATTTGTCTATATTTATCTTACATCACGAGGGAGATTTACGTAATCAGACAAAAAGAAATCTACCCTTTTGTATGTAAAACTTTAAAGTATATAGTAGAAATCAGCATAAGTAATACAAATGCGAGAGCTATTAGAAATAGAATTTTTACTTCATGTTTGTATATCCACTTTAAGATACCTAAGACATATAAATCAGAAGGAAAGTAGATGAATTAACCCATAAAATAGGACAAACTATGTTAACTGACAATTTATAAAGTAGACATATAAATTCCAAGTTATATTTTCTAAATCCAATTTTCAGAAATTGATCTAGTCCGTTTCATCAAATGCAGGTGCAAAAAGAAATGAATAAATCCCTGTGCTGCCGTCGCCAGTATAGAATGCCACAATGTCTCTTGATTTGTTGAAATCAGCTTGGAAGTTTACCTCAAGCATGGAACCAAAACAAAACAAAACAAAAAGTTTCTCTGTCCCAATTATCCCACATTTAGGAATTTTTTTCTTGTGATAGCCATAAATATACTAACATCACTACAGACAAGTAATATAAGATAGGAAAATAAAACTTTCAAAATTAGGTCACAGCTAACCTAAACTATGACTACATATAAGATAAACTGTTAATAATACAAAAAAGCAGAGGTAGTTTCAACACACAAGATATATTACATTGGGAAATATAGTGATATTCATTTTACTTTCATTTTTATGTGTTCCTGCACAATATACATGCAAATACCAGTGATAAACTGTTGACATTTAAAGACTAGTTTTAATTTTATGTAATATTTTGCAGATTATCCACATTCAAGTAATAAATATATTCCAAATTTAGATCACAATGACTGGATTCTGCACATCCCATACCATACTACATGGCTAGAATTAGACAGAATGTGAAATTTAGTTTTCCTGCTTATAGAAGGTAATCTTGTATTTCATGACTTGCATTTTTTATTGCGAAATTCCTTGACAATGAAAAAAATTATCATGACTCCATTTTTTTCTTAATTTACCAGTAATTGTTCAGGAAGTGTTGTAAGTATTGGTTCCATGCAGATTTCTCTCTCTCTTAAACTTAAACTTATATATATTTGAAGAGTCAATTTAGGGCCTTTTCAATGAAAACATCTGGAAGTTGGTTCTTCATTTCTCTTAATATGCCTATAAAACCGATAAGATAATTTAATTTAGCAATCAGATTTGAGAAATAATGACATGTGAACTGGAAAAACCTAAGGAGAGGAACAATGAAAGGCAAATTAAAAGGGCTGTCAGAACAAGAACCACTTTAGATATAAGAAATGAAATTTCTCTAATTCATGATGTTCTAAATAAGGTCAAATTAGTTCAGCTTAGAAATGTAAAATGTACTGCAAGAATAATCAAAATAAAAAGCAAAGAAGATGGAAATGCTTTACCCATCTAGTCCCAGTGCTTGGGAGGTTGAGGCAGGAGAATCATGAGCTACAAGTTAGCTTGGGATGCACAGAGAGTTGAAGACTTGTCCCAGGGGTGGGGGGAAGAATAGGGCATCATTAATACTGAAAATATAAAGTGGTATCAAACCACGCAAAGTGTTTAAATCTGTGATGGGTCTAATAGTTATAAATTGATTTGTGTACCATCTCATTTCCTTGAACACATCCTGTTTTGATTACCATCCAAATTCCATGCAGCAGGGAATTTGTTAATTTCTATAAAAATCTATTTTTTCTAAAAAAAAACCTATGTTAAATAGGTTAATTTACATACCTCTATTCTAATTTGTTTTATTCTGTGTATTAACTTTTGAATTTTATTAAGAAATTATTTTTAAGGTTTTATAAATTTACACCTTCCTAAATTCTTATAAAACTTATATTTCTTCCTTTACAAGCCTTTCATAAAAGTACAATGCAATCCAGTCAACACTGAAAGTTTTTAGTGCTCTTACATGACATATATGAAGCACATGTGTATACTAATTAATTATTGGTATTATGACAGTAATGCCACACAAATGCTGAATTCTAAATTGTTTCATTCTGCATCAGAGATACCCTACAATTGTTATATGGACTTCCAGTATAACTCCCAAAACACGTGTATACTAGAGGCCAGCCAGCAATGTACAACTATTGTCATTACCTGAATTAAAAGGATCACTAACATCATCAAATGTCATTCTATCATTTTTATTAATAAATTAAATGATAGCTCAGCGATTCGGTGGCCTGCCTTGCAAGTGCAAGGACCCGAGTTCAATCCCCAGTACCAAAATAAATTAATTAAATGAGGTACATTTTGAATGAGTGTTCTTCCATGTTCTAAAAAGTAAGATAAGGGAAACTGTGTTACCTTTTAGGAGAAAAATGCAAATAAGCTTGGAGGGGAATTTGGTTTTTGGCAACACAACATTCTTGAGGACAGACTGGACCAGTTTTCTCGGAAAGCCTTGTATGATATCTTTCTGTGCTGGTAGGTGCATACAAGTCTTTAACAGCCCTTATTCTTCCAGCCTTCCCTGCTGAGGTACATTCTGGAGGACAAAGAGAATTAAATCTCTGTAGTTCAGCCAGGAGGCAAGAAAACTGTAAGTTCCAAACTGCATGTGTCAAAAAAGCAACAGAACTGGGCAGAAATGAAGCCGGAAGAGGAGGCAGCGCAGCCGGGAAGACGGGCAGACAGAAGTGTCTGACAGGGCAAAGATCAGCAGTGCTTTCACGGACTCATCGTGAATGGTGCTGACAAATATCTTGTCTCTTTTTGTTGGTGGAATTCACTTATTTTGACTTTTTAGTTTCTTCATTCTAAAGATGCGCCATAGCTAGCGGGCAGAACCTCAGCCTGGCTTAACAATAGGGATTGAGTTCCGACTCTCTTCTTTGGTTTAAGATTGCTTCTTTTTTGTGTCTAGAACAGAAGCTGTATGTTTAAATAGTGTTGTATGACTATGTTGAATTGGCATGTAGGTTCTTCAGAGTTCAGATAAAAAAAATATTCGTTTTTATTACCAATTTTAGTTTCACCGCTTTTTTCTTACTTAAATTTAAGATTGAATGAGTTTGCATGCTTTTAAAACTGTATATTATGTGTCGTTCACTGTGAAAGAATCATGCAGACAAAATCTAAGGTAGAAATAGTAAAAATAAATGTGTTTAAAAAGGAGAGGGCTGGGGATTTAGCTGAGTGGTTTCACTGCCTGACTAGGAAGCACAAGGATCTGTGTTCGATCACCACTACCAAAAAAGAAAAAAGAAAGAAAACTTGAAAATGAAAGGCAATAAATAGTTCCTGCAAAAATATCCTCTACTTGCTGTAGAGAAGGAAAATATTTTAGCAGGAAGTGAAACTAGTATAAGTCAACTGAAACTTCTTGAAAGTATATGGGAACATGAGAGGGAATTTAAATACCAGAAGTATACTTTATTGCTGCAAAAAATTATAGCCATGTAGAATGCACAGAAGAAGAAAATGCTGTTCAAGACCAGTAGTATTTAATATTTGGAGAAAGTCTATATTTAAGAGAAAATGTAGATATATTGGTCTTATTGAGTCACTCGGGTAATGGGTTTCAGAAGCATCAAAGAGATAAAATTAATAAACACATGCAGAACAATTCTTCACTCACCAGAGAGATGGAAGAGAAGGAAAGAGAGATTATAAAAAGGTAGATTTCAGGGGTTTCAGGATTTCTATAGCAGGAGCCATTGGCAAGAACAAATATGATTCAGGTTTGACATTTCTTACTAAATAAGTAGCTGTTATCAAACTCCTTTTCTAAAGCAAGAATTACAAATGACAAAGAATAAAATAAAGACATATATAACTCACCCATCTCATTTTATCTTCATAACCCGACACAGAAATTTTATAACTGATTCACTTGAAGAAGGAGAACCAGAAGGATGTAGAGGTTAAGCAATATGTTTCAGATCAGAATCGGTGAATGATAGCTTTGTAATTCCATGTAGTCTGGCTCCAGAATTAAGAACTTTCTGGATGCAACATATAAAAGAAACACTGTCATCAAGCCACATATTGAGTACAAATTTATATAAATCCACTTAGCTCCTTTAAATTAAAAAGAAAGCTTTTATTTCTTGTAAACAGTTTTCTACACTGGTCTTGACCATCTTGAGCGCTTCTGTAGATTTATATAAAATAAAAACAAAGAAGCTTGTCACCCAATAAATGCAATGGCATTTACCAGGCAATACATAATTAGTGTCAACTGCTCTTAATGCTTTTGACAAACAGCAAATTACTTCCAGACAAGCAAACAGATGCTTCAAAATGTACCTATGACAAATGAAAAATGACAAGAATCTAAGATCAAAGCCTACCCAATTTCACACCCGCTGTTGATTTGCCCCTGGATAAGTGAGATAATGTTTCACAGAGACAACAGAAACCTGTTCGCTGGCATAATGCCCCTGTCCCCATTGAGAAATGGACACCAATTCTTGTAGAATCTGTATTGACACCAAGTCCCTCCAGGTTTTCTTGTATGAAAAATCTAATAACAGACAAACAACAGGAATCATTCATTTGATAAGATTTCATTTATTAAGCAAACACCATCATTACCTGTTTCATAACTAAGTACCTCCTCAATGTCTCTCTTCCCCATTATTAAGTCAATGATTCTTTTTATTGCTTTTTCTGTTTTGTACAGCACAAAAAGACACAAAAATATGTGATCAATAAATATTTGTTGAGAGAAGACTGTGATAAATAGTTGCTGACTGAATGTAAAAATATTTCAATAAACATTTCAAAAAATTTGTATGAAATATAGTTTTATTTAAAATCTAATAATCAATAAAGATCCATACTCACCTGTATCTGGTCATTGTTCCAATTTAACAAGCATTAGAAAGAGTCTTTTATTCTTTCTCTTCATGCTTTGCAGGAGTTTTTGCTGCCCTTGCTTTTAAAGTGCTGCCCAGCACTTTAAGATTTGCTTAGAATGCTTGTCCTTTTCGTTTCATGAATGCATCAGACAAACTATAATAAAAACAACAGTACACAAATGCATAAGATCTTTTTTCAATTATTTGAAAATTTTATTGTATTTGTTAATGCCTTTCAAGATCTTTTTGGAAGAACTTCCTGAAATATAACAGAATTTGAATATATTGATTTTTTAAAATGTGATTTGAAACTAATTATTTTGCTTTAAATCTACTTTATAATAAAAAATGAAAAAATTGAAATAAAATGTTTGTAAATGGGGAGAGCAGGGACAAGGGGAAAAATGAGAACCAAAACCTGTCATGTAAAGGTACAAGATCCCAATGATGAATGTAACTGTACTGTATACCTAAAATGTATCAATAAACTCAATGAGGAAAAAAAATGCCTAAAGTATATTTTGTTCCAAAATTTTAAAACTCATAAATATTCACCAGTATTTTTATATTCAAAATTAGAGCCAAATATCTATGAGAATTTCGATATTGACTCTAGTGAAGCACTATCATGCTATTTCATGTTTAAACTAAAAGGTATTATTGTTCCTTTAAAATAATTATACTAAGATGAGGATTTCTAATATTGCCTCTGATAAAAGATGATCTTTCTGTTTCATGGTTAAAACTACAAAGTGAGGATGTTCCTTTAAAATAATTATACCAGGCAAAAAAAAAATAAAAGTATGTTATGACTCACCAATATTAAGAAAACAAATTAATAAACACACATAACTCACTCACGTTTTTAATGTATTCTGCATGTGTATAGACTTTTTCCTAATTATTAACCTCAGTATATAATTTTGTTTCTTGCCTTAAGTCAAGAACTTTTACCTTTTCACTTGAAGGAAACACTTTATGGCTACTTTTTGGGTTATCCAAACTGTACCTTCACTAATACAATATTAGTTACTTGACAAATAAACATTGTGATGCTGCTATACTTCAGCTGTTCTCTGATACATCTATCAAATAACTAAGAGACAGTCAGTTTATGCAACATGGATATACTGCAGAAAGAAACATTTCACATTCCAGGCGGGAAAGCTGTCGTGAGTAATTTCATCATGATGCTCAAATGGCATATGCTATAAAATTGTATACATTATTTATCTCCAGATAGAACTTTCCATTTAATAATTTTCAAGTTGTGATTTACTATGAGTAACTGAAACTACAGAAAGTTCAACCAGTGATAAACGGGCACTGCTTTACGCATTTTCATTATCAAAATTATGAAAGTAAAAATGATTTTTACATTCCAACCTATTATAATATATATAATTTGAAATGATAGGCTCTCATGAAGCTTAATTTGCTTGCATAATTGTATAATATTGGCATATAATCTGGTTACTTTCTCCTGTATAATTAATGATATACCTTATAGTTCTTATGGTACATAGTACAAGGTAAATGATATGTAAATAATCTTTATACTATATTGTCAAAGGAATAATAATTTGGAGAAAGTCTATCAATCTTCACCTCACATTCAGACTACACACACACACACACACACACACACACACACACACACACACAGATATGTATCTACAAATACATTTGGGAAAATAGTCTTTATAAATAATTTATATAAATGTTCATATTTTGTTAAACATGTCATCTCTAAACATTAGAAAAATTACACCATTTTTACTTCTTTTATTCGTTTTTTTTAACTTTGAGGTTTTTACTTTTACTTGTCCACATCTGCAGTACAGGATGACGGCATTCTCTGCAGGGGATTGGTGAATGTGCAAAACACATTTCAGTTCCCCTCTCTTTCTTCCCTTCTTCCACCCTCTTCCATTTTTTCAGCATAAGATTATTTATCTTATGAATAATTTGTGTAAAGCTAGTTATCACATATACAGATTGAAAATCAGACTAATAAGCCAAAGAACGTCTAAAACATGTAAAAACAATTGTACTAAGTCAAGGTAATTTCTGCCTTTGGTCCTCCAAAAGCACAGTATAGCAAGCACTAGTTTTATGGAAATTTTACACACAAATGTTTCTTCAAAAAAGATTTTCAGTTGGTCAGCTTTTAGGAAAAACAGACTTAGGTTCCAAACTGGATTTCCAAGTATCTGTCTGGTTCCCCTGCTCCTGTCCTGGAGGTACCGCCCTCTGTGCTTTTGCCCTGAGCTACTTTATCTCACACATAGGAAAAAAGCTAAGAAGGTGGTGTTTTATTAGATAATAAAACCATGTAGGCACAATCAGATCAAAGAACTCTTTCTAAAACATAAATGCTTAAATGACCAGATAGGGAGTTATCACTTTGAACAGAAAATTCAAAGAATTTGAATTTCTCTATTGAATCTTGTGTGAGATTCTAACACCAGAGAGTTTCTGAAATGTACCCATTGGATTATAAGTTCATGAAAAAGAATTGTTGCATTTTAAAAGGTAAATTTCATGGTAGACCATGTGGCATATGGTTACATGGCCTTATTTGGTGAACTTTAAATTATCTGCATTTTCAATGGAGTTATTATGGTTGAATAACATTCATTGTATGTTTTCCCACAAGGAAAAATAAATACTCCGTATAAAATACAAAACAAAAAAAAAAATGGAAGTAACACATTTTAATAATGCCTACATCTCCTCAAAGTGACTTTAAAGGATACATTGACTTCCTTCAGATGATCCTCACCTTGAAAATGGCAGATGAGAATCGTTAGAAAGAATTTCACTAAAAAATGCCTCAGTGTACAGCCACAGTTTCTCAAGTCTGGAAAATGAAGCGACTCTATTACTCTACCTGTACTCACTGCTCTGTGATTCTCTCTTCTTTGTGCCCTTAGTCACTGGTAATTCCCCAGTATCTGCAGTCATCTGGTTTAAAGCCTATTAATTTTTTTCCTTCTTACTATCCAAGCTATGCTTATACTGTTTTTCTCTGTTGATCATTATTTTAGTGATCACCCAACAGATTAGTTTACTTACTGAAGTTATAGATCAAAGTTTAACATATATCAATAATTTTACTTCCTTTTACACTTTAATTCCACTTACTATTCTATTTTAAAGCTGAATTTGCTGATTATTTACTTCCAAATATGCCCACCGATACACCCACAGATCATCACTCTTACTACTGATATTCAGTCATTTTTACTTTTAACAAGCTACATGACTCACTTCATACCTGATTCTCAGAGATCGTGTTAGTGATTTTTTTTTCTTCATAACATAAAATAATTTAGTGTTTTTATTAATAATGGTGATCAATTCTCTCTTTTCTTCTAGAAATATTTTAATTGTACTATTATTTTTATGACATCTTACTCAGGGTAAGATTCTGAATTAATAAGTTTTTTTTAGTTTATTTAAAAATTATTCTAATTTCTTTAGGATTCTGGTGTTTATTTTAATCAGTTGTTTGTCCATTCTTGCTATTCTAAAAATTATCAGTTGCTTTCTAATGTTATTTTCTAGATTATTCTCCTTTCCATGGGGGTATCAACTTTATGATAGTATACTGTTCTAAGATATTTTTTGTTTTGTTTCGTTTTGTTTTTGGTACTGGGGATGGAACTTGGGTCCTTGCACTTGCGAGGCAGGCGGTGGTAAAACTGAGCTAAATCCCTGGCCCCTGTGCTGAGTTTTTTGTATTTAATTTTAATTGTAAATAATTTCTCTTTAATGTGTGTCTTGAAATATTTACTTGATTTTGAAAAGAATCCCAATTAGTATCTCCTTAAAACTATCCTTGTTTCATTCCTACTTTTTTATTGACTCTCCACTGTTATGGTTGTTTTCTGTTATATCATATGATTGTTTTTCTTCCAGATCACAATCAATAACCTCAACA
Source organism: Fukomys damarensis (assembly GCF_012274545.1). Lineage (NCBI taxonomy): Eukaryota > Metazoa > Chordata > Mammalia > Rodentia > Bathyergidae > Fukomys > Fukomys damarensis. Next base: position 20,614,089 of record NW_022900947.1, on the reverse strand, counting down.
TTGTCTAATCTTTCACTAAGATGAAACCATTGAATTCTCCACTTGGATTTTGGGGATTTAGAGCTTCACAATTTGAATTCAGGCATTTCAAAAATGAATCTCTATACTTATTTTTAAAACTGTCTCCCTTGACTTTTTCATTTGAAAATCCAAGGCTTAATATTTATATTAACTTTGAAAGATTCCAACCAAGTATGTTTTTATCATATATAATCATAAGTTAAAAAATAACAAAGACCTTTATTTTCTAAAAAATGTCATACATTTTACATTAAGATGATACAAATCAAATACCTAGGCATTAATCCAATTAAAACCATAGTACTCTGAAAAGTAAGGAAATTAAAAACTGGGAATGTGCCTGCTCTTGGATAACTATATCTGATATTGGCAAAATTACCACATTATCAAAATGATATATAGATTTAATGCAATTCCAATCAAACTACCAACAATATTTTTTATATAACTAGAAAAAAATCCTAAAATTTACAGGGAAGCAGAAGAGACCCAGAATGCCAAGGCACTCCTGAACAAAAAGAGAAAAGTAGAAGAAATTGTAATCCTAGATTCCAAAATAAACTACAAAGTTACAGTACTAAAAAAAAGCGCAATACTAGCACAAAATAGACATTGTTCGATGTAACAGAATTGAGGATGCAGAAACAACCCCATGTACCTTTAGGTGCCTGATTTTTGACAAAGAGGCCAAAAACATATCCTAGAGAAATGATAGCCTCTTTAACAAATCATTCTGGGAAAACTGGTTTTCCATGTGAATGAATCTAGAGCAATACCTGTCAAAAAAGCGCAATACTAGCACAAAATAGACATTGTTCGATGTAACAGAATTGAGGATGCAGAAACAACCCCATGTACCTTTAGGTGCCTGATTTTTGACAAAGAGGCCAAAAACATATCCTAGAGAAATGATAGCCTCTTTAACAAATCATTCTGGGAAAACTGGTTTTCCATGTGAATGAATCTAGAGCAATACCTGTCACA
>NW_022900947.1:20605414-20612877 GCF_012274545.1 Fukomys damarensis | reverse complement strand
GAGAGAGAGAGAGAGAGAGACACACACACACACACACACACATACACAAAAAAAATGGAGGTCTTAGAAAATAAAATGAGAAAAATTCTTAAATATATAGGAAATCAGAAGGATTTTTGAAAGAAAATTGCAACTGCAAAGCAAATAAGAATCAACAAATGGGACTATATAAAACTGAAAATCTTCTGCATAGAAATGAAGTAACAGAATGAAGAGACAAGCTAGAAAATCAGAAAAATTTTGCCAGATCCTACTCTACTTATACAGAGGATTAATTTTTAGGATACATAAATAATTGTTCACATATTAGAGTCCTAAAACTGAGGCATTCAATCGGAAAATGGCCAGTTGAAATAAATAGATAATTCTCAAAATAAAAAGTAAAAATAGACAATAATTACAAAAAGTATGTTAACATCTTTGGTCATTAAATCAAGCAAATCAAAACAGTACTGAGATTCCATTTCACCCCAGTAAGAATAGTTATCATCAAGGTCTCAATAAACAACAAATTTTGGTGAGATTATGAGAACAAAAAATCCTACACTGTTAGTGGCAGTGTAAAATAATACAACCAATATGGAGTTCCCTAAAAAAAAATAGAAATTCCTTTTGACCTATAGCTATTTCCTTTTTGGATATCCTCCAAAAGACTTAAAAAAATCATCATATTACAATGCTACATTCATTCCCAGATTTATAGCAGCACAATTCACAATTCCTTAATTATGAAGTGATCTGTATGCCTATCAAAGGATGAATGGATAACAGAAAAGTGGTGCATATGCATAATGGAGTCCTCTGCAGCCATAAAGAAGGATGATTTAAACCATTTATATGAAAATGGGTGGATCCTGAAACCAAATACTAAATAAACTCAATCAGATACAGAAGGATAAATATCACGTGATTTCTCTAATATGAGGATCACACAATATAAATAATTTAAAGTGCAAAATAAATTAGATAGTAGGTGATAGAATTTATGTAGATGAGAAAGGGTTCTGGGGAAAAAAGAGTGTAAGTTGGGGAAGGAGAAGTACAAATTATCAAGATGTGATGTGTGCATGATAGCATTAAAAAGATTAAATTTTGTTATCACATTTTATTTTTTAAAAACACCTTCACAATTGTAAACCCCATTCTTGTTCACTGATATTTCTGCACATGCATTTTCAATTTCTTCTCTAAGGGCCAGTAGTTTAGTGAGTTTTCTATAATATATGACACGCTTTAGGGTCCCCTATAGATAAAAGTCTTCAGGTGTTAAATCAGGAGAAGTGCAGTGTACTTTGAACACTCGGACACTTTGACCCAGGTTCCCCAAGCAACAGTTTGCTGTACTAATAAATGGCTGGAAGCTCATGGCCACCTCTTTGAGCACCTCTTATACTGGAGAAAAGTAAATATTAATCTCATGATGTCCCAATAAATTCAGTATTAAAATATTTATATAAAGTTTTCTTTTTCTGAAGTATGTATATGTTTTTGGTAGATAGTATATGTGGCAAAGTAAAACATGTAATGTGCCAATCACTATCAATTATGCTAGAAGCTCAATACATACTTCCAAAAACATTTCAAATACTTGCCATTGGGTGAAAACCCTAGCTTCAGGATGGGACCAGGAATGAAACCTTAACAGGCTTGAAGGACTAAGGGCTATGGTGTATAAGAAGTGATGGAATATAAACATTTTGGGTTAAGATTTAATTTTAAAAACTACACAGATGATACAATAGATTTACTAACATGAAGGGGCTAAATAGAAATAAGAGTGATCAGCAAAGAAACTAGAGAAATGAAAGAAATTCTGAAATTCAAATTAGTCTGAAATAGGGATATATACTGATTTAGTCCTTTATTCATCTTTCATGAATTAAGAAAGATAAATATACAGAAAGTAACCATCACTAGCTGTGACATTTCCTGACTAGATAGATCAACACTAGCCCACCAGATTATTATGTCTCAAACTCTTTATGACCATGTAACATTCACTGTCACAATTTCTAAGCTAATTTCCACTCAAGACATTTTTTCCTTGAACTTTTCAGCTATGGCTAAGTATCTACAATTGAAGAGATAATTTGTTTTGTTTTGTTTTGTTTTACACATAACAGAAATCTTCCTTTTCTTTACTTCTAGAGAATGGCTGAGGGGACATTACCAGAAACCCCTGTAGTGGCCCTGATCTCCTGCAAACCAGTGCAATGGCCATGAGATAGGAAAGAGGGAGATAGAAAAAAACATGCAGAGACTTGAGAAAACTGAGTCTTGGACTGATCTAAGCTCTGCACAGCAAAGACAAGGGTCTCTGTGGACACCCAGAGTTTATTCACTGGGAAAGGGGCAAGCTGGGCAGGCCTTGAGACACCAGCTAACAAGTGTCAAGCAGGCAGAACTTGTAGAATGAGGGTGCAAGGATATCTTTGCTGAAGAGAACAAACGGTTAACTCAGAGGGGAAGAATTTAGTCCAGTTAGTTGACCTTGCCTGGGAGTAAACTCAGCCAAGCTCTGCTACTTCCAATGTAACAGCCAAATGATGGAGGGTCAGGAAGCTGTGCCACTATAGCCTGCTAATCCTGGGCAGAGGGTCTGCTACATTTACTATTCTACTGTAAAGGTGAATTTTCCTTTCTCTTAACTCAAGACTGTCCTTTGATTTCACTGTTTTTGTCATTGAATCATTTACTAGCCATTACTACTGTAGTTTTATCCATGGCCATCTAGTTGTTTAGAGCATCTAGTGTTAAATGATCTGAAATATATTCAGTTATGTTACAGGCATTTTCGTCTATCTTATTCCCTGCTAAATAACATATTCTTAAATGTCAAGACTATTCTTTACATGTCTGTGTCTAACAGAGAGCAATGCCAAGTAATATTAACTAAGCATACTGTTGCATTTTCCTCAGATAATTTATTTTATACCATGTGTGATATAAATCAAAATGTCATTGATCGTTGACTGTGGTGTTAAATTTTCCATTTGATCTCTTTCATTTTTTCTCTCTAAATAAATACTAAACATACAAACGCATAAACATACACACTTGTTTTGTTACCCAAATAAAAACAGTGTATTAGTCAGTTTCTCATTATTGGGACAAAATATCCAACAGCCACAATTTAATGGAGAACACATTTATTATGGATAGTGGTTTTTATGGGTATCTGTCTGTGTCTGCAGTGCTTTGACCCCAGTGCAGAAAGAGTATAACAAAGGGTCATAGAGGAGGAAAGCAGCTCACATCATGGTAGCCAGGAAGTAGGGAGTGAAGCGGGGAGGCACAGAGGCACAACCTTCCAGATCGCAGTGAGTGGTCCACCTTCTAGCTGCACATTCAGCTGCTGAACCCAGGAGTGTGGATATCCACTCGTGCGTATCACTCCACTGGGGTCCAGTCCCTCCCCAAAGCCCACCTCTGAGCACACGAAGCTTTGGGAGGACATTCTAGTTCTAAACCATAACAAATGGGTAAATTTATATTTTTAATATATCACACTATAAATTTATTTAAATATCTATTTGTTGGGTTGCTAGGGTTTGAGCCCAGGGCCCTGTGCATAGCAAAGGCTCCCTAACTGAATTAAATTCCAAAATCTTATCCATCTGTTGTGAGGTACTTATGTTCTTCTTTAGTGCAAAATTGTGGCTCTTTAATATCTTCCAAAAGTACCCATAACCAAGAATACAACCAAAAAATTAACAGTCATGTATTTTGAAATGATATGCAATCCACAGAACACTATCACAAGACTACCGGGAAATAAAAAATTAGGATGAAAGTGTCTCTGCCCTTGGTATGAGTAAAATTTCACTTAGCTGGCAGAGAGATTCACAGGTGAAACAGCGTAAGAACGAACATGATACAATTTAATTTTCAACTTTTTAACTGGTGCCTATAAATAGTGAAGCAGTTGAACATGATTATCATGTGAAAAGCTCTGTGACTATTTTTAACTAATTTGAATAACAATAATAATGAATTTTTATTTCAGCAATCTCAATGCTACTTTTCACATTTGTCAGTATTTTCTATTACAAAATTACCTTCTAAGTGTAAAACTGTCAGAATCCTTAAAGCAAATTTACATTTTTTAATATTTATACTTATTTAAATAATTATAGTAACAATTGTTACCCTATATTACTAATGCCTCAGATATATTACAGTAGAGTGAAAAAAAATAAAGGAAATCTAGTTTGCTAACTTGTTGATTGTTTTCTGTGATTGACTAATTTAATTTATTCAAGGGGACATAATTAAGAAACTGCTAGCCACATTTATGTTCATACTTAAATGTCTGATTTATATAGAAAAATTGAAATTTGAAAAAATTATAAACATCTCTATCCCTGAAAATTAGGTCTACTTTTAAACTCTCTTATCTGCTTTTGTATTGTAGAAAAATCATAAACTTAAATACTAAATCTCCTACATTTGTAACATTTTATAGAGTATATAGGTGTGTATCATAATTAAGAGCACAAAAAGGATATAAGATGCAAAGATGATATAGGAGAAATGTAATAAATTAATACCTAATATATTTATGAATTTGATACAAAATATTTGGGTTGAATTGAAAACTAGTATTCTACACTCATACTTCCACAACATTATGATACAAAACCAGTCAAGTATGTGTATGGCTCAAAACAAAGATCCATTATGTATTGTTTTTCAAATAATCATACATGTTAGAATGTGGGCCTTAAATTTTTGTCAGAATAACTTAAGAGGCTACATAGAGATATAACAAGAAGTGAGACTCCTGATTCTTATCCTAGTTAACCTATATTTATTAAATTCTTACTGCGTTATAGTTCCTTTTTCAAAGAGCTTTAAATAATTTAATTATTCTAATACCTGTTTGAAATAGTTCAATATTATGGACGAAGACCTTGTTTCAGTGGCATTGATTAACTCTGGAACACACTGGTGTGGATTTCTACATCCTTTAATGAATCACTTTCACTTCATCTAGGTTTTGGAGTGACTTGGGTTTGTTTCCTTGACCTGTTTTATCTCTATTTGCATCAGTTCAGTGTCCTCACAAATCCAAACAAATTTTATTATCACCGATATGGCAGGTACTCTCAAATGTATGTTTCTGATAAAAATGACATATGACTTTAAATATCATGGTGTTCCCACCAATAAATAGGGAAGGAGGGATAGGTTTTATAAACCAGCTACAAGTTCTTCATCAGGCTAATTTGCTCTATATAAAAGTGCATATATGCATGAAAGCACCATATTACATCATATGTGTATAAAATTTTGTCAGTTAAAATGAGTAACTGAAAATATTCATAAATATTTTATATATACATGTATTTTACAGATCTAAGGAGTACTCAGTCATCTAAGTACATAGAATATCTTTCATCTGGCTCCCTATAATTCTTGATAAATGTGATAACTCTATAAGGGAGGTGTTTTTTGTTGAATTTCAGGATCCATTTTCTTCCACAGAAATGTTCTGTGTCAAAACATTATTTATCTTACCACTGTAAATCCAAGACTACTTCCACCAGAGACAGCCTATAAGTGTGTTAAAAACCAATAGAATTCAATAGTATTTAATATGTTTCTCTTTGGGGAATATGTTTCCTCTTCACTATGAAAAACTAAATGCCCAAAAGTGCAATTTGTGAAGCTGTGAGCATGAAGCCAAAGATACAGTGGAGAACCTAGGATTCTAGGAGCATGAAATATCTACCGAGAAAGGTACAGGACAAAAGCAGAGTCAACTGGGAGGTGGAGGAGGGGGAAAGAGAGGAAGAGAGAGATCGTGTGACCTGCAACCAGCATGGACACAAGACTGGGGCTGCCCAAGCCCTGTGGAACTCACATCTGAGCGCTGTGCTCCATTTGCCTGGCGTGGAAATACGCACCTTAATGTTTGCCCTGTTGAGTCTTGATCTTGCTTTGGTCGCATTACTTTCTTTGGCCCTATTCTTCCCATTTGGAATGAAAATGTTTACCCTGTGCTATTTTACCTTAGACTTATTTAATGTATCTTGAGTCTCAAAATAGTCTTTGATTAGGACTTCTGAAAATATCAGAATGATTGATATTTGGGGGGAACGGATTTTTGTGTTTTGAGTTGTACACAAATGTTTGTTGTATTATGTTTGCTGGAATTATTAACTTATTATGTGTTTATTTAGAAATTAAGTATGGTTTAAGGACACATGTTTGGGTGTCAAGTTGGTGAGGAGTGGATTATGACTCAATTATGATTTGTCAACTTTACTGGTTTAAAAAACACTTAGCAGGATGGTAAAACACACTTTTGGTCATGTCTGGGTGTCATGTCACAGAGAAATGTTCTTGAGTTCCCTATATGATTCCTGGCCCTTTTCCTCTAAGGCACTTATTTCCTGTTCTGCTTTCTGGCCACCATGGAATAAGAATATTTGCTGGCACATACTATTAATAGGCACAATGTTTCTGCCTTGGAACCAGCTGTACATGGAGTGCATCTCCTGAAATCATGAGCTAAATTAATCCTTTCCTGGTTTAAACTGTAGGCTCTGTGTGCCAGTGATGAAAAAGGTTAATAACACAGTGATCTTGTTCCCTGGTGTCCGAAATGCAAAACTAAATCATACTGTATGGTTCCATCTTATTTTCTTCTGTCTTTTTTCATATAATCTAACTTCAAATTCATTTTATCATCTCTTTATATTTTGTTTTATTTCACAGCAATACTGTATGTTCTTTCAATATCTACATCCACGGTTTGCTGAAGAAATACTCTATTGTTAAAAAAAAAAACACTGTGTACCCTAAGAAATTTGTGCACTGTCATAAGAAAGTAACATTTTTTTTAGGTTTTCTTTTCAGTCCTTTATTAGACAGGCTAGTTCATGAATTCCTGATTGTCCTACGTGTATTCCTACACTTATATCTAGTCTTCTTCAGTAAACTTCATGCATACATATCTTTATTTTTCTAACTTACTACCTTTCTGAAACCTTCCAAAGTCAATATAATTTTTAATTTTAAGTACCAAAATAATCACAACAGCGAACCATGTTTATTGCCAACATAATCATGAATTATAGATACCAATTTGAACCAATGCAAGCAAAAGTATATTCAGCTGTGTTTAGAACACTAAAAAATAAAAGCATAAATACACACATATATTCTGAATACATTTTAATCACTATCATTATTAATAAAATAATCTCAACAGTAATAAAAAGTTGTCAAAATAAGAGTAGAGAATAAATTTAAAATATTGGAGGGATATTTTCCTTTTTTTAAATACAGATGACTTTTAAATAAAAATGAAGCTATATTTTAAGCCATAAGCCTGGAATTTAGTATCATTCTCAGTTTATGAAATCTTAAAAAAGTTACTCTCTTTTAGTTATATTTCTGAATAAATATATAGTCTTCATAGCAATGTGATATGCATATGTGAGATATATATATAT
>NW_022900947.1:20592951-20605168 GCF_012274545.1 Fukomys damarensis | reverse complement strand
ATATATAGCAATGTGATATGTGCATAATAAAAAAGATAAAATAATTGAAAGATGAAGACTAGAACCCATAGGTAAAAACAAATGTATTAAGAATAAAGATTGGTCTTTTATTTGATATTAAGATTTCTAAGGCTAAACCTGGAAAAAAATTCTTGTTATATACTGCCCAATTTTAGCCACTGCACAATATGTCAGTTACTTTCAAGAAGCAAATCTAAAAAATTCTGTAACAAGAGTTTCTCAGTCTGTTTCTTTATTTAATGCATTAATCAGTTATTCATTAATAATTATCAAAACTCTTAGAACCAGTAATGACTAGGCCAATTAGGTGTGGCCTGCTCACCAATTACTCTGCCCAGCCCCACATACTGAATTGTCCCCTCACTGGCTATGAGTGATTTGAATTTCCTTCTCTCTTTTTTTTTTTTTCATTTATCTTCTTCATTCTAAGGATTTAATCCAGTGCCTTGCACATGGTAGACAAGCACTAGACCACTGAGCAGTATCCCCCACTCATACTTTGAAATTTTTGTAGCCTGGATGGCATATGGCTAAATTGGATCCTCATTATTGGGTATGTGAGATTTAGACAAGTGAGCATCAAAAATCAGGAATTGCTGGAACTGAGTTTTTTTGAAGGCAGCTGCCTGCAAAGTTCAACAGACTTCTAAACTGTTTTCCCAGCTTTACTTTTTACACTTTTTCTACTCTTCTGTGATTTCTTTCATGTATTTTTTCCTATGAATTCAGTCTTCTTACTGAACATTAATTTAATTACTTAAAGTTTAAATTTTGTGTGGTGGGGAAGAGGATAATAACATGAACCAGCAAAATATAGGAGTGTCTGGTTAGGTCATGGAGTCACCAAGCAAGGTTTCCAAAACCGTCAGCAAAAAGTTAAGTGATTTATTTATTATCTAGTGGCTTAGGCATATATTTTCTGTTTGTGGAGCTAAATAGGCCCCAGGAATGCTAAATAAATAGAGCTTCTTGAGAAAATGTAATTACCAGTGTGTACAGACCCTGAGCAGTTCCGTGACATAATAACTTTGGTAGCCAGGAGAAGAAACCAGCATTAATGAAGAATAATCATGAAAATCTTATCACTTGGAACATTTAAAACAAAACAATTAGGAGGCTTTTATTTCATTAAGCAACCAGAATCACTCTTAATACCAGTCTGAGGCTTTAATGAAAAGAGTTCTCTATTTAACTTCATTTTAAATGAAAAGCTACAAATGCTCTGAAAATATTAATAGTTTTAAAATATCACTTCACTTCTGAGAATCTCTGCCAAGAAATTAACCTCAACTGGGGAAAAAAAAGATTTATGCTCAATTGTAATAAACAGAAATATTTAATAAGAAAAAAATGAAATTTTCAAAGAATTAATTATCAGTGTAATATTTATCTAAATTACCATCAATATATCTAATGACTCAACAGGAAAATTTTAAAATTAGACTTGTAAAATGGAAAAACAATAGTAGCATAAGTTGGACAAATGACAATTTGTACTATGTTTGCTCCATAGTAGTTCTATTGTTTTAAATTTTACATATAATAGAAACATTAAGCTGAGCGTTTCGGTGGCCTGCCTTGCAAGTGCAAGGACCCGAGTTCAATCCCTGGTACCCGCCCCCCAAAAAGAAATTTCTACCCTAACACTGGCCCCTAGAATAGTCAATAAACTTACTGAAATCCACAGAGAAGTTTCAAAGATAGCGATAATTTTTCTTCCGTTCCATGAATAATCCCTCTTTCTTTCAGTAATTTCTCACAACACAAAAATTTAATTTACAAACCATATTGAAGGTAAGGTCCTAAATGACTTTATCCACTTTGAAGAAAAAATGGAGCCCTATTCAAATACAGGGTAGTAAATAAAATGAATGAAACAGGAACTGGAGAAATTCACAGCAAACCACAAATTACAATTTTGAAAAAGCACTGAATTTGAAGTGGCATTATTTATATTACGATTTATCTGTATTGCCACAGCATTTATTTTTAAATTAGAAAATAGTGAAATTTATAAAATATTCATTTTCAAAAGGTATGGGTATATAGTTTAAAAGATAGTATGCTTTGTTTTCTATTCGAGCTATTTATCATTTTTAGTTTCAAGAGACTCAAGGATGCACAAAACTGCACGTGAACTGTTGAAGTGTACTGAGTGTCAGAGTAGAATTTCAAGGTTAATTTGCATCTTAGTATCATTTGTTAGTTGAACATTGAAAGGGTCTTTCAAAAATTCTCTAGTAAATTACTGTAGCACGTAGCTTCTTAGTAGTTTGATTGGTTTGCAATTCTCAGCAATTTCATATTTTTTCTGTGGAAACTGAGATTTGTCATAATCTGTTTTCTGTAATCTCAATTGGAATTTTATCAAAAATAACCATAGGACAATAATGCTGATTTGCCAGCATCTAGACCCTTTCTTTGCTTTATTCAACGAGTAAATACTCCAGAGAAATATGGGTAATTTTATAGAACAAATTAACTTTAGACCACAGTCACTGATAATGGTCATTTTCCCGGACACCTACAAAGCAGCAAATTTAAGTACAGCTTAATAGACCCTTCCAGGCTTGATAGAGATCAAATAGCTAGAATGTACATATAATGGTAATTAAGCTAAAATGGTGCTATTTTTTTTTCAATAAGTACTGATAAATATCACATTTGGGATCTAATTCCAAGAGACAGAATTTAGTAAGCAGCCTATAATCTTGTCCTATGTGTCATTTGTGCCACAGCAGTTCACAAGTGGCTTTTTCGGGTGAGGAAATTTGATTTTTAATTACTCTGTTGTTTCCAGCACATAATGGCCATGACTTGTTCAACATGAGCACCACGACATGAACTGCAGTTTGTTTCCCTCCTGCTTTCATTTCACTGTAGAATTGACAAAATGAAACACTCTATCCTCTAAGAGGAAAGCCTGAAAACTAATTGGTATTCTCTGTTTTCAAATATTTGTATCCTCAAGCCTTTCTGACTGAAAAAGCCTGACAGAGTCTCTTCATTATCTCATTATGCTATAATGATTGCATACTCAATTGCCAGGGCCTGAAAGTAATTCATTAATGCTGTGCATCAGTATAAGCTTGTGCCTCTAGAACTAGATTTAACCAACTTCGGAAAATTTTAATTTAGAACACAGTATTATTTGTCTCTTGGTGATTCAGCACATATTATTATTTTTATTAAAAAGAGAACAAAATTAAATCAATATATTAACTATTCTAATTCTTAGGATTTTTGTCAATATGTCTTTGCCACTTTCTTATACCATACTCAGAAAAGATCAAAATGCATACATGAGTATTCTCTTACACATCTGCTCATTTTCTGCACACCAAAGTTGTCATTTTGCTCTTCTCATTCAATAAACATCTCTGAAATTTAAATATATATACATTTTCTTATTTTTGATACAATGACCAAGAGATATTTCTTATCTTATAATTTTATTTAATTGAATTATTGCAGTGCATTCAAATAAAATAAACAGGCATATATTGTATAAGCTTCAACATGGTGATTTACAAGCATTACATACCATATATATTGAATTGATATTTGCAGTAAGTTAAAACCAGTTCTTATTTTCATGGATATTTTTCTATTTTCTTTAACTTTTTAATTTTATAATCTTATTTTTTATTCTACTTGCATAATCCAAATGACAGTGATATAACAAATCTCTTATACATCAATATGCCCCCTCCTATTTAGAAATAATCTTGCTGTTCCCATTAAAGATCCACATTCTTCCCCTTGTACTTCAAAATCCAGTTCCTTTTCCACTTTCATGATGTTCTCTAAATTTCATATCTGTAAGTTTATTGCTCTCATTTTAGTCCTATCTAAATTGTCTACAGATTAGTAATTTCTTTATCCGTCATTGAAGCCCAGTACTTCCCAATGTTGTGGAGCTGTCCAGAAAGAGAAATACCTCAAACAGTAAAAACACTCACAATGAGAGAATCAGGGCATGAGATGGAAAGGAGAAGCAGAGGAGCAAAGGTAAGGAAAAGCAGCATGTGCTATGCACGGGTACCAACTTCTCAAGATGATTATTATCACTATATGCTACAAACATTTTTTAAAAATTTAGAAAGAAAAAACTGAGCTTCCCATGCAGAAATCAGGCCTGGTCACTCCTGAATTTCCTTTACATTCCTCTTATACAATTAAGTCAAACCATCATTTCTTCACGGCTTCTCTGTTTCTTCTGCAACCCTAAGAATTCATTCTGCACACGAGAACCTTCACATACATAATTTCCTTCATGAAAATCCCCTAGTAGTTGCCTACCACATTTAGCATTAATGTAAACCCCTTTTCATGGCCTTTAAAGTGAGAAACCAACATTTATCTACTTCTAGAACTGTAGACTCCCTTAATTTCATCTTTTCCCAGGGTGCCTGAGTAGCGTGTTTTTATTAATCTTCTTTTAATAACCCAACACACTTCAGCAATCACTTTAATTTTTGGAGGTGGATTTATTACTATACTATTCTGGATGACATCTTGTGTATTTATTTATGTCTTTTCTGTCTCTGTTAAGTGGCTCAAGTTCTAGGATCTTGTATGGGACACAGCTGTCTCCCAAATGTTTAGAAAGTTGTTTTGGGCTCCATAAGCAATCACTACATAATTCAAAGTGGTTTAATGTACAAGAACATTGATACTTGATTCACCGATATAATATTCTAGAGGGGATTTGTAGGGACAGGTGTCTATAGACAAACAAAATAGGGGCACCTTAGGTCTTCTAGCTAATCCTGACAAGAAGGGATTAAAAATAGACTTTACTACAGCAATTCCCCTGGGAGACAAGTCCAAGATGGGTAGGAAAGAATAAAAGGGAAGAAAGAAAACAAAAACATATAAAGAAAGAAACTAAATGGCCTTGCGTCTTGCACCAAAAGAGCAGAAAAAGAGCTGATAGGCAGGACATGGAGAGAAAGCTAGGTGCACAAATGATAAGCCCTGCCCCCCCAATAAAATAAAGGAGAAGAGAGGGGTACTAATTTTAAGGCAGCATGAACTCACACCTAGGAGCTGACATATACATGTGTACTCACTCTGGAGTCACTGTATTGCTCACACGAGGGTCAATATAGAGTACAGTAGATACTTGCAAGCCCCCTTGGTAATCCTTTTCCCTCCTAGTAGCCCACCCCGAAGAGAAGGCCTGTAAAGGTACCTCAAGGACAAGTAAACAGAAAGGAGCTCCACAAAGAGGACTGAAGGGAATGACTTCAGGCCTGGAAAGTACCCCGAGAACAATTCAGTTATGCAGCAAGTTCCAGGTGAAGGAGACTCACTCAGGCCTATAGAAACAGCTAAGAAGAAAGGGCTGCAGGTGTCCCTTACTTCCGAAGCCCCCTGACGTTCTTCTTTCTTACCAAGGTAACTATCTCCTCCTTTCTCCAAACTTTTTGTCTTTATAAATAAGTGTCTTTCCTTTGTAAACTTTGTCCCTCTAATTTATCATTAAGACTACGTTACGATCCCAGTGGGATGGTCAGACTGCAGAGCAGCATAAACAGAATGGAGTGCAATCCCGTGTCACTTCGGAATGAGTATACACTCTGAGTAGCGTTTCATTAAAGAAGTCTGTCTCATGCACCTTGTAGAATATATTTATACAAACCTAAATGTTATAATCTACTGCATATCTAGGCTACATGGAATTGCCCTAAGACTAAAACACATACATGAGGCATTAACATACTGCAAATATAATGATAAGCATCAATTGATCTAAACATACAAAATTTAAAAGTACAAGAATGGGACTGGGGATTTAGCTCAGTTGTTCCACCGCCTGCCTTGCAAGCACAAGTTCCTGAGTTCAATCCCTGGTACAAAAAAAAAAATAAATAAATAAATAAAAAGAAAGAAAGAAAGAAAAGTACAAGAATGGTACAAAAGATTTTTTAAAAGCTACACCTGTAAATTTTTATTTATGCACATTATGTATGGATGAAGTTACAAAACGGGAATCTGCACTGGTAGAACCAATGAATAAGTACTGAGTAAATGTTACTGTACACTACTGGAGACTTTATACACAGCGTGTACACTACATTTATATGAATATTTTTGTCTTGAATAATAAATTTAAAAGCTTTTAAAAATTTTTTACATCATAATTTGTTAAATTTTTAATTCATTAAGTTTATTGGCATATTTTAGGTATAAACTATGATGACATTCATCATCGGGAATTTGTATCTTTACATGATATATCTTGGTTCTTGGTTTTTTTTTCCCCATTTCCCTGCCCTTATTTCAACCCTTCTACCCCTCCCTAGTTACAAAGATTTTATTTCTGTTATTTTTTTCTTTTCTCATGTTTTTTTTTCCCTTTCCCTTCTTTCCTTTCTGCTACCCCTCCCACTTTCCTTTCCCTTTACTCTTTGGATATTTTCTTCCTAATTCACATTAATCTATTACACATTTTGATCCTCATTTACACTTTAACACCAGAGAAATTATGTACTATTTAACATGTGTGTTTTATTTATTTCGCTTCAGGAGGTGGCCTCAATGTGCATTCTTTTAGCTATTAATGTCTCTACTTTCTCATTCTTTATGGCTGAGTAGTACTCCATTTTAATATTTTAAAAAAGGCAAATACACACACATCTCCCTTTATCCAGTCACTAGTTGATGGGCAATTGGGCTGATTCCAAGGTTTAGCTATTACAGACTGTGCCGCTACTAACTGGATACACATGGAGAACTGTTTTCCACCCTTTAACTTTTAGCTATGAGTTTCTTTTATGTGTGTGTGTGTGTGTGTGTTGTTTTGTTTTGTTTTAGTACTGGGTATTGAACTCAGGAGCTTGCACTTGTGAGGTATGCATGGTGCCACTGAGCTAAATCCCCAGCCCTTTGAGTTTCTCTTTGAATTTAGTATGTTTTTTATATGCAGAATATTGTTAGAGTTTGCTTCTTGACCCATTCTGCCATTCTGTTTCTTTTGATTCCTGAATTAAAACCATTAACTTTGATGGTTATAACTGATATGAATTGACTTATCCTTATCATAACTTTTTCTTTTTTTGGGTTGCTCCCCCTTGCATTTAATTTCTTATCATGCCTGATGGATTTCTTTTTCTGGGCTTCCTGGGGTTGTGATTCTCATTGCCTTTTCCTAGGATATTGTTTAAAAGTTTTTGGAGTTCTGGCTTTGTATTCATGAACTTCCTCAGGTTCTCTTTGTCATAAAAGTATCTTACTTCTCCATCAATTTTGAAAGATAGTTGTGCAGGGTACATCAATCTGGGTCATAGGTTGTTTTCCTTTAAGGCTTGAAATATGTCACTCCAAGCTCCTCTTGACTTGAGGGTCTGTGTTGAGGAGTCTGCTGTGATTCTCTTGGGCTTTCCTTTGTATGTGATTTGCTTCTTTAACTGCTTGTAGAATTTAGTTTTACTGTTGGATTTCTGGAATCTTAACTATTATATGCCTAGGTATAGTTTGTTTTTTTTTTTAATCACAGCTATTTGGAGTTCTATATGCCTCACTTATCTGTATGTCAAGTTCTTTTCACCTACTTTAGAAGTTTTCTGCCATTACTTCTGTGAACATTTATTTTTTTTGGTCATTTATACTCTCTTCTGTTTCTTCATTGGCTCCTGTCAGATTTATGTTATTCTTTACATCATCTAGAAACTGCTGGATTGATTTCTCATGGTCCCTTGCTATTTTTAAGAAATTTTTCTTTTCCTCATAATTAATTGTAATTCTTTTACATTTCATATTCTGTCCTCACATTGGCTCAATCTTCTGTGTAAATTATCAATGCAGTTTTTAATCTCCTGGATATCTGTTTGTGACTGTTTTATGGATTTCCATTTGTTTCCTATGCTGGAATTCCATCATTTTCTTCAGCTCCTCTATTCTTTTTAATCTTTGTCTGCTCTAGAGTTATTAATAATTTATTACACTATGGATACAATCTCTGTTGTTGTCTGAAAATTTAGTTTTGATTTCATTTTCTTCATTGCCAGTTCAGGAAGTGCAAGTGGTCGAGTATCAGATTGGTTCATTGCATTTCACTTTGGGATTGCTTTATGTGATCTGGAAGCCTGGTTTTGAGACCTGTTCATGTTTCTCTTCATTTCAACAGATGCAGCCTGCTGCACCTTTTGTTGAGGCAACTCTTTGCTCACCCAGTGGTCTTCAATTTACAGCAAGCAAGAGAAAAGAGAGGCCTTTTCTCTGCTGCTCACCACTGCACCAATTCCATCAGTATCTGAGAAAGACTCTGGCTGTTGCTTGTGTGCCTGTGCAGCTCTTTTCTAGGCAGCTCTGGTCCAAGTGGGTTTTTCACTGGGATCTCTGTGCACTTGTTTTTTAACTTTCTAAATTAAAAAAAGATAAATGCACATATTAGTTATGAATTCACATGGTTAGGATTATCAGTTTCCCTACCTTTCATCTCTATGTCTTATCTGCTGGGAGAGCTTCAGACAAGAGCATAAGTGAATGTGTCCCCACCTGTGGGAATAGTGCCTTTTTTCTGGAACCCTCATAAAATCCTTGCCTATCACTCTGTGTGTAGGGGTGTCACCTTCTCAGTAACATTTCCTGGTAATGTGGTTGGCTTGCTTTCATTCTCTCTCTCTCTCAACAGAGATTTCTATATAAATATATAATGCATCATGAATATTTTCCTCTATTAGTGAAAGGTTTTGGATTTCAGTTCCATGATCTCAAATATTTTAGTTATTGAATCTACAAAAGCTTCTATTAGAATTTCACTGTGGATTTAAGCTGTGGGCCTTTCTTTTACTTCACCTGAAGTTTCTTTTTTCTCTTTCCTCAGAATTTTTCAGCCTATTATATTTTTATGTGACCCTCTTGTATATAGTCCCTTTGTTGATTAAAGTGCTGTAATGTGGTGCACAACTGCAATATCTCCAGGTATTTCATGACAAAAGACTGTGATCAAGAACAATTAATTTTCCATTCACTTATAACAAGTGATAGATACACTTTTTTTATTTAAGGAAATTATATTGTATGGTAGTCCTTGATACAAGTGCTAAATAAAATATCCCTCATCTAATCTTCATAACAATCTATTAAGTGGAGACTATGATTATATCCATTAAAAATGAGATATACAAAGAAGACAATTCCCCTAAATTACCTAGTGACTGTGAGCTGGGAGTCACAGATTTCAATATGACTTTAAAGTCTTTAAGTGTATCAACTATGCCTATATTTATTATCTTGAAACACCCTATAATGCACAATACATGTCACCAACAACCATAATGGCACAAGTATAGGCCATCTGTTTCCTTACAGACATTCAATACCATACCATCCTCATAACAATAATATTGCCTATGTGAATCTTGATAATCTTCAAAACTTTCTCATCAGTTTCCATCATCTGCCTCTCCATGTGAATCACAATATTTTTCAAAACTAGAAAATATTTGATTTTGCTACCATTTTCTGCAAAATGTTTCCCATTTTACTTATCTACCCTAACAAATTAATATTTGTATTATTAAGCCAAATGCCAAGCCAGAATAGTATCGAGTTTTTAAATTTGGTTTACGGTTTGGTGGCCTGCCTTGCAAGCGCAAGGACCAAAAGTTCAACCCCCGGTACCAAATATAAATAAATAAAATAAAATAAAATAAAAAGTTTGGTTCTACTGCCTTTGCTTTTTTAAGTTTGGAGTTTTATGCAGTCCATGTTAGTAGAATTCCTCAATCATGAAAGTAAGTCAAATGTTTTACGTAAATCTCATTTAGAGTTCTTCAGCAAATTTTCAGTTTTACAGAGTTTCAGTACAAAAGATTCTTCTAAAATCTTCTGTAGTTGATTTCAATATCAGCAGCTATTGTGAAAGAAACTGTTTTACTATTCTACTGTTCTATTGCCTATTTATCAAGTATATCACCATTTGTATTTATATTCTATACATTCATGAAAAGTGTGGCAAGGTGGCTTTAATATTTTTCTCAGGCTGACGAAACAGTAGACAGACTTCTTGCCGCTTCAGTTTCCTGACGTCCTTTCTCTGAAAACCTATTGCAAATTCATTTCCTTGTCTCTTTGAAAGCCCAGTCTTTTTAAAAGCTTCTTAACAGTGTTGGATGTCTTTCTCAAGGACCAATAAAGCTTATCTATGAAATGTTATCATCAAAAAAGAGTGCCTATACCCTCTAGACTTTGTGTGAAGATAGGAGCCGAATTTCCTCTTCCCTACTTGTTCTAAATTATAAAACTACCTCCTATTAGAAAGATCTGAGGCCATTTATGCTTCCTTTGGGTAAGTCCCATTAGCAAACATAGGCAACGTACTGCAACTTTTAGAGTCTCTCCAGCCCTTTGCTCCCAGCAGAACTGAGGTTGCACTGAGTTCCGGCTTCTCTCTTCTATTGAGATATTATTCAGTAAAGTTTTTGTCACCTATGTTCAGTGCAATTTTGCTTTGACAGGGTCAACTAACCTTTTATTGAATTAAGAATCTCAAAAAAATAGCATGATGTCTTTCATTATCCTACATATAAAAGGCCATTGTTTTAAAATGATCAACTTGCTTTCAACTACTATGAGGATCTTACAAAATAGGTTTAATTTAATTCCACACTACTGCATTTTCTTCTGATCTTTGATGAATTTTACTAAACTATGCCAGTTTTTTGTGCTGACTTCATTAACTTAATCTAGGAGATTTACTTCAAGCATATTTATTTTAGAAATCCTCGGTTTTATATAATTCACCCCAAAATATACTTGATTTAGCTAAAGGGCCAAGAAGTAATATTCACCCAAAAATATACCCAGTACTATAAATTTTATTTCTAGAATTTGTATTATTATACTCATATTGTTTTAATGTAGTCAGCTACCTCTTTTTATATCAGTTTTCTACACACACACACACACACAAACACACAAAAACACACACACAAGCAACTCGTGCACAAAAGATAGCTACGTGATATGATGGATATGCTTATTAGTTTGATTCTCGTAATTCTATCAAGATGATATAAACATCATATTTTATTTCTTAGAAATATGAAAGTTTTATTAACTATATCAAAATGAATCAAGGGAAAAAAGAAATAAATTTAAAAGATGCATCCAGTGAAATGAAAATTAAGAAGCATTGCATCAATATTGAAAAAATGCTTGTGTGGTTGCAGGGTATAGTGAGAAACCCTTTAGCTTAAGAGGCACAAGAATTGGCTGTTGGAGACCAGATTATCAATACCTAGTTTTCAATTTTTCATCAGTAGGAAACATTTAGTGAGCTTTACTTTCTACCTAGGAAGGAAGAATGATGATATCTGTACAACTTTCTTATTTAAGCCTTTTATTGCGACACTAAGTGAAACTGTATACAACATCGCTATATGCTGAATGTATTAGACACAGTCTTTAGTAAAATATAGAACAGTGTGGAAGATAATGTTTTCAAGTGCCTATGAGCTCCTCCATCCACACCAATGATTTTATATTTCAAAACTAAGTCAGAACCTTAGCACAGACCTCACAATTGCTATTCAGTCAGCCTCTTATGTATCTGACCCACATCTGTGTCCACTTTACTCATCTCCATCTTCTGCATTTCACTGAGTACACCCTGGACACAGGCTGAGAACGCCGTTTCACCATTTCCTCGACTGAGGCACTAGTACCTCAGAAATCCAATGATCTTTCAACACCCTACTAGCTTATGCAGACTTTTTTTTTTTTTATTATCACCACAGTCTTTCTTTTTCCCCTATCAAGTGTATTGGTACATTTTAGTCATAGAATACAGTTACATTCATCACTGGGATCTTGTACCTTTACATGACAGATCTTGGTTCTTATTTTTTCCCAATTGTCCTAGTATCCTTCCCCCTCCACCCTTCCCTATTTACAAAGACTGTATTTCCATTTTTTGCATTTCTCTTATTTTTTCTTTTCACTTTCTTACCTCTCCCCTGCCCCTTCCATTTCCCCAACACCTTTAGACCTTTTCTTCCTATTACACAATATCAATTATACATTTTGACCCTTATTTATACTCTTAGTTTATCACATCAGGGAAACTATATGGTATTTACACATGTGTGTCCTATTAATTTCACGTAAGAATATGTCCTCAATGTGCATTCACTTGTCTCTAGTTTCTTTCTCTTTATGGCTGAGTAGTACTCCAGTATATATA
>NW_022900947.1:20555564-20592934 GCF_012274545.1 Fukomys damarensis | reverse complement strand
ATGTGTGTGTGTGTGTGTGTGTGTGTGTGTGTGTGTGCTGGTTCCAGTTTTAGGTATTACAAATTGTACCTCTAAAAACACAGTTGAGCATATATCACCATGGTATGATTTTTAGAATTCTTTTGGGAAGATGCCCAGCAGGAGAATAGCTGGGTCAAATTGGACTTCCAATCCTAGTTGTTTAAGTCATCTCTATTGGTTTCCACAGTGGTTTCACCAGTCTGCACTCCCACCAAAAATGAAGAAGGGTTACTCTCTCCCACCCCTCAATAGCTTTTATTATTAGTTATTTTCTTGATAGCAGCCATTCTTTGTGGGGTGAGGAGGAATCGCAGTATTGTTTTAATCTCCATCTCTGGAATGACCAGTAATGTTGAAAAGTTTTTCATATGTTTATTTGCTGCGTTTACTTCTTTGTCTGAGAAATGTCTGTTCATTTCAGATGCTCATTTTGGATTTGGGTCTTTATATTTAGGGATCTGATTCTTTAAAAAATTATTTATATATTCTAGATAGTAGCCCTTTGTCTGAGGAACAGCTGTTAAAAATTATCCACATTGTCGGTTGTCTCTTAGCTCTGTTGGTGGTTTCTCTTATAATGCAGAAGCTGTTTAGTAAAATGAGATCCCAGTTGTTGATTCACTGTGCTAGTTCCCCTGCTACTGAGGTTATGTTGTTCCCTGTCTTTTCCTATGCCATTGTTTTTAATAGTTCTACCTAACTTATCTTCAAGCAAGTTTAGTGTTTCTGTTTTAATATTTTGATCTTTAATCAACTTCAATTTTAGTATAGTGCATGGTAAAAGATAAGGGTCTATTTTTAATCTTTGGCAGGTTGAAATCCAGTTTTTAAAAAACACCATTTATTAAAGAGGCTATCTTTCCCCCAGTGAAGATGGTTGGCTCTTTGGTCAAAGATGAGATAAATGAATATGTCAGGAGTTGTTTCTCCATCTTCTAATTTGTTCCCCTGATCCTCAGGTCTGTTTCTTTGCCAGTACCATGCTGTATTTATCATAGTAGTTTTTTAGTATAGTTTCAAGTTGGGGATTGTGATACCCACTGTCATGTCTCTTCATTCTAGGTGCATTCTTGTTCCCAATAAACTTTTCAATTTTTTTTCTCTATTGCTGTGAAACATACTCTTGCAATTTCAATTAGGATTGCATTGAATCTATAAAGCAGTTTTGGAAATATGGCTATTTTTACTACTTTGGTTCTTTCTACCCAGGAGAAAGAGTCGTCTTTCCATTTGTTTATATCCTATTCAGTCTCTTTTTTCAGGGTGCTGTATTTTTCAATGTAGAGGTCTTTTGCTTTCTTTGTTAGAATGATTCCTGGAAATTTCATTTTTTGTAGGATATTGTGAAAGGAACTGTTTCCCTAATCTCACTCTCATTGAGTCTGTTATTTGAGTATAAGAAGGCTATTACTTTTTACATGTTGACTTTGTACCTGTCTACCCTGCTGAATGTCAATTAAGTCTAGAAGTCTTTTGGCAGAGTTTTTTGGGTCTTCTATGAAGAGTATCATATCGTCAGAAAATAATGACAGTTTCACTTCTTCCTTTCCTATCTTTATTGCTTTTATTTCTTTCTCTTGTCTAATTGCTTTGGCTAATGTTTCCAGATATGTATTGAACAGGAGTCATGATAGTGGGCATACTTGTTTCATTTCTGATTTTATCATGAAGGCTTTCAGTTTTTGACAATTTAGTATGCTGTTGGCCATTGGTTTTTCATAGATAACCTTTATCAGCTTGATATAAAAACCATCTGTTTCACTCTTCTTTAGGGTTTTTATCATGTATGAATGTTGGGTTTTCTTGAATACATTTTCTGTGTATATTGTGATGATCATATGGCTTTTGTAATTAGCTCTCTTAATATAGAGTATTATTACATTTATTGATTTGCATATGTTGAACCATTCTCAAGGATGAATCCCACTTAGTCAGGTTGTATAATCTTCTTTATGACCCTCTGTATTCCTTTTGCCAGCATCTTATTAAGGATTTTTGTGCCTATTTTCATTAGGGAGATTGGCCTTTGTTCTCTTTTTTGGTTAGGTCTTTTCCTGGTTTGGGAATCAAAGTAACACTTGCTTCCAGTAATTAATTTGGATGTATTGCTTCCTTTTCATTAGGGACAATAGTTCTTCTCTAAATTTCAAGTAGAAGTCAGCAGTGAAGCCATCAGAACCTGGGCTTTTCTTTGATGGTAAATTGTTAATTACATTTTGAATCTCACTAATTGTCACTGGAGTGTTTAGAATTTTTATATCATTTTTGTCCATCTTGGGTAATCCATATATATATCTATGAATCTATCCATTTGTTCTGTGAGTTCCATTTTTTTAAAGTATAGTTACTCAGAGTAGGTATTGATGATCCTCTGGGTTTCTCTTGGATCTGTTGTGATTACCTTTTGTGTTCCTAATTTCATGTATATAAGCCTTTTTTTTGATAAGCTTGGTGAAGGGTTTATCAATTTTAATATTCTTTCAAAAACCTAACTCTTGAATTCATTAATATTTTTGTATAATTCTCTTAGCCTCCATTGCATTGATTTCTGCTCTGATCTTTATAATTTCCTCCCTTGTACAAATTTTGGGTTTGTCTTGCACTTCTTTTTCTAGAAGCTTGAGGTTCAGCATTACTTGGTTTATGTGAGCTCTTTCTGTTTCCCCAGTATGTTTATTTACTGCTGTGAATTTCCCTGGTAAAACTACCTTCATTTTGTCCCATAGATTACTGTATGCTTTATTGGCATTATCATTTAATTGTAGAAACTAATTTATTCTTTAATTTCCTCTTTGACCCATTAATTGTTCAGTAGAGTATTATTCAATTTCCATATGTTTGTGGAGTTCTTGCAAATTCTTATGCTATTAATCTCCAATTTAATTGTACTATGGTTTAATAATATACATGCGATAACTTCAGTTCCTTTTTATTTGCTTAAATATGTTCTATGAGCTACCATGTGGTTTACTTTGGAGAATTACCTGTGTGCTTCTGAAAAGAATGTATATTCTGACATTGTGGGGTGGAACATTCTGTAGACATCTATTAAATCCATTTGTTTCAAAGCTTGCTTCAGTTCTAGTATTTCCTTGGTGATTCTTTGTCTAGGTGATGTGTCAGTGGGGTATTGAGGTCCCCCACTACAAATGTATTAATGCTTGTTTGGTTTTTCAGGTCCATTAATATTTACTTTGTAAAGTTGGGGGCCTTAGCATTTGTTGCATATATATTTATGATTGTTATCTCTTTCTCTTGGATTTTTCCTTTGCAAGGATTTAGTGACATCTTTTGTCTCCCTTAATTAGCTTTAAATTGAAATCTACTTTGTCTGCAAATAAGATAGCAACCCCTGCTTTTTTCTAGATTTCTGTTACTTGGAGAACTGCTTTCTACTTCCAGTCTCTGAAATTGTTTGAATTAAGTGTTTCTTGTATAGAGCATATTGTTGGATTTTGCCTCTTAATCCACTCTGCCAGTCTATTTCTTTTAATTGATGAATTGAAGCAATTAACATTGATGATTATAATTGATTTGTATTGACTTATCCTTGTCATGTTGTTTTCCTATTGTTGGCTCTTTTATTTTTCTCCACTCTCACTTTAAATTCTTGCTTTGCCTGATGGCTTTGCTGTGTTGGGCCTCATGGAGTTGTGACTTTCACTGTCTTTTTCTAGAATGTTTTTTAGAATTGTATGGAGTGCTGGTTTGGTATTCAAGATGTTTCTTGGGTGTTCTTTGTTGTGGAAGTATCTTATTTCCCCATCAATTTTGAAAGATAGTTTGGCAAGATACATCAGTCTAGGTTGGAGGTTGTTTTCTTTTAGGACTAGAAATACCTCACTTCAGGATTTCCTTGACTTGAAGCTTTGTGTTGTAAAGTCTGCTGTGATTCTGTTGGGCTTTCCTTTGTATGTGATTTGTTTCTTTTCTCTAATTGCTTGTGGTATTTGTTATTGTTGTGGGCTTCTAGAATCTTGACTATTAAATGTCTAGGTCGAAATTTTTTTTTTTGTCTAATCATGGCTAGTTTAGGTCCTATATACCTCACTTATCTGTATGTCAAATTCCTTTGCTCCCTTTGAAATTTTATTGTGATTAATTATGTGAACAGTTATTTTTTTATTTCATTTGTACTTTCTCCTGTGTTTTAATGGAATCCTATCAGTCTTATGCTTCTCTTCTTTGCACCATCTAGAAGCTGTTGGATTGATTTCTCATGGTCCCTTACTGTTTTTAAGAGATCTCTCTTTTCATGGTCACTAACCACATTCCTGTCTTCGGTATCTGATATTCTATCTTCACTTTGGCTCATTCTGCTCTACAAACTTCCAATGCAGTTTTTAATCTCCTAGATATCTCTTTGAATCTTTTTTACGGATTCCATTTCTTACCTATGTTGGGCATTAATCATTTCAATTTCTTTTCTGTGTTGGCATTAATGGCTTCTATCATGGTCTTGAGCTCTTCTATTTTTTTAATCTGTTTCTGTTCTAGAGTCCCTAATCATGTCTTTCATTCTACTCACCATCCCTGAAGTTACCTGGAAAATTATTTCTGCTTTTAATTTTTTGAGAGCTTCATTCATCTGTTTGTTTACATCATGTGCTGTCAGTTTAGGGTGTCCAGGTGGTTGATAGATTTTTCTACCTCATTCCCCCAGAATTTGCCTTTGTTGAGCTGGAAGTCTGGGTTTGGACCTTGCTTAAGTTTCTTCTCATTTCTATTTTTGTTGTTCATGGTATTATTGGTTTAATTCCTGGGTTGATACTTCAGTATCACTTATTATAAATATCTTTGTTGATTGTATTTAGAAACCTTATGGAATGATTGCTTTTCAGAGTCAGCTTCCAGATATAGTTGGTCTTTAGGTTTTGAGTAATGACTTTAAGGCAATCTTGTTTTCAGTATACCAGGAGAGACAACTGATTAGATCAATTACAACACCTTAGCACAAGTGATACAGTCAGTCAGCAACAACAGCATCAAGCACATTTTAGAAAATGATAATTTGTGGTAGCTATTAATCTATCACCTTTAAATGCATGAATTAAAGCAAAATTGAGGACCAGCCCCAAATATGTTTGTAGTGAATACACTCTTCAATATAGCAACTTTACCCTTTGGGATGAGGACTTAGAAGGAGTTTTAGAGGAAGGGATAGATGGTCAAAAGGACAGGGAAAGTTTAGAAGTGCGACCAAAGGACAGAAAGATCACACAAACTTTGGGAAACATATATCTCAATAAATCTAACAGTGTTAGACATGATGATGATGATGATGAAGATGATGAAGATGATCACCATAAAAGTGATGATAAGAGCAATGTCCATGATAATTTTCATTTTATAGGCAAGAAATTTGTGTACCTGGGCTAGCCACCCAAAATTGCATACAGAAATAAACAAACTGAAGGCTTAAGGTTTTACTTTGGCACTCAGAAATCAGAGAATATTTCCTCAGAAAATTGTAGCTTTACCCCATGATATTTCCTGTTCTCATTCTGGTGACCAACCAAAGAATATAAGTAAATGTTACATTTTTATGTGAGGTTTAAAAGAGCTCCAAATAATAGCACTATGAGACCTGCTTATCATTGTATCTGTTGTATTCAGTCTAATCACCTCCATTCTAAGAAGAGCTATTGCTTTGGCATATCCTTTATCTCATTAGTCAAGCTCATTTTTCCAGCTGTGATAATGTGGATAACAGGGATATGCAAAATGAAAATCAGAGAGTTCTAAATACTGCAATATACACATTGGTTGGAAATTCAACACCTTAGAGACTTCATGGGAAATTAGTTCTTGTTTAGAAATATTTTAATGACCCTGGCAATGAAACCTTCTTAGATGGCCAATTTAGGCAATTGCTAATGAGATTAAATGGAAAGTAAAAAATTAGGCATTGAAAATGAGAAAATATAAATTTATAGGTGGAATTAAAAGTTTTAAGTTCCCTTTTATTTCAAAATTTTACATGATCTTTATGATACAGTAAGACTATCTTGGTCTTACTGTTTATTTATCAAATATATATATATATTTATCATATATATATATATTTATATTTATCATATATATATATATAGTATAATGTCACCCTTTTAGATATCTATTTATACTAGACAGCAAAATAAATACCACTTTTGCTTCCTTTCAATGAATTCATTGTTTTCATTTTGCTATTTATAAGAGTTTTTAAAAAACATATTTATGACAAAATAATATAATTGAAAAATGCCCATATAGACAAAGTCATTAAATTGATTTAGAGATATTATGAAACAAATGTGCATATATATTACATTTAAATTGCAACAGAAAAACCCACACCCAGAAATATTGATTAATCTCATCAAAGAAAATGAAAGCATTGTAGATTTTTTTGTTTAGCTACTTCTAAAGATTTAAAACATGTGCTTGAAATTCACAAACTATCAGAAAGCTACAAATTTAGTTCTCATGTATTCAAGAAGTTATTTCAAAGAAGACTTATATAGACAGTACCTTATACTGTAATATTTATAAAGTTGTTAGTCCTGTCTTTGAGGATGGAAAAACAGAAATTTTCATAACAAACTATATTAGAACATTATTCTGGACAGAAAATATGTACTCTGAATGATTCATCAAAGAATTATGTTCAAGCCTGCATAACATTTAAGAATGAATTCAAGGCTGCCCTATCCTGGTTACAGCCTACTGTTAGCAGTGATTCTCATTACTGAGGGATCATGCCACAATAGCAGTTCCACTCAGGACCACACTCGTAGGAGTAAGGGATTAATTCTGGGAATTAAATCACATTTGAAAGAAGAGAACAGTGTCAGACTCTTCCATAAGCCTTTTGGGATTCTGTTGAAGAAAGCGGTTCAATATTTAAATTTAATGATGGCATAATAAAAAGTAAAGATTCTAGTAGCATCTTCATACCCCTATAAGACCAGGTTATCTGGAAGGCAGATCTTCCTTTTGAGGATATGCAAAAATGTTATGAACTTTAGTGGGAGAGAAAGGCAAATAATCTTAGTATTTTTGGGAAAGTTATTGATAGAATGCTCATTTTTCAAATTTTCTACTATTTAAATTATAATGTAACAACTACTAGTACCACAAAATTCAAGAATAAGAAAACTGACGGGTGTAGCTCAGTGATTGAACATGCACTGATTTATGAAGTTCTGGATTCAATTCTTGCCAGCACACACACACACACACACACACACACACACACACACACAAGCATACAGGCACACATTGCCCTAACAGTTCTTATTTTGATATTATGTCCTATTTTTAGGGTAAATTTTCATGTGCATATATTAATAAATGAAAGGAAAGCATATATTGAATATATATACATAAATATAAATTTCAAAATTATATGCTATAGAACTTATTTTAGTTCTATTTAATATAAGTTATCTCTATATTTGTACATATAGTTTTCTTATTCTTTTAAATTTCAAAAAAATACTGTTTGACAATATTACTATACAAAGGTAGAAAGAGAGTATAGTTCTTTAAATGCTAACTTGAGTTTTATACAGCCGTTGATTCCAGAATATTTTTTTCAGAGACAGTGAAAGATTTTATATTTTGTTTCCCTTCAAATAAACCCTTTTCTGAAAAACACAAACATCCACATTGATGGCAAGTCTTATAAAGAAAAGCTGAACATAACTAAGCTATAAATTAATAAAAATAATGAAACAAAAGCTTACATAATAATGTGTGAAAAGATCTGCTGGTAGGCAGACATTTAAATTTTAGAAAATGGGCAATTTAAGTCAAAATCAACACATGAGAGATGAACTTCATTTTAATACAGACATTTTCCCACTACTGCATCTTATAAATTTCTGTGAGACATGGAAGAGCAGAGACCTCAGAGAAATAGAGTTCAAGTGGCCACACGTGGGTCACTGCCTTGTCAAAATCAGGTATAATCCAAATAATTCCAACGATCCTGCTGCTCAGAACTTAAAACAAGAACATAACTGTGATATTTGAAGTATCTCAGCTTTTGTTTACTTTCATCTTGTAAGAAATAAGCTCTAAAATTAGCACTGTTAAAAAATGTATTTAGGGCTGGAATGTAGCTCAGCAGCACACCTGCCTGGCAAGCATGAGGTCTTGCGTTGGATCCCCAGTACCCCTCAAAATGTGGCTCTTTACATTCAGGTTCAAACTCAGTCACTTTCCAGTTGTATTAATTTAAACTTCCTTATTCTTTTGTGCCTAGGTTTCCTTGATACATCTATATCATAAGATTTTTTTCAATTAGTGATTTAATGGAAGTGAGTTAGGAAGATCTCAAGGGAGAATCCTTACAAGGTGGAAAAAAGGCAGAAGCTATGCAAAGACTAGTGATATGCATCAGCAGCCCAAACAAACAACAAAAACAGCGGAACAAAGACAATAAAGGAAAAGCAACTGAAAATGTCTTCAGCAGGTGTGGTAATGTGCACTTATAATTCCAGCACTCAGAAGCCAAGGCAGGAAGATTGCCCTAAATTCAATGCCAGCCTGGATTAAATATATATATATATATAACATATATATTATATATTGTAATAACATATATATGATACGTTACATATGTATATATTATTAATATATTATATAAATTATTGTATAGTTATATAATATACAATACATTATAATATTGTTATTATTATATTATAATATATCAATATATTATAGCATTATACAATATTATATAATTAAATTGTATATGTCATATTATATAAATATATAAATTATTACAAATTATTATAAATATAATATATAATATATTATTTTTTGTAGAAATAAGGCAGGTGGGGAAGACCAATAATATAAGTCTTTATAGGACACTGAAAGAACTTGGAAAGCATTGCAGAGCTCATACCACATGACCAGATTTACATTTTTAAAAGATTCCTCTTGCCACTTCCTCTATTATACTGTATGTGTGTGGAGAGCAAGTACAGAAGGTACTTAGAAATCTCAATGAAAATTAATGGTGGCTCAGGACAGAATATTAGTAATGAAAGCGCCTAGAAGTAATTGGCTTTGGATGCAATTTAAAGGTCAGAAAAATGGGTTTTTCTGATGAATGTGGTGTGAGAAAAAAAAAAAAGATTTTGGCTTTAGTACTTGGAAGGATGAGGTCTTCATTAGCCGAAGGTATGCAAACTCAGGCAAAAATCAATTAAAACAAAGAGAATAAGGAGTTTAAATCATGCTGTTTCAAGTCTCCCCTTTCCAAACAGAAATATTGTGAAGCTAGTTGTTAGACAACATAATTCACAGAATCACTACCTTTAAGGCTTATTTTGTTGTATCACACACATAATTTTTAAAGAGATGATTGTGATGTCTCTTGTAGGTTGTGTACTATATCAGCTGATATAAAATTCATCAGCAAATCACCAGCTTCCAGCTATACAATGCATGGCTTGAACAACGATGGACAAATTATTGAGCAGTGGCAGTTATAATGAGTACCATGCACAAATGCCATGCACTGCTCAATTCAATTCAAACCATTCAATTCCTATCATGTCGAAGTGCTAGGCCTAGTTTATCAGGAAAAAAAAAAGCAGAAATCACACTTGCCAATCATATACTTCTGGGGAATTTTAATTTTGTAATTCAACCTAAATAGATTTTTAAAAATCTTCAGTCATAGACTTCACTATGGGCTCAATGACCTTAATGTAATAAAATTGTGCTCATGAAAAGATTCTCAAGGAAAGAATGGTAATTTTCACATTGACCCAAGTCCTAATCTAAAAGGAGTTTTTGGCCACACTACTCCACTTAAGGTGACTGAAGAGTTTTGTGTTCAGAACCAAATGGTCACATTTCACTTTCATTGACTTGGCAGCAACCATTGGAACATCCAATACTTTTCTTCTTAAAATATTTTCCTCACTTGGCATCTGGAACCAAACTTTCTTTCGATAACTGTTCTTCTCATAATCTTGCACCTCCATTGTTACAAAATTTGTCTTCCATCCTCTTCCCCAGATACATCCTACTAAATTTCTCCTTTCTAAGCCCTTAGCACTTTACTCTTACGTTCCCTTATATATTTAATTTATAATTCTATCTAGTGTTGACTTGGAAATTCATTAAGAATCCAGTCTCTTCCATTTGTATAAGGTGAATAAATCCTAAAGTCATATTTACCATATACTCTTTATTGTTAACAGTGTTATATTTTACACTTAACGTTTTTCTTGGAGAGTAAATGTCATTATAAGTGTTCTTACCATAATAATGATAAAAACAATAATAAATGATGAGTGTTGAAAGAACCTTTTGGACAAGGTACACATGTTTATGGTATGGATTATGGTGACAGTTTCACTGACGTTTCTTTGTCTTCAAATTTATGAAGGTCCATATAGCAAATGTGTAGCACTATGTATATGTCAATCATATCTCTAATGCAACAATAAACTGTGCTTACAAAAGAGAAGAATGAAAGCAATTCTGAAACTTCTTTTACCATGGTCCAAGCATATTCCAGATTTTGCTTAGACTTTTTGCAGAACAATTCTAAAGAGATTTTCTACTAATATCCTGACCCACTTTATCAACCCACTTTATCAAATCTATTCTTTAAAAATGCCAAAGCATTCATTCAAAAATATGTTATTTCACTCCTTTGTTCACAATCCATCAGCAATTTTTCATTAATTCGTGAAAGATCCTACATAAATTAGCCTCTACCTGTCTGACAGTATATCTCACTGTTCCCAGCTTTCTTCATTCAGCTTCATCCACACTTGTTTATTAATATTTCTGAAACAACCTAAACTATCTCTGCATTCTAAAACGAGTCAGAGCATTTGCACTTCCTCCTGTCTCTATCAGGAACACTCTTTTCTCAGCAATGGTATGCGACTCATATCAATCTTCCTTCAAGTATCTGCTCATATACTTTCTTTTCAGTGATTCCTTTGTTAAGTTCATATCAACTTCCTCCCAGCTGTATCACTTTATTTTTCTCAGCACCACTTGTCTTTGTGAGAAATATCATGAATCTATATATTTAGTAACCTGTTATTGTCCTTCCAGTATATCACGAATGCAATGACTTTGTTCTTAATAAATGTTACACTAATGAATAAATTTCTTGAAATAGTATGCATATTTATTTTAATAAACCAGCAGAACATACTTCCCTTCTAATTTTCTTCTTAGAGAAATGTTCCTAAGCATACTACTAGACTGAATACCCAGATGCTCAGGAAAGCTATGTGAATTTGTTTCCTCTACCTAATCCCCTGAAAGACAATGCAGTGTTATATCTAGTTGGGACTCTTCAAAGACTCGTTATTTTCTTTATTAGTGAAGATGTGAAACTTTATTTTATTGTAGAAAGTCCAGAAGTGTTTCTGGAGTATTAAAAAGCAGAGGAAGGCAAGAACATTTGAAGATTATATGAACCCCCTATCACTTCATGCCTAGCACCGTCTCCATCATAGTCATCACCATTTTTGTGCTGTAGCTTTTTTAAACAAAGGATGTACTGTAAGTATACCCTGTAACTGTTAATCATTTATTTCATGTATCTAACTTGTTTAATCCTGTTGACAGCTCTGCACATAGTTTTTATCACTTACCTATTTTTCCTATTTTATGATGCTGTAGCTAAGATAATTTGCTTCAGAATTTTATAGTAAACACACAATTTAAAGTAGTTGTTGTTTAAAAGGAATTAAAATAATAAACACTAGCCTGCCCCACAAATTACAGCTACAAAAAAATGCCTGCTGTGGTGGATGGCCATCTCTTAGCAGCCTGGGACCAAAGAGACACAGCAGGAGAGAGAGAAGCCATGCAAACTTTCATAATTTCCAGTTTTGCATCCTGAATTGTGTCCTAAGGGTCTTATTTTAATCCTGTCTAGAGAACCACAAGTGTTAGTCAACTGTGAATTTCTGAATGTTAGCTCACTGAATACCTGCTTAACCAAACCCACTGGGAAACAGTGTAGTCATTCAGTCTTCTAAGCACTTTTTCATCTTACTGTCACTCCTTTCATCACTGATTAGTCATTGGCCTGTAAATTAGGAGATTTGGGTACCAGGTGTCACCATCTAAAATATATTACTGTTTTATTTGTCTTTCACCTGTTGCCATGCTTTGCAAAACACACAGGTGTGAGGTCAATAAGCCCTCCTAGGATGGCTGACAGTCAGCAATACCAAGCAAGTAGCAAGCAATATCTAAAATATAATTGCAAAAGGTATTCGCTCTGAGAAATGAAGTGAATCATCAGCATTCCATAGCCCACACAGAGTTCAAGTTTCTCCTATTGAAAGCACCCCATATAATAACACGAGGTTAAAGCTCTTTTGCAAGGGGAAATAATAACTCACCTTGCCTAATTTGTGGAAGAACAGAAGTGAGAGTCATCTGTCTGATGAGAATGTCACCAGCTGGCATCATTCTTATGCAGCCTCTTTCAAGACATTATTGATTGCCAGAAAGAGAAAAACCCAAGGAACACAATAAGAAAATCATCAGAAAAAGATTGTGCTCAAAATCATAAGTCACAACTGTCCATAAAATGCTAACAACATTTTAAGTCAATACGCATCCTTTCGCTAAAATGTTTGGTATTTCCAAAACTTAATGGTGTAAAGTTACTTTTCTTTTATTCATCACAAAGTCTAGTATTTTCTGGGCCTATATAACTGAACAATGACTTCAAAATACTTTTTAAAAACCTTAAAGCTTTCTACACAAATTGTAATTGCCAGTTATTCAAATCGACAAAAGCCAAATATC
This sequence comes from Fukomys damarensis, assembly GCF_012274545.1. Taxonomy (NCBI): domain Eukaryota; kingdom Metazoa; phylum Chordata; class Mammalia; order Rodentia; family Bathyergidae; genus Fukomys; species Fukomys damarensis. Next base: position 20,580,118 of record NW_022900947.1, on the reverse strand, counting down.
ACATTTTCATTGAACTATCCATGAAATTTAATCAGTTTCTGATTAGAAATTTTAGCTTCATAGAAACACATCTGTATGATCTGAAGACTTTTGCAGTTTGATGGCTTGGGTGTAATTGATAACAGAGATCACTTTTAATCTCATCATAACATAAAGCCACAGTTTTGTTCCAAGCAATACCTAACTTCATTTTGAAAAGTGTTTTTATGTTTTCTTATATAAATCTCCTGCTTATCATAAGTAAAGTTAGGTGCTGTGGGCTCATATCACAGGAGAGGGCAAAAGCCTTATGACTAATATAATTGGTACCATAATTGTGATTGAAGATTCAGCCCTGCAAGATGATAATTGCTCTATTGTAGCAAGGAGCAATGAGAAGAAACATGGCCTATCTAGGCTAAATGCACAGCATGTTTAATCCCACTAGCTGTCTTGTGATTCAGGGTTACTTTACTAGTTCCTGTATCCTGTCTCTAGCCATGTATCACCTCTTGGTTGTTCAACCATGTGCTGGTTTGTATGCACTTCTATGACCCTGCCATTCAGAAACTAACATTCTAATTTGATATTCATCAGAATTATCTGCTGTGCACAAAAATACATGTGTAATCTTCCAAATAAGACAGAGTAAAAATAAGACTTGACACTTAAGAACTAACAAACTTGACTGAATAACTTAAATCTTGTCAAATATTTGTTAAAACTCAGTTTAACCTATACATTTTAAACTGCTACAGAGTGACAGATTCCTTCTAGTATCTTCTTTACTTTAAAGATTTTCTATTGTCTGGCTATGCTATATAATGCTATTCACTCATAGCATATCATACATCCCTACTGATTTTACATGAAATCCACTTGATATTCATGAATTCATTGTTTGACCTCTTTGAATGTTTGCTTAAACTCTAAATTCTCATTCAGATCTAGTTTCTGTGCAGTGATAGACAAACTGATCATAATATACCTATGATGGTTAAGCTTAATTTTTGACTTGATTGGCTCATGAGCCACATAGGGAATTAGTAAAACACACACTCTGTGTGCCTGGATGGACCACGGAGGTGTGACCCAGTGTAATTATGTGGACCTGGTTCCTTTCTTTTCTGGCATTCTGCCTCTGCTCTATTTCCCAGGTACCATGAACCAGCAGCCTTGCTCTGTCAGAGCATTTCTCCATGATGTGTTTGTCTTGGAGCCAGCTATGTTAGTCACTTTTCTCTCACTGCTGAGATAAAATGCTCAACACCCAAAGTCAGAGGAGAGGCAGTCAGCAGAACCGCTGCTGGGGAGGGGAGGAGGGGGTGAAGGGAGGGCAGAGACAAGGGGAGAGAATGAGAACCAAGACCTGTCATCATCCCAATGATGAATGTAGCTGTCCTGTATACCTAAAATGAACCAATACACTCAATGAGAGAGAAAAAAACAAAGTCAGAGGGGAAAGGGTTTATTTAGTTTACAGTTCTTAGAGGTTTCAGGTCATAAAAGGCTGGCTCCAAGGCAGGATGACAAAGAGGAATTGCAGAGGAGGAACAAAATGGTGTACACCACGTAGCAAAGGGAAACAGTTCATGGTAGCAGAAGACAGCAAAAAGCAACAAGAGACCTTAACAGAAGCATTCTGTTCCTTTTATCTATTTATAAAAATTAATTTTATTGGTTCATTTAAGGTATACAATGACGCTCATCATTGTAAATTTGCTCCTTTATATAACCCATCTTGGTTCTTATTTTTTCCCAATTCCCCTGCCATCCCTTCAACCCCTCCACCCCTCCCTATCTACAAAGACTTTGCTTTCATTTTTTTGTTTTTGCACCTTTTATCTTATCCAGACTACTATTAGGGCAGTGCCAAACCAATCACTCATGTGTAGTGGTTTAGTAATCACACTCCTTTAATCCTAGCATCATACATTCCAGATTTAGTTAGTTTTGAAAAGACTGCATGAGGCTTTCATGGGACATCAAGAAACAAAACACAACATTAAAAAACCATGGATAAATCCCCTGAAATCATGAGCCAAATGAGACCTCTCCTATGAATTTTGGGTAGCACCCTAAGCCATTCCAAATTTCACTAATACTTTCTAAATTTCTTTTTACATCAGATTTACCCTTATAATTTTATTAGTATGTGTTTTTCATATATAATGACTCAAATATATAAACTCACTTTCAGGAATAATTCAGTGATGTAATATTGGTAATGGGCTAGTTAGAAATATTTTATAGAAAATATGTTATTGCTATATGTGCAAAACACATTTGTTTTTAAATAAGATTAAATGGTAATATATTAACTAAACTATTTGACCAATAATAGAAATTATATTTGGTAAGTTATTTTGCCAGAATGTACAAACTTTATAAAATAACAAAGTTATTTAGTTCTGAACTTCTAAAGTTCCCTGTACCTATTCCTCAAAATAAAACTGTAATTAGATTTATAAAAAACATGATTTTCTAGTCCTTCCAAAATATCTTCCAGAATACATTTTTGAAAATCACAAAAATAATTATATCAATCCATTTTTGGTTACTGTAACAATGTACCTGAGGCTGTGAAATTTACAAATAAAACAGCTTCCTTGTGCACAGTTTTGAAGTCTGAAAGTCCAAAGAGCACAGCATTAACTCTGATGGGAGCTTACTAGACTGTGTCACCTCACGATGGGTGATACCACGATAGCAAGAGCGTGTGCAAGAGGAGACATGGAATGACAAGACCGGAAGCCAATGTGCGGATCTTCCTCTAGGATCTGTATCTTAAAAGTTCCCATCATCTCTTACCACTATCACAAGGGAAATGGATCTCCAACACTTGTATCTTTGTAAGATACAGTTTAACCATATCCAACACACAGCAATCATCATGATTTATTTTTAAAAGTAACTTATATTTTGGATACATCTCAGGGGGTCTGCATTTTGTCACCTTTCACAGCATGACTAACTTTCATTTTCAGTGTTGTGAAGTTTCAGCACTGGTAGATCAACAGTGGATTTATTTGTCTAAAGACAGTATGCATTTCATTAATTATTTCATTAGACATTTCAAAGTAAGTAAAATAACAAGTAGGATGCCCATTATTGCTTAATCATCCTAATTATTTGAATACTCTTTGAAACTGCTCTATCAATAAACTTCTTGAAAACTTCACACTACTTTTCCTATCATTCTATTTCTGTGTGCTCATGTGAAAGCTCTTATTAAAACTAATTTGTTTTATGCACTGACAATCATGTTGAAAAGTCAGCAGGAAATATAAATCATCCAATTATTCCTATTGAGGAAACAGCATGAAAGTGTTGATAGATTTAGAATGATGATTTGTACAGCTTTGTACCACTGTGCAATCTAAGGGGCTTTGATGGCTTGATTCAGATTTGAACCTGCTGTCCTTTCCTTTGTTCTATAGGAGATTATTTATTCCTACACATTCTAGAACATACAAGACGATGGGTAGAAAATACAGGGAGAAAAATGAAGATAAATTATGGTGTGTGCTTTCTACTGAAAAAGCATCTGTTGCTGAAACAGGAGGTTTATCAATCTGAAGTAATTTTCAATGCCTTTTGGAAAACAGTGTCAACCGAGTCACTTTTTGTGTTAGGGTTTCCCCTAATCAGATTTATTAGAGATGTTTGAGTACACAAAATAATGATCATCTCTTTAATTGAAACAGCCTGAAACCAAAAACTATACCTCTCCACACCCTGACACAGACAACAGGGAAAAATCTGCTCATTAAAAATCTAGGAAAGTGGATAAAAATTGGTGTCATCCTCTGAAAAGTTAACAACTCAATGTGGTACAACTTAGAGACTTAATAAAACATTGTTGAAGACAGCACAGCTGTTGCTTTGAAACGCAGCATTATTTTCTGTGTTGTCTTAGCGTTCGTCTTTGATAATGAATAAAGAAAACAGCCAATTTAAAACTCAGGGATGTCCTTTGAGAACAGAGAAAGTTGAGTGGCACACTGAGAGCAAATTAGAGGAAAATGAATGTCACCATAACACTCCAGATGGTTTAGAGAAGTTTGTTGATAGTTCTGAATGATTCCACTGGGAACAAGGGCTAAGCCAGTCCAGTTTCACCAAAGGAGCTGATCACATATTTACCTCTTTAAAATTATTTTTTGTATTTTAATTTGATTTAAAATTTTTGATTAAAGATAGATTATATTGATTAAAGCTTCACTGATTAACTTATGTCCTGCCAAATATAGAGTTAAAGTCTTTTATGGGTCTTGCTTGCATATTGGCCACAGAATTGAGCTTTCTGTTGCCTTAAGAATGAATCCCTTACTTTTACCATATTCTAACCATGCTCCCTCCCCACAGAGCTGGCTGTGAACCAAGATTTCCTTCCCACTTAGAGCCCGTATGCTCCCCTTTCACATTCAAGAAGCCTATGATCTTATATATTCTATCTAGATAGAATGAAGACTTTTGAGTTATCCAATAACTACCATTTATATGCCCATTATCCGAGAGGAACACTGTACAGCTAATGACTGTGTATAGTATCAAGAAGATGGTTGCTTCTCTAGGTTTCGGAGTAAAGCTCAGACAAGAAAGCTGGAGTGACTAAATGCAGAAACGAGGGGTTGCAAGGAAGAGACGTAGGATGGTGAGGTAGAGTATAGAACCATCTATCTGGTTCCATCTAAATGGTGTTGCCATTTCTGTGTGGAAATCGATCCAATCTTGCACCTGGTTTCAAGATTACTGTGGACAAACATTTATCATGGTAAGAAGAAAAAGTATAACTTTAATATTGGATTATCATTATTCATGACTTCAAATAATTTCAATTTAGGGTATGTTAATCTCTTTCATTCTCTAGACTCTGGAAATGGACCTACCATATTCTTAGAAAATGTCTAAGTAAAAGTATTTGTAAAAGTAACGTGATGTCTACGAGTAATTTCATGTTTCTATATAGGGTGTGTCAGGGAGTTCTAACCATGATGGGATATGACGTTGTGAGAAGTCATTGTAATATTTTTAAACCTGTGGAAGATTAGTCAGAGGTATCAACTTCCTGTGAAGGAAGTGGGCATCAATTCATGAAAATCCTTGCCAGGGATTGTATGAGATAAAACTTTTACCTGTGAGGTTTTCCAGACATATAGAAAATTCTGTCTAGTGCATGCTTTAACTAGTATTTCTTAAAGAGGTGTGGCATAAATTGTAAGCAATGAAAGATATTAATAAATTATAGAAAAGAATACTTTTATTGCACAACTGGACACTAAATTCGTAACAGTTAAGCATATCTTTAATCCAGGAATTTACACAGACTCATACTAATGTTTCTTTAAAAGTTCCAAGGAGAGGGGATGAAATACAAATCTTAAACAGAATATGCATACTTGTAGCATTTATTTAAAACTAATATACACTGCAATGTATTTTTGCAAGGGCAAATCAAAGCTGACCAACAATTTTTAAGGTAAATTTTACCTTTGTACTTAAATTATCCAAGTGAAACTCTTCACATCTTGCTGGGTATATTAAGTATTTTCAAATCTTTTTATTTATTTTTTGAGATGTTTCCTTGTTTGCCAAGAGAATTAAAATATGTAAAAGAAATACTGCAGCACATTAACATTTGTTTTTTTTCCTCAGTAAAGTAGTGCAGTCACTTGGATCTTTTGATCTATTCATATGTAGGTCAACAATTACATACAAATTTAATCTTATTTTTGACACAATGAAAATGTAGAAATTCATAGTACTATAAGTACAAAGCATTATTTTTCTACTTCTGCAAGCTCTCATATTTTTATGTACATTTGATAATTCATTATATTGAAATGCTTTTGAGATCTGAAGCAATTCACTAAAACCATGAGTCCCAAAATCATCTTGTACCAAGTACATTATTATTCTCATTTCATTGCAGAGATTTAACTTAGCATAATGCTGATCTCACTCTATTTTTGACTCTGAGTTTTATTGCAGGCATGTGTCAGCTTATTACTGAAGTGGTTATACATAAGCCCTGCTCAAATATTCACTGTCCTATTTTGTGGTTTCTTTTCAGGCAATACTCCCATTGAGAGCAATGGCCCTGACTTAGCTCTGTGGGTGTCTCACCAATCAGGATGCGAGTTGCATTTCTGATGGAATGAACTATTTGAGCAAACACATTTCCATGAAGACAGTGGAGCTGAAAGTTTATTAATATTCAGGCCTGCTGCAGATGAGAGGCTTCTCTTAAATAAGCACATTAATTTTATCTTTTCTTGTGATCATGCTTTACCAGTGACCCAAGTCAAGTGCCTACATAAAGCTGTCTCCATTTTAGGACACATACATTTCAATGCGGAGATCAAATCACATCCCAATTAAGTGCTCCATTTATTTTGAACATATGATTATCATACCTACCCAAGTTAACATGACTGACATGGCCCAGAACTTAGGGACAAGTATGCAACTTATGTAGTATGTCAGAATTTATCTACACCCCAAAACAACTAGTCAGTTTCTCATTAGAATTACTGGGGATTACTAGGAAACAGGATTTCTTATTCTGAAATTGTTATGTATTTTGGATTATAAAGAAATACCAAAGAAGGATTCTATTTTAAGTCCCATTTTTAAATATTTTTCCTGATATTCATTGTCTATTCCTCATTCTGAATTTACCAGCTGTTCTCCTTATTTAAAGAACAATCAATATTAATAAATCAGATGCTAGTTGACAGGCAAAAATGCCTGGGTGAACTATCACTCACTCTAAATTAATGTAGGTTGTTATAATATGTGGAAAATTCACTTAAGCATTTCCTAGACAACACCTCCAAGAGTAGATACTCAGCATTTATATTGAAACTAAGATACACAATAAGATCCTGTGGCTTCGTATTGAAGAAACTGGCTGCACATGAAAAGTTACTGCTAAGAAAATGTTATCTTACCAATGAGTCACAAACTGAAAGTTGCAAGAGTAGATGCACTAAATTCGCACATTGGTTATCAATGAGCTAGGACATTTTGTTTTGTTTTCAAGTGAGTCAGTCCGGATGATTGTCCCAGGGTGAGTACCAGTAAAATGTTTCTGTAATTATTGCTCAAAACAGTTCTGCAGAACCCTCCATGCACTTATCATTTCTATTGTGCTCCTAATATTTGCATAATACTTTTATATTTTTATCTTATTTATCCCTTGGGGGCAACTCATGAGCAAAACAGTACATCTGAATTAACCTCATTTGATTTTTAAAATTAATTTTATTGGTACATTTAAGGGATACAATGGAGTGACTCATCATCAGACATTTGCACCTTTACATAATCTATCTTGGTTCTTATTTTATTTATTTATTTATTTTTATAACTTCTTTTGAGAAATGAAGAACTTTAAATGCTCTGTCGAAGTCACATACCTACTTAAGGCAGAGTCAAGATAGCATCATACCTCAGCCATAGATAATATTATTTTTTTTGCTGTTGTTATTCTTGATTTCTTGTAAGTATAAATTTAATAATATCACCGGTTGGTTTCAGCCTTCATCATCCTTCAACTCACCCAGAGCATCTGCAAGGCGTCCCTTATGGCACCAGCAACAGCCACGCTTAACCATTTCATCTGAGTTTTGCCCCTATTTGTATGAGGACCTGTCCTTCATGCTTCTGTCTTCCATTAATTTCAACATCATCCGTTTCATATCCATTGCAAGAGTTGATAGCTGTTTCTTGCAGCTGTTAACTCTGAGTTATCTGGGTTCTATTTATGTATTCAAGACTTTACCATCTATGCAAGAAGCTCCTATATTAAATTATCTCAGTTTACTACTGTGATTTTTAACATAACTAATATGACTTTCATTTGCCTACTTGGTTCAAAAAAAGGAAAGTTTTTCCTAGAAAAGGCAATATAAATATAAAATAAAATTCTTATAAGTACATAATTTTTTTCCTTAAATGCTATATTACTATTTTTAGGGATCTGTGAGACATTCTTGTCATTATATGATATCATGAATTTTCATTATTTTTAAATACTTCAATGAGAGAATTGGGAACTGCAAAATAGACTGAGTTTACTTATTTTGTTCTTTTTTTTTTCAGGTATTTAACCCAGGATCTTGTGATTGTGAGGCAGGCATGGTGTCACTGAGCTAAATCCCTGGTGCTTATTTAGTTATTAATGCTAAATTTTTATTTCGATGTAAAGTCACAGAAAACTATTACTTGCACATATGATTAAAAATATGAAAATATGGGGCTGATGTTTACTTGGCATGTGTGTGTAATGTCCCTCTGAATATTCTATTATTATTTTGTAAAATCATATATGATTCAGGTAAGAGATGTACATCATAAAACTTTCATGAACAAAATTTGGAATATAAATGTAAACTTTATAGTGTTGTACAATCTTTTTTAAAGTTCTTTATTGAGATTAGTTACCAATATTAAAACTATTGCTATAGTGATGCTAAAATTGCACTACATAGTTCCAAAGAATTGAGCCAAATGCTCTTAAGTAATTAATTTTAGTCAAATTCTGAAACATCAAGACTTCAACAATTTAAAAACCATTTGTTGGCATGGAAACATCAACTTAATTAAAACTGGATTAAACTAATTAACCTAAAACATATTGTACTTCTGAGTGTTTGATTTAGAATACATTGGAAGGAAAAGAACATTTTTCATAATCATTTAAGGTCTTTTATCTAATGGAAGTGTTTAAGTTTCATAATGGACCTACACATGTGCTAATGTCTTAGCTGCTTTCCTGGGAAGAAGATTTTAGGATGAGTGTTTTTATTAAATAAAATTGCTGTTTTTTTTTCACGAATTCAGAGAGTGGAATGAATAATGTTTTTCTTTGTTTAACTGCAGTAGCTAAGAGTTTTGAGGAATATAATCACAGTACTATTCTATATTTCTTCTTTTATAGTTCATTGTAAGTGACTAAGACTCATGTTATACAATGCAGGGAATATTACCATTATGAGCTACATTATGGCATATCTGCTTTTTATAACCATATTTTTGTAGCACAGAAGGACAAAATGCAGAGGTAGCTTTGGATGGGTTATAGGTTGTCTAATATTTTAAATAGACAATTTGATTTTGAATTTTTGTCATTTTATCAACAATGAATGCTTGCCATACTGTAACCCCAACCTTAGGCAATTTAAGTAGATTAATGGAGGTATCCATGCTGCTTGGCCTTCATATTCACATCACTCATTCTTTCGGTACAAATATAATCCCCTCTGAATTTCATTCTCTATACTTTAGTGGAGAACGTTCCCATCCTAGCTCCAAGGAAACATGAAGGCTGCATAAATTGCCAATATGTTTTGCTGAACTACATTGTTTTACAATTCTCATTCTTACATATTTTTAGCTGTAGTAGAAGTCTGGAAGATTCTTGGAAGTTATGGAAGGTAGAAAAGAGGTAGAAGCCATTCTGTACCTCATATATATTGCTGCTGCTGAGTTACTTCCTTAGCATGAAATAACACTGCACTTGCAAATGCTTAACTTGCTATATATTCCTACAGCTCCTGACTCCTGATCATGTGTGTGTGTGTGTGTGTGTGTGTGTGTGTGTACATGTGTCTGTCTCAATGAGGAGTATCCCTTACTTTGACAGTATATTCATACCCCAAATATAGAGATAACAGATTGATGTGGATTTCAGTTTCTTTTCTGGAGCCCCCAGCTTCCATTTTATCTTCCTCATTGCTCACTATGGGTTTGAGGCTCTAGTATCAGCCCTGAAAACAACCATTTTATGGAGATTATTCAGCCTTCTCTAACAATTATGCAAAGCCAAATCCCTAATCCATGATGTGGTGGTTCATCTTGGTGGTCAACTTACTAGGTTGAGAAATATCTAAACACTAGTGAATAATTCTGAGGGTCTAAAAAGGTGTTTCCAGAAACAATCAGCATGCGGGGCAGCCAGCTGTGTGAGGGAGACCAACCCTGAATGCAGCCAGCACCACAAGGGCAGAAAATGCTCTCTCTGCTTCTTCATTGCCATGAGTGGAACAGCTTTCTTCATGGAGGTCTTTCCACCCTGACAGGCAGGCTTCACAAGCAGCCCAAAACAATGAATCCAGCTAACAATGGAATGAACTTCTGAACCGACCCTCTTATAAGTTGTCATTCATAGGCATTGTGTGACAGTGACAGAAAGGTGACTAACATCCTTGATGTGCTGTGCCTAGCAATTTGGAGATTATTCTTCTCTGGATGACCCCTGAATGATATGGAGAATCAGTAATCCAGGCCATAGTGAATAAAGAGAATAGATACAAGTGTCTGCCTCAATTGCTAGCCACCTCAGCAATTTGTTTAGGGTTTGGAGCTTGAATACATTTTGCAAATATCAATAATATTATCATAACTCATGCATTAACTAACACTATTTGGCCTTCTATACTGAGATGATTTTTTCTATTGGGCAATTTAAGAATTTTTCGGTGGTACCTTACCTGGTCTCTCCTGTGGTTCCTTGATGGTGATATTATTATGCCTATTTTACTCATAATACCTGAGGCTTAGAAAAGGTAATTTACCCAAGGTCACACAACGATTCCTATAGGAGATTAATGTCAACATAGGTCCATTTACTTTCAAAGTCAGTTGTATTTTGCATGATTAATTAAAGGGATAGGCAGAAAATGATCATAAAGATGCATTACTTTTAGGAAGTGCTTCTATAAGTAATGCATCAGCTGTAATTTAAATATAATTTGTAAATTGTTTGGGCAACTTTACAGCCTTCTTCTATGATAGCCTTAGATTGAATTAAGCAATATTTTACTTTGAGGCCTAGATTCTGGTCAGGTTGTCTGATTCAAGAATGTCATTTTATTTTTTCTTTTTTAAATAGACTGTTAATTTTTTTTTTTTTTTTTTTTTTTTTGAGACAGGGTCTCACTATGTAGTTGAGACTGACCTGGAACTTACTATGTAGCCCAGGCTGGTCTCAAACTCACAGCAATCCTCCTGCCTCAGCCTCCCAAGTGTTGGGATTACAGGCATGTGCCACCACACCCAGCTAGACTGTTAATATTATTAAGGTAGGAAATGTTTTATCTTGAGTTTTCATCACATTTAATGAATTACCCAGTTTCTGTAGCATTTGAAACATATTCCCTCAGAGTTCCTTTCATTTCCATAGTCCTTATTAACAAAAAAGTACTTCACAGTTTTATTTCTAAAATGTTATATAAATACTTTATTTTATATTGAAATATCATAAGTTTCCTAAATCAGAAGTTCTCTATATTTTTCATAAAATAAATATCATCTCCCACCTCAGCCTCCTGAGTGCAGGGATTATAGGAATGCAACAGCACACCTGGATTATTAGTGGTACAACATTTTAGAAGAAAGTATTCATGTTATTTCATTAAAAAACTTTCTTTCATCCAATTAAAATCTGTTCATAACTGGCATTTTGAAGGTATTTTGTACACACAGACACTGAAGGCTCCTCACTTGCAGTATAGAGCTCACAGAGTAGAAGGCAAGGTGAGTGACATGGCAGATATGGAAAGAAGGTTGGTTGCCTGTGCATAAGGTTCTTAGACCACAGCTGATGGGTACCTTATTGGGTTCCTGTTGGGGCAGAATTAGTTACAGGCAAAATCTCACTCATATCCTCTTGAAGTCTTGATGGTTGATGGGACAAAATAAGGAAAACAAAAATAATTTCAACTAGGAAGAATAATGCATGAAAAAATTCAAACAGCTCAATTGCCCATCAACTGGAGACTGGATAAAGAAGATTTTTTTAAAGAAGACTGGATAAAGAGGTATTGAGGCCATACTCTTTTTTTTTTTCACTAAGTTTATTGGTACATTTTAGGTATACAGTACAGTTACATTCATCATTGGGATCTGATACCTTTACATGATGTATCTTGGTTCTTATTTTTTCCCCAACCCCTGCTTTCCCTTCACCCCCTCCACCCTTCCCTATTTGTTCCTATTTTTTCTTTTTCTAATGTTTTTTCTTTTCCCTTCCTTCCTTTCCCTTATCCTTCCCACTCCTCTTACTCTTTCAGCCCTTTTCTTCCTATTTCACATTATCAGTTATACAATTTGAACATTATTTACACTTTTAGTTTTTCCACCAGAGAATCTATTCAGTATTTACACAAGTGTGTCCTATATATTTCACTTAAGAGTGTGGCCTTAATACTCATCAATTTTCCTATCAATGACTCTAGTTTCTCATTCTTCATGGCTGAGTAGTACTCCATTTCATAGAAAAAAACAGCTTTTCATCCAGTCCCAGTTGAAGGGCAATTGGGCTTTTTCCAAATTTTAGCTATTACAAACTGTGTTGCTATAAAACTGGGTGCATATATATCACTGTGGTATTATTCTTTTAATTTTTTTAGAAAGATACCCAGAAGAGAGATAACTGGGTCAAATGGGACCCCTCATCCTAGTTTTTTGAAGTATCTCTATATTGATTTCCACAGTGGTTGCACCAGCCTGCATCCCCACCTATAATCCCCACAGACCCACCAGATTTTTTTATTGGTTGATTTCCTGATAGCAGCCTTTCTTTGTGGGGTGAGGTGGAAGCTCAGTGTTGTTTTCAACTGCATCTCTCAGATGATCAGTGTGATGTGGAACATTTATTTATTTATTTATTTGCTGTTTTTACTTGTTTGTTTGAGAAGTGTCTGTTCAATTCAGATGCCCATTTTAGAGTCAGATCATTATATTTGGACGGTCTGATTTTTTTAATTATTTATATACTCTTAAGTGAAATAAATAGGACACATATTTCTAAATATCAAACTGTTTCTTTGGTGTGAGAAACTGAAAGTGTAAAATAAGGATCAAAATATATAACATGTAATGTGAAATAGGATGAAAAGGTCCAAAGGGGAAGGGAAAGTGACAGTAGTATGGGAAAGAAAAGACAAGAAAGAATAAATGTGAGAAAAGGAAAAAAACAGAAAGAAAGTCTTTGTAAATAGGGAGGAGTGGAGTGGTTGAAGGTAGGGCATAGGAACAGGGAGAAAATAAGAACCAAGATATATCATCTAAAAGTGTAAATTCCTTAGGCAGTTGAGGACCATCCAGTTGCACAGGGAGCTCACCAGTGCCCAGGCTTCATAGAGCAGACCAGTGAGTAAACCCCCAGCTGCATGGGCACATTTGCTGCAGCATCTTCTCCCACACTCATGCTCAAGGGCCTCCTGCTTGTGCCACTACCTATATCCACACTGCAGAGGCACAGGTAGTCATAAAGGCCATTTCACTGAGCTCCAGAAGATAGAACAGAAGTGAACAACTGTAATAAAGGTACATCAGTTCTCCATAGTTGGTAAATTGGAGTGATCATCACCTTCCATCAGAACTTGGACTATCTTCAGGGGAAGGGCAGTGGGAACCTGTAGCAGAACCTTGCAGAGTTCAACCCTGAAAGAGGTCAGGAAGCTCAACTTGGGCCTTGCAATGAGAATTTAGCCTGTATCTCAGGGGTCTGCCATAGGCTAGCTGGGACTAATTGACTTATTTCTGCACATTCCTGCCCACATTGTCTATTGTGACAGCAGAGATATACCCTGAAAGAGGCTCTTCAAATTTTGTTTCTTTATTTTTCTCATATTTTTAATTTTTAAATTTAGCTTTAAAATTGTATTTTTCCCATGCTGCAAATTCTTCCGTTTTTCTTTCTTCTTCTTTTTTTTTTGCCTCAGTCTCTTGCTTCCCTGTGTTATTCTTCGCCTCCCTTTTTGATCCTGTTCCTGCACTTATTTGGATTTCTTCCTTCCTTTTCTGTTCTTCTCTCTTTTTCCTTCATTTGAGTGCCATTAGATTCAAGGAAAGTGAGTATAATTTATAGCTTCCATATTACTGCTAAGTTGTTCTATTCTTGTCATTGTTCTTGCATACTGTCTTTCCCTCTTATCTTCAACAGTCTCCTAGAATTTATGTAATCATCCTTTGTTTTCTGGCTTCACTTGAAACCTGCTCCTATTCTTCTACCAATGCATTCCTCTCCTCCTAACTCCTTATAAGTCCCCATCCAGAAGGGTAAAGTAGCTATATTGAAGAGTTTATTCACTATAAACATATTTGGGGCTGTTCCTTGATTTTGATTTAAGTCATATGGTTTTAAAGTGATAGATTAATAACTATCACAAAAGTTCAATTTCTAAGTTGTGCTTGATGCTATTGTGTTTCTGATTGTATCATCTGGGCTAAATCAATTGTAATTGATTTAATGAGTTGTCCTTTCTGATATTATGACACTGAGAGTATCTATGAGAAAATAGAGACTCAAAACCTAAAGAACAGCTATATCAGTATATCAAAGTTCTAACCCAGAAATTAAACCAAGGAAAGCCCAACAACAAAAATAAAAATGAGAAAACACTTAAGCAAGACACAAAGACAAACTTCCACTTCACCAATGGCAAATTCTACAGGAAACAAGGTGGAAAAAGTCTGAGAATAAAACACCAGGACACCCTGAACTCATAGTACAGGAAGTAGTAAAACAGATCGATCAGGCTCTAGAAAAATTCAAAACAGTAATAACTTTCCAGATAACTGCAGAGATGGTGAGCACAATGAAAGACATGATTAGAGACTCTAGAACAAAACCAGAGGAAAGAAATAGATGAGCTCAGGACCATGATAGAAGCCATGAATGCCCAGCATAGGAAAGAAACGGAAACCATGAATGTACAACACGGTAAAGAAATTGGAATCCATGAAACAGATTCAAACAGATATCTAGGAGATTAAAAACTCTGTCCAAAGCATTCAAAACAGGATAAATGAATGTGAATATAGAATTTCAGATATAGAATACAGGATTACAGTCAGGGACTGTGGAAAGACAGAACTCTTAAAAACAGTAAGGGGTCATGAGAAATCAATCCAAAAACTCCTAGAAGATGCAAAGAAAAATAACATAAGACTGATAGGAATCCATGAAGCAGCAGGAGAAAATACAAATGACTAAAAAAAAGCTGTTCACAGAAGTAATGACAGAAAACTTCCCCAAAAGAGGGGAAGAATTTTACATATAGATAAGTGAGACATATAGGACTCCAACTAGCAATGTTAAAAAAAATCTACACTTAGGCATACAATAGTCAAGATCCCAGAAACACAACAGAAGAACAAAATAATACAAACTGTTAAAGCTGTAAAAGCAAAGAAACAAATCACATGTAAGAAAGCCCATCAGAATAAAACAAGACTTTTCAACACAAATCTGACTTTTCAACACAGAGAGTCTGGAGTAAGGTATTTCAAGTCCTAAAAAAAAACAACCGCCAATGTAGACTGATGTAACATGCAAAACTCTCTTTTAAAATGGATGGGGAAATAAGATACTTCCACAACAAGAACACCTGAGAAACTTTATGAATACTAAATCAGCATTCCAAACAATTCAAAACAATATGCTAGAAGAAGACAGTGAAGCTCACAACACCATGAGGCCCAACACAGCAAACCAACTAAGCAATGCAAGGAAGTAAAAGGGGGGGTTAAAAAGAACTAACAAAAGGACAACAACATAACAATGATAAATCAATACAAATCAGTTATAAACATCAATGTCAATGGCCTCAATTCACAATTCAAAGAAACAGACTGGCAGAATGGATTAAGAAAAAAAACCCAACAATATAGTCTATGCAAGAAACAAACCTAGTTCAAAAAGAAACTCATAGACTGAAGGTGAAGGGAAGGAAAACAGTTCTCCATGCAACAGAAGCCCAGGAAAAAGCAGGGTTAGGTATCTTATTTACAGACAAGGTAACTTTCAAATGAAAACTGATTAAGAGAACAAAGAAGGCCACTACATCCTTGCAAATAGAACAATCCAAAAGGAAGGGATGACAACCATAAATACATATGCACCAAATATTAATGCCTCTACTATATAAAACAAAAATTAAAGAACATGAAAAACATCATAAGCTCTAATATAATTGTAGTGGGGGAACTAAGTACCCTACTATCACAAAGAGACAGATAACCTAGACAAAAAATCAACAACAAAGTATTAGAACTGAACTAAGCTTTTGAAAAAATGGACTTAATAGATGTCTATAGAGTTCCATGCTACAAAATCAGAATATACATTCTTTTTGGCTGCACATAGGTCATTCTCCAAAATAGACCATATACTAGCTCATGAAATAAATAAATGCAAAGAAATCAAAGTTATCCCATGTATATTATCAGACAATAGTGCAATTAAGCTGGAGATCAATAGCATAAGAAACCGTAGGAACTTCACAAAAACATGGAAATTGAACAACACTCTCCTGAACAATCAAAGGGGCACAGAGGAAATTAAAGAAGGAATTAGTCAGTTTTTACAAATAAATCATAACTCCAATACAATGTACAGGAATCTACAGGACACAATGAAAGCAGTTCTACACGGAAAATTCATAGTGGTGAATGCCCACACTAGGAAAACAGAGCGAGATCAAATAAACAACCTAATGATGAATCGTAGGTTCCTAAAAAAAGAATAACAAGAAAAACCCAAAGCTCATACAAGGGAGGAAATTATAAAAATCAGAGCAAAAATTAATGCAATGGAAACTAAGAGAATGATAGAAAGAATCAATGAATTGCAGAGTTGGTTTTTTTGAAAGAATAAATACAATCAATAAACCCTTAGCCAACCTGGTCTAAAAAAGGAAAGAAAAGGCTCAGATCTATGCAATCAGCAATAAAAAAGGTGAAGCCACAGCAGATTCAGAAGAAATCCAGAGGATCATCAATACCTACTTCGAGAACCTGTACTCTAATAAAATGGAAAATATAGAAGAAATGAGCAGATTTTTTGATACTTATGAATTACCAAAGTTGAACAAAGAAGATAAAAAAAATTCTAAACCTCTTAATTATAAGCAGTGAAAGTGAAAACATAATTACAAGTTTACTTATGAAGAAAGGCACTGGTCCTGCTGGATTCACTGCTGAATTCTACAAGACATTTAAAGAAGAATTACTGTGACTACTCTTTAAATTTCACAATGAAATTGAAAGGGAAGCAATACTTCCAAATTCATTCCTGGAAGCAAATGTTACTTTGATTCCAAAACCAGGGAAAGACCCAACTAAAAAAGAGAACTACAGGCCAGTCTCCTTAATGAACATAGATGCAAAAATCCTCAATAATATACTGGCAAACAGAATACAGAGGGTTGTCAAGAAAATCATATGCTCTGACCAAGTCGAATTTATTCCAGGGATGCAGGGATGGTTCAACATACATAAATTACTAAAGGTAATAGACTATATTAACAGAGTCAAGGACAAAAATCATATGATCCTCTCAATAGACACAGAAAAAGGATTAGACAAAATTCAATGCCCATTCATGATAAAAAAAAAACCCTGCAGAAAATTAAAATAGATGCTTCTTATCTCAACCTGATAAAGGCTATTTATGAAAAAACAACAGCCAACATCATATTAAATGGCCAAAAACTGAAAACCTTCACGCTAAAATCAGGAACAAGACAAGGATGTCCACTATCACCACTCCTCTTCAATATAGTTCTGGAAACATTAGCGGCAGTAATTAAACAAGATAAAGAAATTAAAGCAATAAAGATAGGAAAAGAAGAAGTTGCAATGTCATTATTTGCTGACAATATGATACTCTACATTGTAGAGCCAAAAACTTCCACCAAAAGCCTTCTAAACTTAATTGACACTTTTAGCAGAGTAGCTGGATACAAGGCCAACACTCAAAAATCAATAGCCTTCTTGTACACAAATAACAGGCTCACTGAGGTAGGGAAACAATTCCTTTCACAATAGTATCCAAAAAAATGAAGTATCTAGGACAACCTAACAAAAGAGGAAAAAGACCTGTACCCTGAAATATACAGCAGTCTGAAAAAAGAGATCAAAAAGGATATAAGAAAATGGAAAGATATCCCCCACTCCTGGGTAGGGAGAATCAACATAATGAAAATGGCCCTACTACCAAAACTGATATACAGATTCAGTGCAATACCAATTGAAATTCCAATGGTATATTTCACAGAACTAGAGAAAATAATCCAAAAACTCATTTGGAACCAGAAAATACCTACAATAGCAAAACCAATTCTAGACAACAGAGATATGGCAGGGGGTATCACAATCCCCAACCTGAAACTGTACTACAAAGCTAGTGTGATAAAAACAGCATGGCACTGGAAAAGAAAAAGTCCTGAGGATGAGTCAAACAGATTAGAAGATACAGAAACAACTTCCGATGTATTCAGCTACCTCATCTTTGACAAAAGAGTCAACTATTCTCAATTAAGGAAAGATAGCCTCTTTAATAAATGGTGTTGGAATAACTAGATTTCAACCTGCCAAAGATTAAAACTAGACCGTATCTTTCACCATGCACTAAATTAAAATCCAAGTGGATGAAAGATCTAAATATTAAAAATGAAACACTAAACTTTCTGGAAGATAAGTCAGACAGAACTCTTGAAGACATTGGCATAGGAAAAGACTTGATTGATGAACAAATCCTCAGTAGCATGGAACTAGCACAAAGAATCAACAACTGGGATCTCATCTTATTAAAAAGCTTCTGCACTGCAAAGAAACCACCAGCAGAGCTAAGAGACAACCTACAATGTGCGAAATAATTTTTATCAGCTGCTCCTCAAAGGACTATTATCTAGAATATATAAAGAAGTCAAAATAATCAGGCCCCTCAAATATAAAGACCCGATTTAAAAATGGGCACCTGAAATGAACAGACATTTCTCAGACAAACAAGTAAAAGGAGCAAGTAAATATATGAAAAACTGCTCCACATCACTGGTCATTTGAGAGATGCAGATGAAAACAACACTGAGGTTCCACCTCACCCCACAAAGAAATTAACCAATAACAATTGTTGGCAGGGCTGTGAGGAGAAAGAAATCCTTCTCCATTGTTGGTGATAGAGCAGACTGTTGCAACCACTATGGAAATCAACAGGGAGATACCTCAAAGAACTAGGAGTAGAGGTTTCATTTTACCCAGCCATCCCTCTGCTGGGTATCTTTCCAAAAAGAATTAAATGAATCATATCACAGTGATATATGCACACTCATGTTTATAGCTGAACAGTTTGTAATAGCTAAAACTTGGCAACAGCCCAATTGCCCATCAGTTGGAAACTGGATAAAGAAAAAATATGTTTTTCTATAAAATGGAATACTACTCAACCAAAAAGCATGAGAAACTTGAGTCATGTATAGGAAAATGGATGCATATTGAGGCTATACTCTTAAAAGCAATAAATAAGACACACATGTGTAAATACCAAATACTTTCACTTGTATGAAAAGCTAAAAGTGCACATAAGACCCAAATTGTATAACTGACAATGAGAAATAGGATAAAAAGGGCTAATGGTGTAGGGAAAGTGGGAAGGGTGGGGGAAAGAAAATAGGGGAAATGAAAAATATGAGAAAAATAAAAAAATGGAAACAAAGTCTTTGAAAATAGGGGAGGTTGGAGGTTGGAGGGGTGAAGGGAGGGAATGACTATGGGGAAAAATGTGAACCAAGACCTGTCATGTAAAGGTACAAGTTCCCAGTGATGAATGTAACTGTACTGTATACTAAAAAAGTACCAATAAACTCAACGAGAAAAAAATATATATATAAATTCCCAGTGATGAATGTCATAATGTACACCTAAAATGTACCAGTAAATTCACTTTTCTTAAAACAAATAAACAAACAAACCCCAAAAGCTGAAAAAAACCCCAAAAAGTTCAACAGTGTGAAAGTGTATGGAAATATGAGCCCAAATGCAGGATTAGAAAGATAATAGAATGGATGAAGAAGATGTAGTTTTTCTATAAAATGGAGTGCCACTCAGCTATAAAGGAGAAACTAGAGTCATTCATAGGAAAATGGGTGCATATTGACACCACACTCTAGGTGAAATAAGACATACATGTATAAATAACGAATAATTTCTCTGGTGTGAAAAACTAAAAGTGTAAATAAGATCCAAATTGTATAACTGACAATGTGAAATGGGAAGAAAAGAACTAAAGGTGGAGGAGGGAAGGTGGGAAGGGTAGGGGAAAGGAAATAAAGGAAAAGAAAAAATATGAGGAAAGGAAAAATGGAAAGAAAGTCTTTGTAAATAGTGGAGAGGTTGGGGAGGTGAAAGGAGGGGAGGGATATGGGGAAAAAATGAGAAGCAAGACCTGTCATGTAAAGGTACATGATCCCAATGATAAATTTAACTGTACTGTCTACTTAAAATGTACCAATAAACTCCATGAAAAAACAAAAGATAATAGAATGGGAAGTAGAAGACAAGATTATGAAGTTGTGTGCACAGTGCTGACATATGCATGCAAGAAAATGTGATTAATACAGGGTAAGACAGGGCTGATGCACTGAGGGAGACATACTTGGGGAGAGATAGAGGATAGGCTGGAGAAGAAGACTGTGCTTATAACCTGGATTCAGCACAAAATGAGAATGAAGTAAGGAGGCAGTGCTTATGTACCTTACGTTTTAGGAACTTTGGCATAGGTTGGAAAAGTACACATAAAAATAAAGAACATTTTCTGAAATAAATTAGGCAGTAGATACAAACAAAGCTCCAAATCCCAACTTGTAAATAATATTAATGATAGGTGTTTGTATTGTGACAAAAATGAGCCTGGAAAGATTGAAGGTATATCTCTGTTTAACTCAATTAATTTTCAGAGTTAATTTCTAAGAGAGAAACTAGCATAACCCTAATGTTAATCTGTAAGCATGAGCCACAGAATTTTAGCAACTTGACCCTTGCTTGTCTCCTGCCACTGTAATGGTGCTGGCCTCCATGGCTACCTGATTTGCTCTAGATTCCATGATTTCCACTGCATACACTAACATCCGAGGGCCTCTGAACACATGCTGTGTGTCACACAATGTGATAAAGCCTTGAATTCTTACAAAAGCCATCCAATTTAGGTGCTCTTGTTGCTCTCTGTTAACATATAAATATATTGAAAATTGTCTCAGTAAAAGAAATAGTAAACTAATCAAATTCCTAACATGATACTACTTAATTAGCATTTAAGTAAAATACCACAGATATAGTGAGGAAACTAGGACTCACTGACACATCTAATTCTAAATCACTACATTATCTACAATGCCAAGGATTTCATTTCCTGTAAGCCATGGCCATGCACTTTGTCTTGTGTAAAATAAGGAATGAAAAAGAGCACTTGGCCTACACTAACTTGCAACCTAGTAATACAGTCAAATGCATGAACAACTAGTTACCTTGAGGAAAAGGTAATACATGCTACAGTATTAGGGAAAAGGGCATTATTGGTAAGAAAAACAAGAACAGAAGATACATTAAAAGCATCAACAAAATATGCTTAGACTTTTGTTCAGATTTAACATATTTGTAAACACACATTTTCTTTGTGAATGTTTGAAAACCCACCAAAACAAGACAAAAGCACTTTTTTTTTTCTCAAATTATCTTAAAAACTTTCCTCATGTTTGGAGATAAATCCATTTAACATCTCTTCTACTCAACAGATTACTATGGATATACAATTTATTCCTGAAATTTCAAAGTATAGATGCTGTTTTTGAGAATTCAATGTTTTTTCAATTTTTATGTAATAAAATTTAAAATTGTATAAATTCTTTAGGTTATTAAAAGATAAAGTTGTATAGTATTGGAAATACAAGAAAAATTAGGTCATGATTTTTGATATATTATCAAAATGTTAGTGGAACAGTGAGAATGACACATAAATGTTAATTTATTTTATAAGTAGTGCAATATGAACAAAGGCACAGAGATATTAGGAAATGAATTAGTCATAGGCAATAAGAAATTCTGTTGAAAATAAAAGAGGATGGTGAAAAATAGGTTATAAAATATAAGTGAAAAGTGACTGAAGAAGGCTGTAATGTTAAGCAATTACACTTTGTCAGGGAAGATTAAAAGATTTTAAGCATGGGTCAATACTAATATAATTGTTATCAGAATTTATATTTATTAGAAATCTCACCTTAATTTTTAATATAAACTTGTTGAGAGCCTGAAGTCCAACATGGCACTGGCAGATCTTTTCCTGTACTGGCTAAGGCAAGAGATAAATGTTTATGAATAATAATTATATAACCATTTGCAGCAGCTCCATACAATTAGATAGATTTGTAATGAATTATGTCAATGCTGCTGTTGGAAATGATTAACTCAAGTCTGAATATTGACTATTTACATCATCAAAGAATAAATAACTATTTTCTTGCTTCCCTCTGGCCACTACTGTGTGATCCTTTGGAATTACTTATGGCATTTTATTTCTTTTCAGTTGCTTCATAAACCCAGATTTATAAACTATTTTGTAAGGAAGATTAGTGGGAAGGATGATCAAAATTACTGAAGTGAGCATATACAGAATTTTCCACTATCACACACATAACCTCTCTCCTTTACTTTCCCAGAGGCTGGTTTGAAGAAATTCAGTGAAAATGATGTAAAATTGTATATTCTTTAAATCTTATTTTAGTGTTGCAGGGAGTAGGGAGGGGGAAGTGGGGGAGGGAGGGCACCAAAAATATAAACACAGACTTACAAACTCAGGAAAAGAAAAACTTGTATAAATATTTTAATACTAAATTTATTAAGATGTCATGAGGTTAAAACAAGTTTCCTTTGGCCCCTACAATTACAAAAGTTACTCAAAGTGGTGGCCATGAGCTTCCAGACATTTATTCGTGCAGAGCATTGCTGCTCGAGTGACCTTGGCCATTGAGATTGATCGTACATGCTTTCCCAATTTCTTCCCCACTGCCCAGCAGTGTAGTGTGTTTGCTGCAATATGAGACCTCCTCTAGGGTCCCCCACGGAGGATCAACACCATCTGTTGAAAAAGCATCATGCTATATCTATATTTATTTCCCTGAAGTATGTGTACAATTTTTGGTGGACTATGAGTATATATGGAATATAACAATAAACAAGGAAGAAAGAAATCAGTGCTACCAATGAGCTTAGCTTTTAGTGGAAGGTGGAGGCAGAAAATTAATGCATATACTGTGTATACCTCTAAACAGCTACATATGTGTGTGTCTATCGATTTATCTTCTTTATAATCTATCATCTATCTATTGCATTAGGGTTTTCCAGGTAACATAGCCTATATAATATACATATATGAGTGTGTGCATGTTTGAAGAGATTTGTATGTGTTTATATATGTGTATAACATATACACATGCAAATACATAGACATATAAATGGGAGTATACATTCTTTTGTATATGTGAAATGGGCTCTTGCGATTTTACATTATAAATGGTGATAAATTCCAGCCTCTTTAGTGAAAAGCGTCATCTAGGGAGCCAGGAGAGTTGAGGTCATTCTAGTTCTAAGGATAGAGTAGGCTTAAAACTGAAGAGTAGTATTTCAAATGAAGTTTAATGACAATTTCCCTCTTAGTTAGGGAACAGTCAGCCTTTTGTTCTTTCAAGACTTCAGTTGCTTGTATAGAGCTCACTTATATTTGATAGGACACTCTGATTTACTAGGTCTACCTATTTATATTTTAATCTCCCCTACAAACCACCTCCTAGAAAAGGAGCAATGATGGAAAAAAGGGCCCTTCATGACCAAATAAAGGTGACACAAAAGTAGTCCTCATGTTTTCTATTTTTCTGTGTCGCATGTCAGAAAGTGTTACATGCTATGGAGAATAACCAAGAAGAGATGGAAACAGTGGACTTGCTGTTGACTGGTGCACATTTTCCTGTGACCAACAGGGGTTCTCTGAAGGGGTGTGGAGTAGGGCAAGGGGCAGAGCACAGACAAACTGGGTGAACTGCGAGTGTAGAAGGAGCTATAAGCAATAGTTCAAAAGGACAAGTTACTCTGAAATGTTGCAGCAGCCTCAAGGAAGTTGGAGTGGCCACTCTAGGGTTTGTGACAAGCCGTAGAAATCAGAAGAGCTCAGATTAATAACAGAATCCGGATCTTGTTAGATATTATAATCCACTGCACAGTTTTGTCATTTACTCTGAGTGAAATGGGTCCCCAGTGGGGAGTTTTGAGCATGAAAGTGACATGTGCTGATATACATTTTCCATTTTCTTTTACAAACTTTTTCTGTTAGTATATGTATTTATATATAGTGATTGCATTTGGGTTAGAGTTTTGATACACATACATACTGTATAGTTGCATCATATCTGTTCTATTGCTGATAAATTAGAGAGTGGCAACATGCTCAGAAGCCTTAAGAGGGTGTTGTGATGATACTGGTGAGAGAAGATGGTGGCCTCATCCATGGGTGTTAATGCAGAGGTTCAAAACTAAATGAGGTTAAAATACCTTTTTCATATATATAATCATAGCACAAAAAAACACAGAGAATTCATTTTCTATTTTTATTTTTAATTTTTATTTTTGGTACCAGGGATCAAACTCAGGACCTTGTGCTTGCAAGGTAGGCATGGTGCCATGCAGCTAAATCCCAGGCCCAGGAAATTTTTTTTTTTTTTTTTTTTTTTACCCAC
>NW_022900947.1:20522014-20555389 GCF_012274545.1 Fukomys damarensis | reverse complement strand
TTGATACCAGGGATCGAACTCAGGACCTTGAGCTTTCAAGGCAGGCAGGGGAACCACTGAGCTAAATTCCCCGCCCTGGGAATTTTTGAATTGGTAAAAAGTTTTGCCTTCCCTGACCTGTTTATTTTCAAACTTTGAATTAAAGCTATGTTGCTTTCATTTATATCATTTGATATTTCAATTGCTTATGAAAATAGCAAGAAGAGCTTCTCCTTCCCTGTCTCTCTCTCTCTCTCTCTCTCTCTCTCTCTCTCTCTCTCTCTCTCTCTGACAATTTAATGTCAAGCTTGCCATTTTGCCCCTAATGTGGCATGTAATAAATGTAGCTGTGCCAAGCAGGGGGTAAGGGTTCTCTGTCAGCTATATCGTTATGCTCTGCAGGAATATTTAAAGTCATTCATACAACTCTAAATCTCTAAGCATTTTCATATTACTTTGTGACTTCATTTGGAATACAAATGTCAATGACATTTTCAGAATAAAATGAGGAAACCTTTACAGTGAAATTGCCTCTTGCTTGGAACTAAGAAATAAGTAGCAATCTGTAGTGTTGGAACCCTGCAGTCAGTGATTATCCTGATCATTCTTTTATTCTATGCATTATTTTAATGACATGTAATAAACACAAATGATGGAGGTTGCAGAGGCGGGGTTCAGGAAGGGTTTTCTATTTACCACACAATGATTCTTCTGTTCTGGAGCCATAAGTTGTTAGCTTCAAGCACTTTTTATTACCCTAGAAAAAGCAAGAAGCTGAAAATAAGCTGGGTAGTGATTGTCTTAGCATCGCATCCATAATAAATGGATAATGGGCAGGAACTCTTCCCTGATATATGCATTTGAGCTCTTTATCCCAGTTTTATTGTACAGAAGCGTGGCACAATAATCCCATAATTCCTTCTCATCGTAGTTGTAGAGTTATGAAAATGTGAGCACAGATCAGTGCTTTGTAAAAGAAAAAAGAAGTTCCTCTGAAGTGGACAAGAATGAAGTTGTATTTAAAGAGAGCAGGAGGAGAAATGGAGAAAGCTGAAAAAGAGAGCAATGTTAATTCCTCTCTCTCAACTCCATCTACTTCTGCCCCATCCTCCCCCAGGCTTGGCTCTTAATCTCTCCTTTTAACCCTAGGGAGCTTTCTACTAATAATCAGTTAATAATCTCTCCCTCTCTCTCTAATTTAATAACTCAGCTTTAGGATGTATGTGAAATAAATGCTAAAGGCATTCTACCCATTTTTATTGCATTTCATATATCTATATATCACATGAAATAACTAAATCATAAATCTATGTACAGGTGTAAATAATAAATCTAACAATTACTGTATAACTGACTAGTTCACTTTATAAAAATTGCTATAGAAAAAACAAGAATAGCATTCTAGTTTCAATTCACTATTATTTTAGTTATATCACCTTATTACTCTTGTCTAAATTATCTTCAAAATTATCTTCAAGTTCTACTGTGGCCCTTTAAGTAGACGTATATTTTTTATACAAATGCAAACTCTTCAGCAGTATAATACAAAAAAATCATCATTATGTGTTTGAGATACTCATAGAACATCAACTATTTTAGAGTGGTACAAATTCAACTTCATTAAGACTTCAAAGAGGACCATAAATAGTTATTCTATGATAACACAAATGTTTCTAAAAGCTTTACTCACCCCATTCATAATTCCAGTTTTCTGTACACACACACACACACACACACACACATATACATTATAGATATAGATAGATATAGATATAGATATATGATAGTTGAATAAACTAACGCATTGATAAATTGATAGACCAGTAGAGAGTGATGGAGTCAGACAGGAATTCACATAGGTTATCTATGGATAAGAAATAGCAAGCTGTATATAGGCATTGCATAGATGACATTTGAAAATATATAGAAATGAGTATTTGTTTTTGTTTTCTCATTCTTTCCTTTGGCTGATATGCCATTTGTAATATGAAATACTCAAACTGTAGTCAGTGTGAAGAAGAAATAGGGGTAAAAGAAAAAACTAAAATGAAAAATGCAAGAGAAGAGGCCATGGATTCAGAGGGATTAGACTTTCCTGTGATGGAAGAGGTATAGAATTTTGGTTCTAACACAATATTAGAATTTTTATCAGTATATATTGACTGAATTCAAATGTAAAAGCCAAAACAACAGAAAAGTCGTGGTATCTGTCTTAGGTATGACGTACCTATAACCTCATGCAGATTGGAGATTCAGTAGACATAGTTGAAAGCAACCAAACAACTAAAATCTTTCTACATTTATATCCTAATGGACTGATATGCTATAAAGTGATAAGAATTTTATTTTCTTGTTATCAGTTATTTCTAGTGAAAAACCTGCCTTTTCTTAATTTTTTAACTTCAACATAAATTTGATTATAAAATAACATTTTCTAGTCATCCTTTTCAATCCTACTAAAGACTAAATAATAAAGTTCCTATATTAAATATTTAACTACTAATTTTAACAGAAAAATATACAAAAGTAACAATAATAAACATGAGAAAAACATACATGTAACAATCCTACCAAACTTTAACAACTAGAGATGAACTTGTGTCATCCCAGAATCCTGTAGCAGATGCTTCTCATTATAAACACAGCCTGTAAAATTATGAGAATCCACGTACCTGGTTACATCTCCTTCCAGACAAAATGAATAACCAATTATGCTGCTTGAAGTTCTGTTCACTGGGAAGATTTCCCAACAGCACTGATTTTCAGGGACTTTCCTGTTTACTGCAGTATCCTTTCAACTCTTCATCTTTGGGTAGGGCCTACATATCGTGCAAAACCTTCTGGAAACCAAGTTTGGGTATTTTTCCATCATTTAATATATCATTATGGCTAGCTTGCAAGAAAAAGAAGTCAGTGCAGGAAACATATAAGCAGTAAACATTTGTTCATAGAATTTACTTGTGCCTTCAGTAGTTGCTTACACCTAATTATACAGTGCCATTTTGCATGCTTAGTTCTACACATGGGAAGATCAGACAGTAGGTAGTTTGCCATGGGCAACCTCAGGTCACGTTAGTTGGGTATCTCCTGTTCTCTACTAATGCCTGGTAATAAGACAAAAGGTATTTTTAAAAGAAGAATATTTATCTACAAAAGATAAAATTAGCTCCAGAATCATAGGTACAGCCCTGTAACTCATTCTAAGTTCCTGTCAGAGGCTCCATTAAACATCCTTATCTGCAGCTGACCTCTCAAACAACAACCTGTCTGGGAATTCTTATGACCTAAATGGCAGAGCAACTTGCAAGGCAGCTCACCCCTGTTGCAGAGCCCTCTTTTCTTCTTGGGCTTATAAACTGCAAAGTCATCGATGTCTCTGCCTTTGACATAGTGCTGAGGGGTTGATTTAATTGTGAGGTGGGAAAGAGAGCCAAAGGCTGGTCCTGTCAGTTGAAATAAAACTGCTTTTCATGGTCTTTATTAAGAGGCATAGAGAGAATATTATTGGCAGCTCAAGGCCTCCACACCAGGTGCCAAGTGATGTGTAAATATGTTCTGGCAATTAAAGTACACCTGGAAAAGCAATTGCAAGTAGAGTCCCTGCTGATTAAATATATACTGATCTAGTCTCATTCTCTAAGATCTTTTCTTCACAGACACAGTAAGTGAATTATGTGGAGATTGGCTGGAATCCTTACCTTCCTTCTTTCAAATCGTTTTCACACCAATGATCTTTGCAATTTCTCATGCTATATACAATTTCTTTTAGTCTACTATTTTTGTATATTATGGTTCTTCTAATGTCTTCCCATAACTTTTATTACAGTAACAGCTCTACTTTATGACTCAGTGGCCTGTCTCAAAAGGGCCACCTGGAGCTCTGCATAGATGTGGGACAATATTAATGTATAGATCCACTTTTTTTTTGTCCAAAGAACTTCAGGCAATCTACTATATGCAGGTTTACAGTATAATAGATGCACTGGTATTATGGTTTATATGGCAGACCCTACCGCGTTTCCGTGCCTTCCACTGCCTATGTCACCTGCAATACAATGGTAGTGCACTTGGCCTTGAGATCTCTGCTGAGTTAGCCTGCTGACGGTGCAGCTGGAGTAGTAACAAGCAGGCAGCATTCTGCACACTTCAGGATGCAGTATGTGTTATATAAATCAGAAATCTAGCTGTGGCATCAGATCTTCAACAGAAAGAATGCTAAGCTCTAGATGAAAAAAGAGGGGAAGTTAGAGTTATCCTTCTTACATTGTTACTAACTAATTCCTGGGATATTTTACTTTCTTTCTATGTTTGCAATCTTCAGAATTGAAGATGCCAAAATGGTGTATTCTTGATGTAGATATAATACTATTTACTTCTTTCAGAGGATTTTATTACAAGACCATGAGACAAGGAGTTACCACCATGAGTGGGTTAATTATCTCTCAGCCAGAGAAAAGAACAGCTAACAAAATGAAGATATGAAGAAATGCTTATAGAACCTGTGCCATCCACTGGAATGCCTTTTTTTTTTTTTAAATTCTGTCTTGCTACTTCTAAGAATGGAAACATGAAGCGTTAAGGGTATAAATACCAAAGTCCCATGCCACCCAGAAATATAGGTTCAATTCACACAACCACATAAGCCAATGAAACCTGTGGAAATGACAGGTGTGGGTGAAAATGTAGATGTATGGAAAATATGAATGGTATAGTGAGAAAAAAGCCAAAATCATTAATGTGTTCAAAATAACAACTGCTGCGACTGTGCCTACAGTTCCCTCTACCAAATTCTCTCTCTTGTTCCTCCTCAGGTGACAGAAAGGCAACTGTTTCCACATGTGGGAGGAGAAATAAAGCCACAGAGAACCAGAGATGAATAGAGGTGGACATTCAGGTGAGCTTCTCTGATAACTCATAGTGCAGCCTGAAAAAAATTAGATTTATTGGCATAATGTGGGTATTTAACAACCGTATTGATTTTTGGGAATGTTTCTCTTAACTATTTATTTTAATTTTATAAAATTTACTTTACAATAAAATATTTATTCACATGTAAACAACCACCATTGGGGACACCTCATAAATTCTTGTTGTTTTGTAGCGGTTCCAGTCTCCTAATGAATTAGTGGGCAGGCAGAATAAGCAGCACCTATGTAGTAGTGGAAAGCTTCCCAGTTTTTTAATTGGTTTGGTTTCCAAGTGTAGAGCAATCGAGGGACCAAAGAAGTACTCTATCTACTTACTGGGTAAATTCCACTATATAAATTCATCACAGTGTATTTAGTTCTTCTGTTGGTGAATATCTATGCTGTTTGCAGTTCTTGCGTATCATAAATACAGCTGCTGAGAATATTCTAGAACAAATATTTGTCAGGTCCACAGTTCTCTGCTTACCAGCTGAGCTATCTTTGTATACTTTCATTTCTCTCAAATATATATCTAGAAGTGAAATTGCTAAGTCGTAAGAACAGTACATCATTGGTAGCAAAATAACCTGATGAATTAGTTTCAGCTTCCTTTCTAAGTTCTAAAAGCAGGTTTTCATGTGACATTGTGAGAATTGGGCTAATTAAAAAAAAAATGAAAACAAAACACTTAGAACAAATAATGCACAAAAATGTAACACAGAGCATATGGTGGGTAAAACTCACCTGTTGACAATTTGTTATGAGTGCAGGCACCTTGTCGTTCATCACACAAGCAGGTGAACACAAAGATCTCTTCCTGTGATGCTACTGTGATGCACAACTGGTTTAACATAATGCAAAAGTAATTTTCAATTATAAAATTATGATTAATGTGTATCTCATCCAACCAGGCAAGACAGTGTCTGAGTGTAATTCCTTCATCCTGGGCAGCTGAGGGGAGACGATCACAAGGTAGAGTCAATCTGACAGATTTCGTGACTTAGTGAGACACTTAATGGATGTGTCAAAAAAAAAAAATGTTGGAGGACATAGTTCAGTGTGAAGATGCGGGCTCAATACCCAGCACTGTAAAAGTAAAAAATGAATACATTAGTTAGATGATAGTGTGGATATAAAAAAGATGCTTAAATAAAAATAACTAAGTGCCACTGATTTATTTAGTATGAAGCAAAAAATGAGTCATATGTTTTTCTCATAAGGGGAGAGACTCAGGGCCAGGGATTTGGCTCAGTGATTCCACCACCTCACTTGCAAGCACAGGGACCCGAGTTCAATCCCTGACCAAAAAAAACAAAAACAAAAACAAAACAAAACAAAAAACTCTAGACATGATCTCACTTCCTTGGCAACATACCCAAACAGAATTTGGAACCCTTGTTAACAGG
The DNA here is from genome assembly GCF_012274545.1 of Fukomys damarensis. Lineage (NCBI taxonomy): Eukaryota > Metazoa > Chordata > Mammalia > Rodentia > Bathyergidae > Fukomys > Fukomys damarensis. The sequence continues at coordinate 20,549,097 of NW_022900947.1, read as the reverse complement.
CATCACACTCTAGTAACAACTGTCTCCGAGGTCACTTTCCCAGAGAAGGTCAGCAGCACATATGCTGAGCTGCTTCTCCACTTGGAGAGGCTGCAACCTCAGAAACCCAGGCAGGGAAAGTATCTGTGAAAGATAAAGAGGACAGGTGACTCCAACCAGGCACCTCAGGCTACACTGCAGCAGCTACCAACTGTCTGAGACACCCTTGGGAAGGTCTCCTTGGAACTGACCGCCAATGAGCTAGAAAAAGCAAGGTACCCATGCATGTGAGGTTTCCATAAGCCCCAAATATCAATGGCACAGAAACTCAAAAGAACCCAGGGCAAGTTTCACCAGGCCCGGATATATCCAGTAGCTCTTGGCGGGTCTCCTCAGAGCTGGGCACAGAAAATACTAAAGAACCAAAGAAGTTCAGGGTGGGAGATCAGCCATCAGCCATCAGTGTCTAGCCACCAGCTGCCAAGAGACACTGAGAAACCAAGTATAGAACCAGCCAGACCCAGCCATGACTCCTGGAAATAACTTTTTAGGGAGCCATGCAGAAATCTGGCCAGTGTGGCCAGTGCAGGAAGTCAGGCCACACTCACTCAAGGAACCATTGGTGCCAGTTTTTCTGGGCAGCCAAACCTTCTATGGTCTCTGCTTCCTGAGCAGCTCCATGACCCACACCTCTATGCCTTTTCCAGGAGAAGATAAATCCACCTACCATTGAGATGTGCACATCTGCAAATGATTTATTGTGCAGTTAGCCACTCTTTTCAAGCAAAACATCTCCACAGGCATGCTCTCTGCCATCGGCACAGGCCAGAGAAGGGGACTTGGATGCCAGGTATATAAATATCAGCTGTAAACTCTTGGTTTATAAGAAGTGCCACAAACTTGTCACATTGAAAATGGGCAGCATTCTTTGCTACCAGAACCCATGATGCCAAAGGATTGACTATTCAGGCCTTCAAATCCTGTATAGACAGCAATTCCACAGAATCCTTCAAGTCATGACAGTTTAGAACAAGTTGATGAAGAGGATGAGGCAGTGAACACCACATAAAGTGACAGTGATAGGGAAAATTTTGAATAAGCGAAAACCTAGGAAACGTAACAATGTAAGATAACTTTGCCCTTTGCTCTGTTCAGTTCAGAATTAACAGGCACCAGGGGCATCTAATCTTGTAAATGAAAAGGACCATTATTAGCTTTGACCAAAACCATCCCTTCCCTTTGGCTAGAATAGATAAACCCTAAAGGTAACTTCCCCTGACAAAGGATGACATTGAAATTCAATGGCCTCACCACTATGTTTTGGGTATCAGCAATGTGAACTGTGAAAATGCAATGTAACCAACTAAGTAATATCAAGGCTGTAAAACCCTATAAAAGGAGGAGTTGTAACCCAATGGAGGAGTCGGTCAGGGCACCTCCATTAGATGTGACTGATCCCCATCGATGGAGTAAACTTTTTTATTTTACTTCATTCTGCTGCCTCTCCGTGTGTCACTTGCCAATTCCTTCCATAACAACAGGACTTCATCCAGTTTAAGTCTTCATGACATCAATTTGCTTCAGATGATAGGGAGAAGTTATGCAAAAGTATTGTTAGTTCAATTTAAAAAAACATTGTATTTATGCAATGAAAGTTATGAAAAAAAGAGCTTGTCAACACCACTTGGTTACAGACAGAGAAGCATGTTTTGCAGAAGGCATTTAATCAGTTTTTCCTTGTAGCACTTCATTCTTGCTTTCAGACAGAAAGCAAACTTTTTTTGATCTAGACTATGTAAATAGAGATCTAATGTTTCATAAGCAGCAGTGAAGAATACTTCCTGAAGGACATGCCAGGTTTTACTCTGCTAAAATTAGGTCACCACTCAATTATCTTCATGTGAGAGGGATAGTTTGTAGAAACTTGAAATTGGACAATTTATAACTGGACTCAGAAGGGAACATTAAACTCACCGACTATTGCATTGTATAAGGAAGGATTACAGTCAGGAGATAAGACCAGCACTTTCTGCGGTACTCCTAATTACCTTTCTCCAGAATTTATAAGTAGGGAAGATTATGGTTTCAGTATCATCTGGTGGGACTAGTGGAGTATGGATGTTTGCGATGATGGTCAGGGAGTCTCCATTTAATATGGATGAGAGCTCTGATAACTCTGATCAAAGTTCAATCAATTATTTCTTGCAAGTTATTTTGGAAATAAAAATTCACACATCATGTTCTCTCCTGGGGTCACAAGGGAATGACTGGTTTGTCATCCTCAAACAGAATTTGCTGAGATTTAGGAGCATCCATTCTTTCAAAATGTTGACTGGTATGAGATAGAGGAAAAGCAGGTGGCACTTCCCATCAAAATAAACATTTCTGAGGAATTTTGTTTTAAAAACTTTGATCCTCTGCTTACTCCAGATAATAATGACATTGTGAAAAACACTGACAGATATGAGTTTGCAGGCTTTGGATATGGCAATCATCTTTCTCTGTATGAAGATGAGTGTGTCTGGTCCTCATTTTTCAACTATGAATTCTGCTTATGTTGCCATTTAATTCATGGAAAAATTGTTACCAGCCTGGATGCAACTATTTCGTAATTTTCTGGAAGCTAAATTTCTTTGAAGTTATATTTAGATGCAATACTTGATTCTTACAGTCTATAGTAGAGGACATTGAGTTTTCTTTGCAGATAAAGGCTTTTTTTTATGATTTGACTTGAATAACAAGGAAGCAGTTGCTTGTTAACCAAACTTGTAAACATATTTTTTATTTATTAAATGGACACATGAATAATATTTTTTCTTATTATTTATTTATTCTTCCAGAAAAATAATTCATCTTTTAAGTAGAATATTTTAACCATGTTTGTTTCTCTCCAAACCACATTACCTGTACTTGTAGGCCCCAGTTTATGTTGTCATCGGGGAAATCCAAAAAATAATAATGTTTTTAATAAATCTACAGAAAATGCATATATCATGGTTCTATCTCCTTCATTGTTTTTGTTTAGTAGGTTAACACATGAAATAGTAGAATTTATTTTAGGGGAGGAATTCTTCAGACTATTTTCATTAAAATCAGTAGCTAGCAATTTATTTAAACAGTTACCAGGCATAGCACTCTTTGGTTTATGCTAGCATCATTTTTATGGAAAGGTTTTGAAAAGTAATCACAAACATCTAAATATGTCATAATGGTTCAATGTTAGTAAAATCTAATTTTAGGAAAGGTATCTAGTTTTAAATTTAGACTATTTTAAAATTTGTAGGCACATTTAATAAATTATCTTCTCACTTTTGGATGCCCCATTTCACTAGAAATGTAACTTTTCCAATTCTGTTAGTCATATGTTGTCTTGTCTTTAAATAACTAATTTTTTTTGAGACAGGGTCTCACTATGTAGTTGAGACTGACCTGGAACTCACTATGTAGCCCAAGCTAGTCTCGAACTCACAGCGATCCTCCTGCCTCAGCGTCCCGAGTGCTGGGATTACAGGCATTCGTCACCAGGCCCAGCCTCTAAATAACTAAATTTGAAAGTAATGAAAACCTCAAAAGAAAATGTTTATATATATTAACATGTTTATTTGAGAGGTATGTATGTTTCTCTTAATGCCTGGAACTTGCTTTAAAACATAAAGCATTCACATCATAAACTTATAGAGAATTCTGACATAACAGAAGTATGTTTGTATTCATGATCTTTCTTTAAGTGTTGGTCTTTCCAATAAGGCATCTCAGAATGTAGAACAATCACATAGGGAGTTTATTTACAATGTATATTACTTGCCCTAGATTAGAATTATTTTGGACATTGGACCTCATTTTGAGAACAATCGTACCTGTTCATGATAAAATATGTTAACATGGTATAAGCAGACACAACCTCATGAATGCTTTTTGAACAGATTTTCAATCAATGACTTCATTAAATATCGTTCCATTCTTCCTCCCCAAAAATCTCATCATCTGACAATTTTGTGCAAATAATATACAAATGCTGAGCGGTTTCCCATGATGAATTTTAAACCATTAGTCAAGGTGGTCTTTAAAAAATATTTAATTAATAATATTTACTGTGTATATTTTATGCAGAATTTTATTACAAATATGTCTTCAACTGTGTTCTGGCTTTTGTCATCTTTAAGCATTAGGCCAGAATTTTTATATTGTATGCAAGTTCTAGAAAAAGACTTATCAGAGAAATAAGGCAGTGGACTGTCAGAATGGTTGACAATTTAATGTTCTAGGAAATAATTTTATTTGTTTAATTAAGCTTGTGGTCAGATCTTTTATACATATACAGCCTGGATTAAATATCAATTACTATGCTTGCTCAGTACCAGTGCATTTACTTTATAAATCTGTTTTATTTTGATTTATGTCATGTAGAATACTGCTTTGATCATCATAATGTAATATATATTTGTGTACCTGAGATTTCATATTGAAAACATCTAAACAGAACAGTAATTCACATTAAAAAATAAAATACCTTGTGATCAAAAGCTCCTTGCTAATCACAACTTCTTCTATCCCTATGAGAAGTAATCAGTATCCACAAAGTTTTATTTATCATCACCACAATTTTCTGTCATATGTGTATATATATATATATATATATATATATACATACACTCTTTTAAAAAGGAATTATGCTGGGCATTGGAGTGTATGCCTATAATCCTAGCTCTCATGAACTGATACAGGAGGATTTTCATGTGTTTGAAGCCAGCCTGAGCTACATAGTGAGTGTGAAGCAAGACAGAACTGCCTAATGAGACCCTGTCTTGGGGAACAAAAAGAATTATTTAGTTGATTGCTTTCAGTGATAACTCTTAATGTAAAAGTTCTCATTTTCCCAATTAAAAGACACAGATTGACAAAATAAATCAATAAACAAAATCCAGTGATATACTTTTAAAGAAATACTTTTAATCAAAAAGGAAATTCATAGAATAAAAATTACAGGCTGAAAAAAATATTCCATGCAATGAGAAAGCAAAGCTCAACAGAAGTAGATAGCTTACTTTCAGACAAATTGGTCTTCAAGTCAAAACTCACTAGAAGAAGTAAACAAGGTTACTACATATTGGTTAAGGGAACAATTCAACAGAAAGAGATAACAATTATAAATATGTATGCAGAGAACACTGGCATATGCAAATCCATGAAACAAACACTACTGGACTTATGTCAGATAAACTTCAACACAATTATAGTGGTAGACCTCAATAACCTACTGTCACAGATAGATCAACCAGACAAAAAATAAACAAAGAAACATCAGAATTGAATGAAACCTTTAAACAGATGGACTCAATAGATATTTACAGTATATTTCAATCATTAACCACAGAATACACCTTCTTCTCAATGGAACATGCAACTTTCTCCAAAGTAACCACAGGCTCACTCATAATGCATGTGTAAGTAAATGCAGCAGAATTGAAATTACTCCATGCATGTTATCAGATCATAGTACAATTAAATTAGAAATCAATGGTAAAGGAAACCACAGAAATTAGATAAAGATATGGAATTTAAATGATACATTCTTGTCAGATGTAGAACAAATCAAATATTTCTGAGAATCAAACCAGTACAACATAGCAGAATTCCTGAGACACAATGAAAATAACCCTAAGGGGTAATGCCCATCTGAGAAAGCTTAATGGTGTCCCTGAAGGTCCTAGAAGAATAAGAACAATCCATATTCAAGTTGGTATAAGGAAAGAAATTATAAAGATCAGAGCAGAAATTGAGGAATTTGAGACTGAGCAAAACAAAACAAATAATCTATGAATCAAAGAGCTTGTTCTTCAAAAGAATAAAGGCTGTAACACCCTATTAAAAAAGGAGTTGTAACTCAATGAGGGAGTCTATCGGGGCACCATCATTAGGTGTGATCGATCCACACTGATGGAGCAAACTTTTTATTTTACTTCCATAAAATAAAATAAATAAATAAATGAATAAATAAATAAATAAACCACGCAGACACAATCTTATCCAATTTTACAAAAAGAAAGAAAAGATCCAAGTCAATGTAACTACAACTGAAAAAGATGAAAACACAATGGATGATCCTGAGATTCAGAAGATTATTAGTAACTTACTTTGAAAACCCATACTTCAATAAATTGGAGCATTTAGAAGAAATGGATAAGTTGCTAAATATATATATTAATTATCGAGACTGAAACAAGAAGATCCAAAAAACACTGAATAATCCAATAAGAGGCAAATAAATTGAAGCAACAACTAAAAAAAAAAAAAAGACCAGGACCCAAAATATTCACCACTGAATTCTATAAGACTTTCATGGAAAATTTAAAGCCGTTATTCTTCAAACTGTTGAAAGAAATTGAAAGTGAAGGAGTGCTCCCAAAGGCATTCCTTGAGGCTAGCTTTACTCAGGTTCCAAAACCAGAGAAGGATGGAGGAAAAAAAAAAAAAACAAAAAGCCAGTCTTTTAAACTCATTCATGGTGGAACCATAATTCATATGTGTCCCTTCCAGGTGGCTCTTATTTGATGTGTATGTCTCCTTCTTGGGCTGCTCTTATTTTATTTTATTAGTAAAAAGACTGATAAAAGTGATAAGATTTGTTTGTACCACTAGTGGTACAAGCCACACAATGCTGGGACAGTCATGCTTGTACCATCAGTGGTTCAAGCCAACAGGAACATATTCATGAACATAGAAAAATCCTCAACAAGATTTAGCAAACAGAATGCCACAAATCATCAAAAAGATCACACATCTTGACCAGACAGCAACAATTAAGATAGCCTTTGTCGAAGAGATGCAAGGATATTTCAACATACAGAGATCAATAAACATCATAAATAAATAAAAGAGAGGACAAAAATTATATGAGCATCTCAGGAAGTGCAGAAAAAGCCTTTGACAAAATCCAACATCCATTCATGACAAAACACAGAATAACATATCTAGAGAAGGACTTTATCTCAATCTGATCGAAGTCATTTGTTATAAACCTACTACCAAAATTTCTATTGAATGAGAAAAATCTTGCCCTCTAAAATTAGGAACAAGACAAAGACATACACTATCACTTCCATTTGATATAGTACTCAAAAGAGTAGCCAGAGCAGTTCAGGGAAGAGAAGGATATAAAAGTGATTTGGATAGCAAAAAAAGAAGTCTACTTATTATTATTTACAGATGACACCACCCTCTACATAGAGGTCTGAAAAAATAACACAAAAAAGACCCCTAGAATTAACAATTATTTTCACTATTCTAGCAGGATACAAAATCTGCACACAAAAATCAGTAGCATTTTTCTTAACCAATAATGAACTCACAGAGAAAGACATGAGGAAAACAATACCATTCACAATAGCATCAAGAAAGATTACTTAGGAACTAACCTATTCTAGGAAGTGAATGACCTCTATAATGAAACCTTTAGTACTCTAAAAATGGAGAATGGGAAGAAAAGGGCTAAAGCTGTAGGGAAAGTGGGAAGGGTAGGAGAAAGGGAATAAGGGAAAAATATGAGAAAATGGAAAAATGGAAATAAAGTGTTTGTAAATGGGGAGGGGAGGAGGGGGATTACTTAGGAACTAACCTATTCTAGGAAGTGAATGACCTCTATAATGAAACCTTTAGTACTCTAAAAATGGAGAATGGGAAGAAAAGGGCTAAAGCTGTAGGGAAAGTGGGAAGGGTAGGAGAAAGGGAATAAGGGAAAAATATGAGAAAATGGAAAAATGGAAATAAAGTGTTTGTAAATGGGGAGGGGAGGAGGGGGTGTGGGGAGGGCAAAAAACGAAAAAAAAAAAAAACGGATGTTGAAGAAGATGTCAGAAAATAGAAGGAAAGGTATCCCTTGTTCCTGAATAGACAAAACCAATATTGTCAAAATGTCCATACTTCCAAAAATGACATACATATTCAATGCAATCCCAATCAACATACCAGTAACATTTCTCAAAGAACTAGAAAAAAGCAATCCTAAAGTTCCTATAGGACCAGAAGAGACTGAGCATAGCAAAACTAATCCGGGCATTAAGAGTGAAACAGAAGGCACCATAATTGCAGATTTTGTGTTATATTAAAAAGCTACAGTAATTAAAGACAGAATGGGTTGTAAATAAGGGAGACAGGAGGGGTTAAAGGGAGAGCAGAGGTATGAGGAAAAAATGAGAACCAAGACCTCTCATGCAAAGGTACAAGATCCCAATGATGAATGTAAGTAACTGTACTGTATCCCTAAAATGTACCAATCAACTCAATGAGAAAAAAAATAACAAAATAAGATAAAAGCAAGTGTACTGTATACTTTAAAAGTACCAAAAAACTCAGTGAATAAAAAATAAATAAAAATAGCATGGTACTAGCACAAAAATAGACATGTGCATCAGTGGAACCTCATATAGGTTGCAGATATAACCCCAGCTATCCTAATCTTTGACCAAGGCGTGCTGGAGGAAAGACAGCCTCTTGAATAAACAATGCTGAGAAAACTGGTTATCCACATGCAGAACATTGAATCACCATCTCTCACCATGGAGTAAACTAAAAATAGATACTACATCTAAACATAAACTATCCACTAGAAGATAAAATGGGCAAAACTCTTGAAGACACATTCACGGGCAAGAACTTTTTGAACAGAACCTCCAAAGCATAGGAAATAGCATCAAGAATCAACAAATGGAAACACAACAAATTAAAAAGAACCTTGTACATCAAAGGAAACAACCAACAGAGGGAAGAGATAAACTACAGAAATGGAAAATAATTTGCCAGTTATTTATGAGAATAGCAATGTCCACAATATATAGTATAAAGAAACCAAAAGAGTTAGAGCACCCAAAATAAAGACGCGTTCCTGAAGTAAGCAGCTGAAATGAATGGACATTTCTCAGAAGAAGTACAAATGGCCAATAAATACATGAAAAAATATTCAACTTCGCTGGCAAATAGAAAATGCAAATTAAAACAATGTCCAGAAAGAATGGCTGTCATCCATGGTACTGGCAAAGAAATAGGCCTGAGGATCAGTGGCACAGACTGGAAAACACAAAAACAAATGCAGATGTACTCAGCTACCTCATCTTTGACAAAGGAGCTGACCATCCTCAGTGGAGGAAAGATAGCCTCTTTAATAAATGGTGTTGGAAAAACTGGATGTCAACCGGCCACAGATTAAAATCAGACCCTTATCTTTTGCCATGCACTAAATTAAAATCCAAATGGGTTAAAGATCTAAATATTAAAACAGAAACATTAAACTTGCTAGAAGGTAAGTTAGGCAGAACTCTGGAAGACATTGGTATAGGAAGAGACTTTATGAACAAATCGTCAGTAGCACGGGAACTAGCAGATAGAATCAAAAACTGGGATCTCATCTTACTAAAAAGCTTCTGTACTTCAAAAGAAACCATCAGCAGAACTAAGAGACAATCTACAATGTGGGAAAAAATTTTTACCAGCTGTTCCTCAAAGGACTATTATCAAGGATATATAAAGAACTCAAAACAATCAGTCCCCCCAAATATAAAGACCCGATTCAAAAATGGGCATCTGAAATGAACAGACATTTCTCAGACAAAGAAGTAAAAGCAGCAAGAAAATATTTGAAAAAATGTTCCACATCACTGGTCATTCGAGAGATGCAGATGAAAACAACACTGAGATTCCACCTCACCCCACAAAGAATGGCTGCTATCAAGAAATCACACAATAACAAATGTTGGCGGGGTTGTGGGGAGAAAGGAACCCTCCTCCATTGTTGGTGGGAGTGCAGACTAGTGCAACCACTATGGAAATCAATATGGAGATACCTCAAAGAGCTTGGACTGGAGGTTCCATTTGACCCAGCCATCCCTCTGTTGGGTATCTTTCCAAGAGAACTAAAAGAATCATATCACAGAGAAGTATGTGCACCCATGTTTATAGCGGCACAGTTTGTAATAGCTAAATCTTGGAAACAACCTATTTGCCCATCCGTTGGAAACTGGATAAAGAAGTTGTGGTTTTTCTATAAAATGGAATATTACTCAGCCATAAAGAACGAGAAAATAGATTCATTCATAGGAAAATGGATACATATTGAAGACATACTCCTAAGTGAAATAAATAAGTCACACATGTGTAAATACCGAATAGTTTCCCTGATGTGAATAATCTGCAACAATGCATAAGATTCTAATAAGATTACTGACATTTAGAAATGGGAAGAAAGGAGCTAAAGGTGTAGGGTAGGTGGGATGGGTAGGGGAAGAGTAAAAAGGGAAAAGAAAAAAATGTGAGAGAATGAAAAGATGAAAATAAAGTGTTTGTAGATGGGGAGGGGAGGAGGTGAGGGGAGGGCAGAGGTAAGGGGAAAAAATGAGAATTAAGACTTCCCATGTAGAGGTACATGATCCCAACAATGAATTCAACTGTAATGTATCCCTAAAATGTACCAATAAACTCAATTAAAGCTGAAAAAAAAAAGAATGGCTGTCATCAAGTAATCAAATAGTAATAAACGTGGCAAGGCTTTGGTGGTGGTCAGGACCCTTTCTACATTGTTGCTGGGAACATAAACTAGTAAAAGTAGTGTGGAAATCCCTATGGAGAGTTCTCACAAATCTAAAAGCTAGAGCTTCCGTCTGACCCAGTTATTTATTTTGCGTATCTTCCTGATAAAAGCTAAAGATATCATAACACTATGATAAATGCATGCCCATGTTTATACCATCAAAACTCATAATAAATAGCTAAATCTTTAACGTGGCTTATATGTCTGTCCATAGATTTATGGATGGAGAAAATGTGGTATTCACACCCAATGCAGTACTACGCTGCCATAAAGGTTAAATTTGAGTTATTTGTTGGAAAATGGATCGACCTTGAGACCATAAAGTTAAGTAAAATAGATCATAAATCAGACACTCAAGCTAAAATAATGTATAGCTTCTTTTATATGAGAAACAAAATATACAGGATACAAAGAGCATATAACAGAAAATAATATGGATCTTTTGTTAAAGGGAAGGAGACCAAGTAATGGCAGGATTGGGAATGAAAGGAGGGAAAGCATTAAGGAGTGTTATTCACATGAACCAACTTCCCACGAGGAATGTAATCATTATGTCCAATTAGAAATTTTAATTAAAAATCTTAGAAAACATAGTGCCATAAGAGACAGAAACCAGAAGGAACAATGAAAATGACTCTTTGAAAAGGTAACGATAATGCAGGGAAGAAATAGAGAAAAGCTTTGGGGCATGAGGACCCAAATTTATAATTAATACCCTAAGAGATAAAAGCAGATATCCCTTCGATAAAATAATATGGACTTATAAACGTGAAGTTGCCCATGTATGGAAAATTCAAATAGATTTTAGGAGGAGAGAATTGAAGATCCATATTAAATAGCTCAAATAGAAGAGATGTGAAGTAGAAAAAAATACATTTGAAGAGTTCTTAAAGTCGGGGATGAGTACCTGTGAGGGTCCCTGAGATGCTAGGAGGACTTGCATGTGATCTTTATGCATGTGTTTTTTCATAAACTTTAAAGAAAACATATCCTCAAATTTGAATATGAAGGGCAGATATGACTGTAAATGTCTTGTATTAAACCAGACATAAAAAGACACAAAAGTGATAAATGCCATTCCTTTCCATGTTGTTTTAAAAATATACTTTATAAAAATGTTGTCTCTTAACATGTGTTTATTTTAAAGAAATATAGTTTTTTCCATTTTAGTTTCTACTACAATAAATACAAACAGGTGTAACCCCTGAAAGCTCTTTACAATTCTCATTTTTATGATTGTAAAAGTGCAATCAAAATGTTTGATAACTATTATCACATTATTTGGTTAGCCCGAGTGGTTAAACATCTAGTGAAAAAAACTTGGGAAAGAAATAATTATTCAAGTAATTCAGAAAAATTCAAATAATTCATAAGAACTTCCTAAGAGTGAAGGACAAGAGTCTACATTGAGTGGACTCAGTATAGTGTGCAGCAAAATGAATTAATTTGCATATACTATGTATTATGCCATTTCAAAACTCTGAGAACTAAGAAATAATCCTGAATATTTTCATAACTCCAAAATTCTGACTGGAAAGTGAGGCTCCAACCTAAGAAGCTAGTGGCTTGGCATACAGCCCTGCACAGAGTGGAACAAAATAGGATCACAGGAGTGATGGATACCAGAAATTGTGAAATTGATCCTTTCTCTGAACTGTTTGAATTCAGGAGATGGGAGCTCTACAGAGATTATGAAGGAATTAGCGAAACTAAAGGGAACTCCCAATAGTATCGTCTCAATTTTGGGCTGTAGGGAGGTCAGTTTTATGAACAAAAAACAATATGCAATGATGAGACATACATTTCAGCTGTAGATAATACTTGCATAGTCAAAAATGAAAAAAAAAACAATATTAAACAGATGAAACATTTTCCAATAATGAATTATGTTTGGAGAATGACTGGAGAAGAGTGCACATGGGAGGGATAACAAGTAGACTCTCAGGTGGCTAGGCAATTACTAACATTTCAAAATGGAAACTCAATCACCATATAGTTTAAAAACATGTATATAAAGAGTAAATAGTTGAAAGAGTTTGTGCTAAAAATAATTTTACTTTCGTCTATGGGAGCATACTCACGTGTATTTCAAGTTCAGTATTTTCTTTCCTTGCAGAACTTTACACTAAATTTAATATTAAAGAACAGAGCTGCTTAGATTTTCCACAGTTGTACTAACCTAACACCTTCAGGTCTGTAGAGAGATCACCATGTTCCCCAGAATTCCCAGGGAAACGTAACAGGTTGACAGCTTTGATTGGCTCCTGTCCCTTTGAATCTGCTCTGGTGCTTCTGCTAATACTAAATCCTTTCCCTTCTACTCTCCAGCAATGATTGAGAGGAGTGCAGATAGGAGACAGGCCCAGTTCTTCCTGATCAGGAACACCCCAACAAGCGCTATTGATTTAGAGACTCTTCTTATGAATGGCTGAGATGTCTTCAGAATTATTGGCCATCTGAGACCTTCCCCACCAATTCTTTTTTACCTCTCATTCTGCAAAGGTGTCAGATCTGCATCATAGTATGAAGGCTTTCCCTAGCTACTCTTGTCTCCTACTGTTTACTCTTCACATTTTTTATGCCTGATAAATCTTTTACATGACTCATCATACATGCTGTGTTCTACTTGGAAAACTGAATTCACAGAGTGAAAATAAGAACACAAGAACAAAAAATTGTCAGAGGAAGTAATAGTTAAGAATAAAGATAACATAAAACCGTATCAGAAGTTCAGTTCACATATGAGAGTGCTAAATTTCTCAGGGAATTTGTAACATCTTTTAAACTTTAGGTGATAAGCTAATATTGATTAAAACCAACTGGTTGAGATCAAACACAGTATGTCATTTCATTGGTTAAAGATTAATATGAGGGTAGGATAGGAAAAGTTGAGATTTAAGCAAAGTTCTCTCTGGATTGGAGTGAAGCTTTGGTGAAGATTTTCTTTTTACATAAAAAAAAGAAAAAAAGAGGGAAACTCTGGAAGAATGGAGGTCTGTATCCCTTCCTTTATTTTTGTATGCTGTTTTGGGAAAATACAATTTTAAAATCATCTGCTGTCCTTTCTGTATATGGAAAGAATAAAAAAGTTATTAAACATAAAACAATGGAAATGCTAAATTATCTAACCCTCATGTTGTCAGGTGCTATGTTGCTTTTAGCAAGAGTACAAAAATATACACGGGAAAGGTAAAGTATGAGCTATGCTAATAACAAGCTCAAATGTCTTTCCCGTATGTGGCTTCAATGTATAAATTTCTATCTGAATGTGTTAATAATAATTAATTCATAAACATTCAGAAATAATTGTTTATTTTTTTTAGTATCACAAATACTGTTGAAATACTGGTAACGAAGTACAGCTATGAGGGGGAAGTTTGTGCTCTCTCCTATTCATTTATTATTTTTAGTTTCAGCTGCTGCAATTTTTCAAAATTCCTAGCATTTGGAATACTAAGTTATCCTCACTGTATTCCTATATGTGGTTATTAATGTTCCATTCAGTGTAATGTGTTTTTTTTTTTTTGGTTACCTATTTGGTTTTAATGAAGCAAAAGTGTGAACTTGGTAAAAATTTAATTCTGCTAAATACAATTTATATTCTTAAATTAGGTTTAAAGTGGAGAACTTCAAACATAGGAATCCAACATAGGATTCAAAACTAAAAGATGCAGAAAGCTTAGCAAATTTACACTATAGCAATTAAATTACAGTTATCTCTCTATTATGTTTAGCATAGCAGACCCTTCTGTTCAACTCAAAATTATAGTTTTTTGTGAACATTTACTGAAGTTAAATAATATGGTACCTTATGACGTATTCATACACACATCTTCCCTTTCTATCCAACATGGGCGCACACACACATTGTGTTGGAAAATAATACTTAACACTTGCAGAAATTTTAAAATGCTAATGCATTAGTTATAGAATCCTATATCTTTGCTATATCCAACTTTAACATGTATAAAGGCAGTTATAATTGGTGCTCATCAAGTTTAACCTACATTAACCTACATTAGCCAATTTGCAAAAAAGTCAGATTGTATCAGGAGTTACCCAGTATGAGTGTTTTTAGAAAGTAGAAGTGATTAGGAACCATCGCTTCTAATCAAGATATGAAGAGACCCAATATTTTCTGCTGCAATTTTCTAGTCAGGGGCATTGTCAGATATACACAAAATGAAGATTGAAAATTTATCTATGAACCCTACCAAGTTTTTCAATAAATATATAAAGTAATTTAAAGTTGCAGAAGTAGTTATTTGTGTGCTAGCCTTATTGTGTGGTAGAACTCCAAAAATTCAAAAGTGTTTTACTGAGTTAAAGTTTTGATTGGATTCGGAAGTATATCTCTGAATTAGACATTTCCAAAGCCACAGAAAAATAATCTATTTATCTTAGAGGAGATAATGCTCTCTCCTGATCTCTCACTAAGAAAAAAAAAATAGGAAAACGTGTTTCACAGAGTTAGGTCCTACAAGTAAGAGTTGAAAAGTGTTCCTTGGTCTCATATAAAGTGTGTCTATGCCATGTAATTTTTTTCTTGAACAAAAATTCATAATTTTTTGTAAATATCTAATGTAAAATAATGACATCAGATATAGATTAATGTTCATTGCAAATTTTCAAAATTCTTTTCTCTTCTACACATTAGGAAAGCCCCAGAGAAGAAACAGGGTTAGTGTGGCAACAAAGGTAAATTAAGTAATTCACTAAAATGAAGCATGCTGGGTGTGTAAGTGTGTAGAATAAAGGCCTGGTACTTAGTCTAAGAAATCCAAAAAAGCACAGAATAAGATCTCTGGGAGTTAAGCTTAATTGGATCAACTTGATTAGCTGAAACTGATAAGCACAATTCTTGGTGAATTGATGTATGGGGAAGTACATACACGGTCTCTGACCCCTTTTGCTCCTGCACTGTTCCCGCTCTCTACTTTCCAGCCACTGTGAACCAAGAACCTCTGCTTATGCCCCTTTGCTGTGAAGTTGCTGCCTTCGAAGAGCTGACCACAGATGGAATTCTCTGAAATGTGGAGTCAAATTTAACTTCTCCTTTAAATTGTGGGTGTTGGGTATTGTGCACCAGTGGTGGGGAAGCTGATGCGTATAAAATAGGAAAGAGTGCACAAAATTATTATGTGCAAATGTACAGAACAGTTTCCTCACCCCCATAATAAATTTCCTCATGATTTTTTCCTTTTGTAATCCCTGCCAGTTCTCCTCGTATCCCACTGGCATACAGTTAACCACTATAGTTTTACCTTGTCTGTGCTGTCACCTAATTGGTGACACAAGTTATGTAGCCTATCAGTCATTTGGCATAATGTCGTTGAGACTCATTTATGTCATTATGCAATTCATTGCTACTTGCTTAATAGTACAGTATATCATTCTATGAATATATTACAGCTGATCCATTTAATAATTAAAAGATATATGGCTTATTTTAAAGAGGGGCAATTACAAACAAAGTAACTGTAAGTATTCTGTGCAGGTTTTGGTGGGAATATTCTTTCTTCCCTTTAATAAATACAAAGGAGTGGGATTGCAAGGTCATACCTTAAGTATATATTTAGCCTGAATCTTTTGTTTTCCCACCAGGAATACAAGAGACCTCCAGGTGTTCTGAATCCTATTACTTGGTACTGTCAGGTTCATTTTATTTTAGCCACTCTTGCAGGAATGCTTGTATCTAATTCTATTTTAATTTACATTTCTTGATGAGTAATGACACTGACTATATTTTCATGTACTTAACTGCCACGCGTATGTCTTCTTTGGGAAAACATCTGTTCACATCCTCTGCCATATGTTTTATAAATTGGGCTGTTTTCATATCAGTTTTTTTCGTATCATAAGTTTTTTTGTTTTTGTTTTTGTCTGTCTGTTTGTTTGTTTGTTTGCTTTTTGGTACAGGGGATTGAACTCCGGTCCTTGCACTTGCAAGGCAGGCCACCGAACCACTGAGCTAAATCCCAGACCCCATAATCACTAAGTTTTGATAGTTCTTTCTGATACCTGAATATAAGTCCTTCAGTACACATGTTTCCCAAACATCTTCTCTTAGGCTATGCCTTGTCATTTCTTTTTTGTTGCTATCTGTTGGAGAACAATTTTTTTGAAGTTTACAATTTTTAAAAAAAATTTAGTAAATAGCACAGAGTATGAGATTTACCCACTTAAATTTTTAAGTACACAATAAAATATTGTTAAACTTATGCAACAGATCTGTGTCAAGGTTTTAATCTTGAAAAACAGAAAAGCTATACGTACTGAATAACAACTCTCCCCTTCTCAGTCTGTCTGGTCCTTGGCATCTACCAGACTGCCTTGTGCTTGTAGGAGTGTGATTTCTTTAGATGTCTCATATAAGAGAAAACCCAAGGTCCATATATTTTCCTACTGTGACAAGTTTGTTGCATGTAATGAGGTCCTCAGTGTTTATCCATCTATCACTGACAGGATTTCCCCCTTTTCTAAGGCAAGGTAATATAAACTATATTTTAAAAATACTTTTTTCTTGATTTCTATAATGATGAATAAATTTGTATGTTTTTAATTAAGTGAATGAATGTCTTTCTTCCTATACAAGTTGTGTGTAAATGCAAACATTTACAATAAAATCTTCTAGCAACTTTCAAGTATATAACACATTATTATTAACTTAAAAAACATGGCATAGAACAGATCTGCAGAGTTTTTCATGACTAACAGAATATTTGTACCCTTTGAGAAATAACTGCATTCCCACATCCTCCTACCAGTGTCTAACAATAACTATTTTTCTCCTTGCTTCTAAGATGTCAAATTACTTAAGTTGTATATATAAATGACATCACACAGTACTTATCTTTCAGTGCCTAGTTTATTTTACTTATTCTATTATTCTCCAAGTTTATCCAGGTTATCTTAGGTGGTCAGATTTTCCTTCATTTTTAAGGTGTGATATTATTTGTATATTAATATCTGTTTATCAGTGAACAGGTAAGTTTTAATCCTTTATCCATGTATCTGTTGATAAACAGTTCATTTTCATCTTGTTGCTTTTATAAATAATGCTGTAGCAAGCATGAATGTGAAGATTTTTATTTACTGTCCCTGATGCTTTCCTTTGTATATATATTTATTGATATATATGGCCAGAAGTAGAATTGATAGATCATGTTTTTTTTTTAATTTTCGAAGAACCTCTATGGTATCTTCATACAGCTGTGCTAATTTATATTTCCAACAGCAGTGTACAAACATTCCCTTTTCTTTGCATTGCTGTGAACACTTGTCATATTTTATCTCTTTGTTAATAGCCAGTATAATAGCTGCCTGGGGACATTTACTTGTGGTCTTAGTTTGCATTCCCCTGATGATTACTACATGTTATAATCCTATGGTTTAAATATAAAGTATCCCTGGAAGCCACATGGATTCAGGTGTGATCTTCACTGCTGCAATGTTCAGAAGTGGAAGCCAGAGAAGTGACTGGATCATGAGGCTGCTACCTTCAGCACTGGCCAGTGCACAGCTGAATGGACTCTGAGGTGGGAAAATATGTGGGAGGAAAAGGGTCAAAGTAGCATAGCTTTGAAAGGTGTGTCTTGCGCCCAGGCCCTTCCTCTTCAGCTTTTCTCTTTCTCTTTTTCTTGGCTGCTTTGAGGTGAAAAGCTTTCCTTCATCGTGCCGTTCTGCCGTGCAGTTTCTTCCTCTCACAGGTCTTTAAGGCAAAAAACAAACAAACAAACACAAAACAACAAACAAACAACAACAACAACAAAACCAGTTGATCCTGGAGAGAAACTCTGAAACCATGGGTCAACATAATCTTTACTCCTCATAGATGATGAACGGGAGATAGTTTGTCTCAGAAATGGAAATATGACTAGCACACTGATATTGAGAACTTTTTCTTAGGATTTCCTCTATAATTTTAGTCTCATGCCATATATATGCCATTAATTTATTTTAAGTTATTTTGCATATAGGGTAAGATAATCTTTCAGTTTCATGATTTGGGGTAATCAATTTTCTTAGCACCATTTTTTGAAGATGCTTTGTTCTCCACATTATAGGTTATGCATGTAGGTTTAATTCATAGTTGCTGTTTTGTTTCTTTCATTTATTTGTCTGTGTCCAGGCCCTATCATGGCTTTGATTAACTTTAGAATTTGTTTGAAGTTAGAATATACAAGACATGCAGCTTAGGTTCTTCTTCAAAATTGTTTTGGTAATTTTTTTTGTGTGTATATGTGTGTGGTTCCACATCAGTTTATTTTATATATTACTGCAGAAAATACTATTAGAATGTTAATAAGGCTCATATTGTTCAGCTGATCACTTGGGTTTTGTGTGTTTTTTTTAATTAATTTTATTGGTACATTTAATGTATATAATATAATGATATTAATTATTGGAAATTTGCACCTTTACATAATAAACCTTGGTTCTTATTTTTCACCTGTCCTCATTTCAAACCCTCCCTCCCTCCCTATCTACAAAGACCTTTTTTTCCATTATTTTTTTCATTTTCTCATATTAATTCCATTCCCTTCTTTTCTTTCTTCTAGCCCCCCTATTTCCTCTTATTCTTTGTTCTTTTCTTATTTCACATTATCTATTATATCTTGTAGTCCTTAGATATATTTTGTTTCTCACATTAGAGAAACTATTCAGGATTTACTCATGTTTGTCCTATTTATATCACTTGAGTATCACTTCAATGTGAATCCATTTAGCTATGTCTCTAACTTCTCATTTTTTATGGCTGAGCAGTATTCTATTTGCTTAAAAAATCACATTTTCTTTATAAAGTCTCATGATTCATATCAATCAATGAAACTGACAATGTAATTAAAAACTTACCAACTAAGAAAAGCCATGTCCCTGATGGCTTCACTGCTGAATTCTACAAGACATTTAGAGAGGAACTACTACCACTCTTGTTTAAACTCTTCAATGAAATTGAAAGGGAAGCAATACTCCAAAAGTTGTTCCTGGAAGCAAGTATCACCTTGATCTCCAAAGCAGAGAAAGACCCAACTGAAAAACAGAACTATAGGCCAATATCACTAATGAACATAGATGCAGAAATCCTGAATAAGATACTGGCAAACAGAATGCAGAAGATCATCGAGAAGATCATACACCCTGACCAAGTGGGGTTCATCCCAGGGATGCAGGGATAGTTCACCATACACAAATCAATAAATGTAATATATTATATTAATAGAACCAAGGATAAAATCCACATGATCATCTAATAGATGCAGAAAAAACATTCAACAAAATCCAACATGCACTCATGATTAAAAACCCTGCAGAATATTGGAATAGATGGTCTCTATCTCAATCTGGTAAAAGACATCTATGAAAAACCAATAGGCAATATCACACTAAATGGTCAAAAACTGAAATCCTTCATGCTAAAATGAGGAACAAGAATGTCCACTATCACCATTCCTGTTCATTCCTGTTCTATGTGAATGTTTTAAAAGTATGGAATCTTCAAGCCATGGCAAGAAATTTCCTGTTGCTTATTTACCTTATTTACTTTAGAAATATAACTTTTATTCATTTAGTATATTAAATATTTGGTGTTTATTTGTCTCGCTTTGTAGTTTAGGCTGGCCTAAACTCACTGTGTTACACAGGCTGGCCTACAACTTGCAGCAATCCTCTGGTCTCAGCCTCTTGAACTCTCGAATTACAAGTATTTACCACCATGCCAGGATGTAAGACTTTGCCTTCTTCATTAAGTTTAGTCCTAAGTAATTTGTGCTTTCCAATGACATTATAAATTAGAATAACTTCATAATTTTCTCTTAAAGTCATTTGTTATTATTATGTAGAAACATCACTAATTTTGTTAATTTTGTATTTTTCAAATTTGCAAAAACATTTTCCATTCCAATTTGTGAACTTTTAAAGGCTTTTTTCATATATGATCATATCATCTATGAACATATATGTTTTTATTTTTATTTTTGATTTGGGTACTGTTCGCATATGTGTTTTTCTTGCCTAATTGTTCTCAGTAAGACTTTCAATACTATATTTAACAGAAGTAGTTAGGTATCTTAACATTGTTCTTGATCCAAGTGGAAAAGATTTCAGATTTTGATGTTAGGTTTGAATTTTTCATATATTATTTTATTATACTGATATAAATGTATTGTGGTATTATTATGAAAGTGCTTTGAATTTAGTCAAATTCTTTTTCTGAATATGTTGATATAATCATCTAAATTTTTTTTTTCTGAAAAGGTCGTGCATTCCTTATATTGATTTGCAATGTTCAACTATCCTTGTATCCCAGTGTTAAATCTAACCTTATCCTGACATACGATTCTTTGAATAAGATGTTGAATTCAGTTTGTTAGCATTGTGTTACCCATTTTGTACAGTAAATGGCTTTCACCAGTTAGTCATGATTCTTCTGGCTTCCCAAACATTCTCTATGTATTTATTTTTAGTATTGTGTGTGCAAATTGACAGAGGAATTTTCTGCTTTCTCTTTTCAGGAACATGGGATTCCTTGAATATTCTAATATCACCTATGTTTCTGAATATACTCTTACGTTTAAGAGATTTTAGAGCATTCCAGTTATTGCTAGTGCTCTAGGTCAGGCTCCAAACTTGGTTCTTGAGCATCTGTTCAAAAATTCAGAGCGTTGGATGTGCATTCACCTCTTCCTCATTTTAGGGAGTAGTTGAGATTGAAGAGTTGTCTTCTGTACATTCCGCACTGAGCTGGGAGGAGAAACCACTGCAAGTGAGAAGGTACTGTCGTCCACACTGTTGCCTTTGTTCTCAGAAGTCCCTAATTTTGTGCTCCTTCCTGTCAACACTTAGGTTCCAGCTACTTTTAAAAGAGAATCCAGTCCTTTGGGCAGTCCATCCAAAGCTCTGTTCATTAGACCTTTGTTTCAGACCTCTGATTCCCTCTGTGTGCAGGAGCCAGGAACAGGGAATTTACTCCCAGCCAGTTGTGCTGTACTCAGCTAGATGAACCCTGGTGAATGACCGCCATAGATCTCCTTGCCACCTTTGATGTGCCCATTTTCATACTAATTTGTGATGCAGAAGACCCAACTGTCCTACGACGGGAATCCGTCCATGTATTGGGATCTCTGTGGGGAGAAGGAACATATGGGGTTTCTCTTCCATCACCTTTCTGGCATCATCCAGTTTTGACAAGTAGTTGAACGGGAGACAAATACTGAAAAAATTTAATGAGGAAAAAGTTTGAATCATTTAATGTTTATATGTTAACAAATCTGCAAGAATATATATAAATTCATGAAATATTGCTTTAGTAAGACAGACTCATAAATATCTCACAATCCATGAAAATATTAATTTCTTTAAATTTATAACAACTACTGTGTTCTTGTGCTGAGATGATATTAACATGGTTCAAAATTTAAATCAAAGATATCAAAAATAAATCTGTTGAAAATTGTTTTCAATCCTCTTCTCATCCCTGAAAACAAACATCAGTTTCTCATATTTCCTTGCTGTATCATTTTAACATGCATACTTAATACTTTAAATTCATATTTTACAAAAATCTATACCATTATAGCCTCTATTTTACACTTTATAAAAATTTATAAATAAAAAGACCTAAAATGCTATCATCAGCTTAAATATCTTTCAAGAGTGAAAAAAAGTGTAATTGTTTTGCACATGCAAAGCATATTGGCTTTTATAAAGCATTTTTAGAAGTGTTTCACAAAGAGTTTCAGTGGGATTTAGTCTTTATAATAAGGGTTTAACTAAAAAGAGGATAAATACAGGATTTAGGCAATAAAATGTTCCAATACTGAAAAGAAGGCAAAGGAAAGATGCTGGAAGATGTTGAGAAATCCCAGGGCAGCAACTAGGCTGCAAACCAATAAAAAAGAAATCAGTCCAAATTATAGCATGAACATTTTATTTCTATTTGAATATCTATAAAAAATTAAAGTGAAAATAATGAGTTGCTTGATATTTTTGAATATAGGAAAGAGTGATTGACGTTCTGTATCTAGTAGAGTGTTAGTAAGTGATATTATTTTAAAAATTAACAAAAGTAACACAAGATAATTGGCCACTTGATAGAAAATAAAAGAACATACAAACAGACAATGGCATTACATTTCAAGGCATAATTATGAATGAATGATAGATCATATTAAAGTAACAATAAGAATAAAATGTAACATTTTTCATCATGCAGAGTTGAAAGTAGGGGAAAGATATATCGTCTGTGCATAGGTTGCTAGAAAACATAAATGTTAATCTTTAATAGTAAGATTTTGAAATAGAAACATGAATATGTCATTAATATATATGTATAAGTCAGGGCCAGGGATTTGGCTCAGTGGTTCAGCCGCCTGCTTCAAAAGAGCAAGGGCCTGAGTTCGATCCCCGATATCAAAAAAACAAAAATCAACAACAACAAGAAAACCAACCAACTAAACAAAAACAAAAACAAAAAAGAGATATATAAGTAAAAGAAGTGAAAATACAAGTGCAGTTGTGGAACAGAGTAAGGAGCAGCTAAGATTCTTCAGGGATCATCTTGCCAAAGGAACTCCCAGCACAAGGGCCATTCCATATTAACAACTTCACAGAAGCTAAGGAAACCAGATTAGAGACCATATTGTTTGCTTTTAATATAGAAGATAAAAGAAGCCTTAAAGAAGGCAGGAAGGGAAGACTTGTCCCTGTCACTAATCCCACTTCCCAAGATGCCCACAGTCAAGAGAGAAGACTTTTGCTGGGGAAAAGAGAGGGAATTAAATCCTGCCCTTTCGTCTGAAGTTCAGCCCCAGGCCTATTCTTCTCTTTGTAATCATGTTGCTGTCATTTCAAACTAACTTGCTATAATAAAATGACTTTTTTGTAAACAGTGACCACAAAGCAAAAGATCTGTAAGAGACAAACCAAAAATAATAGGCACAGAATAAAAGTACCCTGCTACAATAAATTACTTAGCCACACAAAAAGACTGTAAGATGGTAAGAAAAAAGAATGGACCTATAGCAAAACCAGGTAAGTAATAAAAATGGCAATAAAAAAAATCTTACTTAGTAATAATTACAATAAATCTAAAGAGCATAAATTCTCTAGTTAACAGACCCAGTGTACCTAAATATTGATATGTTACTTTATGTATCTATTCTTTTAGGAAAGATGCACATTTCACCAATATGTCCTGAATTATTTAAGCAATAGTTTACCCCCTTTCTGTCTCCCCTCTGTCTCTCTCTTCCTCTCTCTCTCTCTCTCCCTTTCTCCAGCCTTTAGTTACTTACATTTCTAACAGACACTGAAAGTTCTTATACACAAATTACTAATTTCCCTGGAAGGGAAATTCTAGGGCCCCAGAATGTTACATTGATCTTAACCAAATAGGAGTTTTCTGTGGTCTAATAAATCTTATATTTTAATTCCTTATTAATGATATTTATCTTGTTCTTGCTAGTTTACAGATTTTCTCTTGACAGGAGTAAAAAAGCAAAATAACTGGGTAGCTATGTGTTTAAGAATGTCTGGCTTTAGAAAACTCATCTACATATTCTTGCTTTCTTAAGTATCTTTGATTATAATATGCAATTACACTACAAATAATTTAGGAAATAGAATATCTGCACCATCCCTTTAATGACCACACTAAGATAATGTATTTGTCTGCAATAACCAGTACTTAATCAAAAAATCACAATCCATCACACTTTTAATTATGTATTTGAAGACTTTGTGTCTGAGTATAACTCACAGTTAGATTTCCTATGAGACTTTATCACTGATATCAGTGTTTTTTTAATGTTTAACACTAATATTTATTGTCTACTTAAACCACTGTTTGCACTGGACTGAAATCCAAACTGAGAAATCTTTCACAATGTTCCATTCTACTCACTTCAGGATGGTCTAATTATGTCAAGCAAAGTAAATACAGATGATATTGATACATTGAAATATTCTTCTTGTGATTATGATGACTAAAGAAAACTTGGAAAATATTTTTATTTCTTAAGAGAATAGATTAATATAAGGCAGAGGCTATTTATTTCAGATAATACATAGATATAGATAGTATACCACAGTGATAGAAAACATGAATTTTGAAATTAAATACTAGAGGTTAGTACTGTATCTAGTACTGTATTTGTGCTATTTGGGGAAATTTATCTAATCTCTCAGTGTAGACTGTAAATGCAGTTTTCCTGTCAGTGCACATGATAGGCTTTTATAGAACTACAATAGTAAGATGTTCATAAATCACATATAAAAGCAGTAAGCCACATATAGTAAAATAAACTAGCCAAAGTAGTATAGTATTGTATTATTCATACCATTTTAAAGTCTTCAATTTGACATGTCATTTAGTTTTAGAAAGTTATTTGTACCAGTAAGTTTAAAAGAAATGAAGTTAGGAGTATTATACTACAATAATGTACTAATTCAGAATTTGAAGAAACGAAACAAAAGGAAATTATCATCCACAGCTAAAAATGCATTTAGTGATACCTTAGAAAAGTACATATAATGATAATTGTTAACATGTTCAGAGCAAGTCCCCTAGGCTAAGATGTTATAATCATATTGTAGTATATGTCTGTTCCAAAAATTATCAACTATATATAATTAAGAACCGCAGACTAGAAAAGTATATAACTTGCTAAAACTTAAAGTGATTGACACCGCAGTAGAAATCTTATTGTTATTTAAATGCAAATCTCTCTAATGCCAGTATTCATGCTTTTTCATATTATATCCCATTGCTTATATTTAGAATGGAGTCATTACTTGCAATGCAAAGTTGAGAAGAGAATAGAGTGTGTAGTTAGATAAGGATAGCCAGTAAATTCACAGAATGATCATCTCTACCAAGCTGAATTTTAAGTAGCCTCAGAGAAGTCTACGAGCAACCTACCTTAGATTCCATGGCTTTCTTGGACTGTAACGTGTGTCTGGGAGAATGGAATGAAATTTCACGTGAAGAACATCTTGGGTTACAGTCCAGCTTTGTTTTTAGAAGGGTATGGGTCAGAGAGTGGTGACCTAAATTCTGCAACTATGATTAAAGAAACATTTCTCAGAACACATTCTCACTATTCAAGATGGAATAGTTTGCATTAACTAGCGGCTCCCCCCAGTATGTTTTGAGATCCAAAAATCATGTTATTTCTGTAGAGAACATTGTTTAAAGCAGTATGGTTTTACAAGTCAAGACTTGGACTCCGCAGTCCTCCATTTTCCTTCTCTTGGCTGCCTTCTGCAGTAGGTCTTTTTACTCTTGCCACTCTGAACAATGGAAAGGGTGACCGAAAGAAGGTGCAAACTATGGAAGAGTGAACAGGGGAAATTCGTTAAAGAATTAAGCATACAGACCTTTCCTCCCATTTCCATTACAGAATCTGGCAATGCACACCCCAAAAGCTTTTAAATTTGAGCTTTTCATGCACCTCACAGATTTTGCCGTGTGTCTTCTGGGGCTAAGAACTAATCTCCAAGCTATTTTAGAAAACTTCCGATTTGAATGTAGCGCTGAATAAAAGCATCACCTTGCGGGGGGAGAATGAAAAAAGCTGCCCGTCTTCGTTTTGTTCTGCACTCTGCTAAGTGCGTTGACATAGCTCTAGCTAAACCGCAGTCGTGCACCAGGGTGATTAAACAGAGCTCAGTGTAGAGGCTGCACATTCTTTTGGATCCATCCCCCTCACTGTGCAAGATTACTGTGGAGTATAAACATGTGGCTGAAGCCATTGTCATTATCCCCAAAACAGTGCAACTAATATCATGAGTAGACAGGTTCTTTGGCACCCCATGGGGGCCCTTTCAAAATCCTTAAAGCGTTCTAAATATATCAGTCCCATAAGGCTTGATAATCAGCTCTCAGACAACCAAAATATAATGACTAGTAATGTTTCTTTTAGCAGATTATATAGCGTAGGCTCTACATTTGAGACTATTATTATATATAATATCTATGTATTTAATATAGATAGGCACAGTTCCTTTCTAACATGAAGAAGGAGATAAAATGCTTCTGAGTATTAACTAATGCACAGGAATCTATCTAATTTCTTTATATGTTCATGAAAAGGTCTCTGGTTAGTGAAAGAAGGTGATGATTATAGGAAATCACATGGTACAAAATAATTTATGAGGCTTGATTAGAATACAGTATAAAGTAAAAATTTAAATTAAAAAACTGTTATAGTAAATGACATATTTCCATTAGTCCCCCCTCAAAATATTCCCCCCTCAGTTCAGATACATTTATCCAATTTTTCTTACCACTTTTTGAAACAGTTCTGGAAGTCCTCATTCGTGAGTCTTTTGTTTTACTTTCTTGGCTGCCTTTTTGTCCTGAATAGATTTAAAATATTTACTTTTCATAGTAATTTGGACTTTGGGCAAGTCTCCAGAGGTTTGCATATTGGCAGATCGAGTAAATAACGTCCCTGAGGACACACATAATATTTTTACCAGTTTCCCTTTCCACTGAATGACACTGGACAGGAATATTCACCAT
>NW_022900947.1:20434940-20521858 GCF_012274545.1 Fukomys damarensis | reverse complement strand
ACACCTTGTGAAGACATTCATGGAAGAGGACTTCTAGAACTGCTTCAGAAAATGACAAGAATGTTGGAATAAGTGTATTTGAAGTCAGGAGAAATATTTTAAATTGGATTGATAACAATGTATCTTTCATTATAATATATTTTAATAGTAATATTCACCATATAATTTGATCACTCCTCATATACCTTAAAATCCATAGTCAAACTTAATTTTGGCTTAGAAGTGAGTTGAATGGACGGGATCTTGCTGAACTAGTATTTTAAAGAAAGCCTTCTTTCCACTGAAATTTCTACCGTCATTTGAACACTTGGACTCAAATAACCATCTGCAAATCACCCACCATTATTTGAGATCTCTAGCCATATTGCTCAGATTTTAAAAGTGCAACCATGTCATTTTGATTCTTGTCCTCCCTCTATAAGCATAAAGGAAGTGCTTTATAATAATGCATCAATCACAGGCACTCTTAGTCTCTATGGAATGATTTTGTAGTCAGCACGAATTGCCCTCATTCTGAGATTTGGTACAATGACTTTGTGCTACCACGTTTTAAGAATGAGAAGAGTTATTGTCAAGCTCATTATCTCAACAGAGAATGTTTGTGATGGTGAAACTGCCAGACTTCATCAGGTCATTCGTGCTTTTCCAATTTTATTAACATGACTCATTTCAGCCTTCCTCTGATGTTAACTCATTTTGATTTTAACTCTCTTTAAAAGAGTCTATTTGATGTTAAAACCGTATTGATTTAAACTCATTTTAACATTTCCTGATATATTATC
Source organism: Fukomys damarensis (assembly GCF_012274545.1). NCBI lineage: Eukaryota > Metazoa > Chordata > Mammalia > Rodentia > Bathyergidae > Fukomys > Fukomys damarensis. The sequence goes on along the minus strand of NW_022900947.1, from coordinate 20,521,076 downwards.
TTGCATTTTAGTGAAAAAAATGAGATCTCAGCTACCTTAAGAGAAAAACGTGAGCAAGTACAAAATTGATAACTTTATAAGTAGCACTAGTTCATTTGAAAAAAAAAATTCCCAACTACTTGCCTTCTTCTTAAATGTACCTATTCCTAAAAGCCACTTAACCATTAATTTTCAAATCATTATTCTGGCATAATCCAAGCTGTATTTAATCCATCCATTTGACTCCCCCTTGACAACACCCTATCATATTTAGTTCAAGAAAAAGAGGCCAACATAGTAAGCTAAAAGACAGGTAACCCTTGTGAAACTGCCAGCTGTCCTGAAACATGATTTACACCATTCCATTTTTATGACATTTCCCTGTAATAACATGTTCAACTGCTGTCTTTCCCATTCTCAGTTTGCTTTATCCAAAATTTATTCCAGTGTTCCCTGACAAAGACAGAGTGCTAGTGGCAATATCTGAGCAACAATTTGGAGCATAATCCTGAAATGTGTAATACTGTTTGCAAGAAACCTATCCCCCAAAGCCAAATATCTAAGGTAAGTTTTATATTGCTCATTATTATTTATAAATACATTTTATTATAAAGCAATACTATTATATTAGGTAAATGCCCAGGGTAATCCCAACTATATGCAAAATTCCATGTATTTGTACTAAAAAGCAAAAGTATTGGTTTAGACACATCAGTCAAAAGATTGAAATAAAAGATATTACTTTTTCTGTATATATTTTAAATTGCTGAAAGGAAATTTAGTTTAACTACAAATACATAATAAAGCAAACATATTGAAAGATTTCTAGACATTTACAATCATAGAAGAATAACAAATTAAGATTGGGAACGAATCTTCATTTGACTACATTCTCTCTCTTTTTATCTCCTTCATTCCTTCCTTCTTTTTCCCTCCCTGTTTTTCCTTTCCTGATTCCTTCCTTCCTTCCTTCCTTCCTTCTTCACCAACATTTCATCTTTTTTTTTAAATCTAGGCAGTGAGGTTCTCAGTCAATTGTTCTTCCAAAATTTCACATATTCTTATGGATTTATCTGGCTTACCCCAAATCAGTGTGATTTTTAGTAAAGCACCATGGTGGACTAATTATGAAATATTAAAAGTTGATATCAGATCAAAAATTCCTAAATGACTAATAATCTTCAAAATCTATGGAAATCATACTGAACTGCAATCATCTTACCCTCTCCCCATCCAGAGTTTTTTTCTTAAAATGATCTATCCATGACTCTGGCAAGATTTCCATCTTACTCCAAAGTAGAAGACATGAATTTAATATTAATACATTTGGACTGCCGATAGAGTGTATTAGATTCAGTTTCACAGGTAAGGTACTTCAGTGTCAACCACAATGGTATAAAGATTACAGTTGGTGTCTATCAGGTATTTTTCTGCCTAACTAAATTTCTCCTAATCATTTAAACTTGAACAATTTCTCCCCATGTCCCTGATTATAAGAATTTATTACTGCAAGAACTTGTTATTACCATGAACTCGAAATTCTCCTGACATTATCTCTAGGGTATGAAGTAAACATACTGTCTCTACTGCCCATGAAACTGATTATGTATTACGTTTTTCTTGTTCTCCCTAAATATATAATTATAATAAACTTGCCATGTATATCTGATTCACTATGATTAAAAATATTTCATATAAAATTTAAGTACCCCAGTGTATGACATTTATCTTTGAGTACTTGCTTGTTTCAGAATGTTCTCTGTATTTACTTCTAAAGAACTTAGGAGCAGACCCCCTCTTAAAGTGTCAGTATCTATGCACACCATTTCTTCAATCAATTCTTATTTTTGGAAAGGTGCATCCAAGGGAGTAAGAAAAAAGAATGACATTATATATAAAAACTTTTTTATTGAGTTTATTGGTACATTTTAGGTATACAGTACAATTACATTCGTTATTAAATGATTCATGTGAAAGTGCTTAACAGACTTTAATACAAAGAGATATAGACTAGATTCACTGACTAATACCCTGTTTATTCAATTTACCATGTTTTGGTTTGAATGCGGGATGTGAGCATGTATCTGTGGTGATTTAAATTTTTCAGTCCCACAGCTAGGAACATTTGATAGTCTCTCTTAGGGAAAATTGATGTATTCAAGTACATTTAGTAGTAAGATGTTGAATGGTCATATGAAGTGTGATAGAAACACGCAGTATGTTCAAATTTAAATTATTTATTATAGTAAAGACACAATAGCCCTGCTTCTTTAAATACACGTATCTATCATTCTTGTCACTTCCTTAAGCAGTTCTGGAAGTCTTTTGTGTTTTTGTTTTTGTTTTTGAGACAGAGTCTCACTATGTAGTTGAGACTGACCTGGAACTCACTCTATAGCCAAGGCTGGTCTAGAACTCACAACCATCCTCCTGCCTCAGCCTCCCGAGTGCTGGGATTACAGGCGTGTGCCACCACGCCTGGCTTCTTTGTGTTTTTAATTGCAGTGTTATGGTTACCTCAATGTCCTAAATCGATTAAAATAATTAGTTTTCATGGTCATTTTGCCTTTTTTTAAAATTCAAAAGTCACATTGCATATCCTGTAGATAAGGATGAGCTTGCCCTTCAGTGAGGTGGCAATCGGCTCCAGTATTCACTGTCATTTTTATCACACCTTTTAAAGACATTCATGAAGGACGACATCCAGAACTGCTTCACAAAATGACAAGAACGATGGGATAAGCATAAGAATCTTCAAAGAAAGGAGGAACATTTCAAAAAGGACTAATGGCAATGTTTTTTAATGTAATATTTTTGAAACTTAAATATTCATGATATATTTTGAAAATACTTCATAAATGCAACATTTCTAGAAGATCAAGTCTGTTAGACATGTCAACACTGGCAAAGCAAAACTCTTCTAACTCAGAGACCAGACATATAACACAGTTACTCATTTATAACGACTGACCTTTAAGATAGTAGTAACTCACTTATCTTGTTTTAATTTCTTGTTAAGATTTGTCCTTTGCTACATGTAAATGCAAGAGGCCCCCATTTCGGGTCTTTGCTCACGTGGGAGTATCTAAATCTGTACCTCAAACTTCTCAAAAGCAGGTGGTTTCTGAGAAATGCAAGACTGAAAGTTAGAATCACACTTGCCTGCAAAGAGAATTTTCTTTTCAGAATCCTTGCCCCTGCTTATTGGCACAAAGTAAAGGAAATTTCAGATAAGCTAAGTGACCATGGTCTATCCTATTCACAGTTTTAGATTACTTGCATTTCACCTGTTACTGGTGTATTCATGGAATTGCCTAAGTATTTGCCAGTGTTTCCTAGAGCTTTTTAGACCTCACATAGAAAACTGATGGAACCATCTAAACTGATGATGGGAATGTTAACTAGTACAACAACTGTGGAAATCAGTGTAGAGATTCCTCAAAAAGCTGAAACTAGAAATTCCATCTGCCCCAGCTATTCCCCTTCTAGGTAGACTCCCAAAAGAGTTAAATACATCATATTATAGTGATATGTGCATACTTATGTTTGTGGCAGCACAATTCATCATAGCTAAATGTCATCCTATATGTCAATCAACAGATGAATGGATAAACAAAATGTAGTATTGACACACGATGGAGTACTACTATGCCACGAAGAAGACTTGAGTCATTTATAAAGAAATAGATGCACCTTGAAACCATAATGTTAAGTGAAATTTATCATACACATAAGTTTAAATATTGCACGGTAGAGATGCCTAAAACCCATGAGAGTAGTACAGTCCCTGAAGTCAAAGTCTACTATATACAAGTCTTCCTCTTATCAATTGGACACAGAAGAGTGAGAGTCGGAAGGTACCATGTAGCTCAACAGACTCAATAGCAATGGTCTTCTTTGGTTGATGAGCATATTGAAACCAGATATTTAAAGTTATTTAAATGACTCCCTCAAAATGTTCATTTTAATATTTTATAACAGTAGTCCTTAAGTGTGGCCGTGTTGTTTTTATTGTTTTGAGTTTATGATATTTCAGTCAAGCAAGATTAGCAGTTCTAGAGTTATTCTCTATAACAGTGTGTTTATGAATAGCTATATTTTATTACATACTTAAAATTTTGTTAACAGAGTGGATCTCATATTAAAAGTTCTTAACACATTTTCAAATATGTTTGTAAATATATAGGGTTAAGTCCTTTGCACAGGATATTCTATAGAGAACTATATGAATTTTTAAAAATTTACCTGTAACAAGAAATGAATTTCAAAATCACTGGAGTTTTCATGGCTTTATTTTACATTATATTAGAATTATAATGAAAAAACAGCAATTAGCAAAGAGAAATTTTGAAAATAGATAAATAAAATGTATAAACCAGTTTACAAAGACTCTTACTGTAGATTATGAGTTTGGAAAAAGTTACAAATATTAAATAAATTTGATTTATTCACTGACATTTGCATTTTATAAATATGAAAAGTAATTTTCCTAATATTTATTCCCTTTTAAAATAAATGTTAAATATACCTCTAGTAAATAGAAAATATTATAGATGATATATTTTATTTATGATTTGATTGTTTTCCTTATGTGTGTATGCTACTTGTATATATAATTTTACTAATATTAAAAAGGATGATACAAATTACATGTAATATATAGTCAATATAATACAATGTTTTTCAATATTTAATAATGGCATGTATCACTGTACCCTAAGTTGACTTAATGTTGAATATGCCCCAGTGCTTATCAACTATGTTGGATGATAGCTTTAGTGAAAATATAATAAATACAATAAGCTAGCATCATTCCTTGGAAAATTAAAAATTGCAGTATAATATTTAAGAAATAAACAAATAGAATGAATAAATAAATATATTTTCCTTAACAGTACAAATGGTATTCAACAAAATGTTATCTAATAATTTTAAGAGATTCATATTATATATTAAATATAAAGTATGCTTATGAATAAAAACAATAAAACTAAAAATTAATGATATCTTAGTATTTTTATAAGGACAATTTTAATAATACATCACATGTGTGCTTATAATGAGAACAAAAATAGAAATTAAAGTATAAAAATTCTGTAGAAAATTAAGACAGTTTATATATTATGTGCTCGGGTTCTTGGCTTACTATGACAAGGTAAATCCATATTTTTCTCTTTTTTTCCACAGAAACCTGTGTAAAATAAAAATAAGAATGTTAGAGTTTAGTGACTGAGTGGTAGGATACTAAAAGATGAACCATGTCTATACATTCTGACTAATGGTCAGGTATATGAATGGCTAGCAAATGATAAAATGAAACCAAAAGAACTATATTTTTAAACTTGGATGAGCACACAAAAGCAAAACAGTGTTTAGAAATGTTTTATTAGAGCTTGTGTTTTATCATTATTATTATTAATTTTATTAGAGCTTGTACTTAGATTTATGTTTAAATAAAAATTAGAGACATACACTTTACCTTATATTAAGAAAACAATTACTAACAAGCTCCCCTTGGAGTCATTTACATCACATAGGCAATACAAGACACACTTGCTGTGAAGTTTCACAGTTCAACTCTTCGTGGTACTGATTTATGGATTTATTGTTTTTTGTTGTTTTTTTTCTCCTTTCATTTTTTTGTTTTTGAGACAGATTCTAGTTATGTTGTCTACGTTAACTTATGGTGGCACTATTCGCATTAGTGCACTAACTACTGATGTTCATAAGTGAAAATACTGTTAGGAAGTGGGTCTTAGTTGAAGCTGGATCACCATGGGCACGACTTTGGAAGATAAATCACTTTCTAGCACTTTCTCCCCATGCATTGCTTCCTGGCTACCATAAGTTAGCAGTTTGCTTTATCATACCCTTCTACCATGGTGTCCCAGCTATGAAGCCAGCCTGTCATGGACTGAATTCTCTGAAACTATAAGATAGGTCAAACTCTTCCTCCTTTAATTGGTGCATGTTCAGTATTTGATCACAGTGTTAAAAGCTAATCAATAAAACCCGAAGAGATCCACTCTGTGAAAAATAACCCTTAAAATAAATTGCATCAATAAGAAAAACAAATCAGTATCATTGTTTCTTCACAAAATAAAGGAATTTTACATTGATCACAGAAACTAATGTAAAATATAAAACAATGATGTGTAAATAAAAACAGTAAAATATGTAGTATATTCCTGATTAGATTTTTTAAAAGGCACAAAATTATCCCAGAAGAAAATAAATACAAATTATTTGTTTCTAACTAGTAATTAAAAGCTTTCCTAATAGAATTCACAGATCAGTAAATGTTACTTGGAAAGCTCTAAGAGTAAAAATGACATGCATATAATATAACATGTACAACCGGTAAACAGTAAGTAAAATACTTGATAAATCATTTCACAAAATCGGTGTTCAACTGGTCAAAATTATATACTAGCTAGATTGCCAGTCATAGAAAAACAATACCTGGCACCAATAGCCTAGAGGGATTGAAGTTTTATTTTGCTCAGTCTCATGAGATTTGCTTGATGGTCAGCTGGCTTCAAAGCAGAAATACAGACACAAAAGAATAAAGTAGAACAATGTTGCTTAGTTTATGTTGGCCATGAGTCAGAGAAGGGGAAAATGATTGAGAGGAAAGAGCCAGGGAGCCTATGTAGTACCCAAGGTTACACTCCATAACACACTCACACATACCCCAGGAAGCACTTTACTTCTCCCTTGGACATTTCTTGAGCTAATGAACTTGGCAATAACTAAGGTTAATCTACTTGACATCTAAACATATTTACTTAAATTAATTCTTAATTTCCAAATAAAACCAATTACACATTCATAATTCCACCTAACATGACAAAGCAATGCTATCTACAACAATGACAAAATAATAATCCTTTCCCAGTGTCTCAATGTCTCAGTATTTCTAAAAAATATGTCAAAGTCCTTCTGAGACTCAAGGCAAATTCTTAGCTGTGAACTTCTGTTTAAAAAAGTAGCAAAAAGAAAAAAAAAACAAAAACAAAAAACAATTTACAAAATCCCAGGGTACAATGACACAGGATGAATACTACCATTACCAAAGGAAGGAATTTGGATACAGAAAAGAAGACCACCAAAGAAAGACCTAAACTTAAGGCAAACACTTAATTATATAGCTCTGTGTGCAGTATATTGGGAACATAGAGATGAAATGCATATCCAGAAGGCATGGGAAGCCCTACCTGGATAGCCTTGTAGGTTGCAGCTCACGTGAGCTCTCTACCAGGCTAGCTCTACTCATGGCATATAGTACTGATTAGTGGAAGTTTGGGGTTAGTCACATTTCCAACTTTCTGAGATCTCCACTGCACTTTCAGCTTTATTCCTACTGCTTCACCCATCTGCCTCTTACATCTCCAAGGTCTTCTTTTGAAATCGGGATAAGAGCTCCTCTGATCACATAACTCTTGTATTTTGTATGTCAGAGAAGATGTCACTTTGTGGACAAGGCCATGGTCTGCTGTGAGTAGGATCAGTACTGGGCCCACTTGCACTATAGCTGCTGCAGTCTCTAAATGCTTGGATGGCTGATCATGGTGAAATTTGTACTGGGGAAACCCATACTATAGGTGCTCCTTCTCAGGTAGAAGCCCCAGGGTATTACTTCTCAAATTAAAACTATAATTTTTCATCATTGAGCTTGCGGTAGGTAGGGTTTTGCTGAATGCTGATATGCCTCAATGTATCTTCTACCCTATACAAAGTACGTGGTTTCTTTTTCAGGGCAAATATCTCTTTAGCAGTCACTTGACTTTTATTTCCATCGTAACACATGTTTCCATCTAAAACAAATTAAAAACTTTCAAATTTTGTTTTTCTGTTTTTTGCATTTGACTATTAATATAAATTTATATAAAGGCAGCCAGAAGTGTCCATACCACAGCCTGAACATTAGGCCACTTTGAAATTTCCCCGAGGACATTTAGTTCATACCTCTTTAAACTCATCTTCCTGCAGTTGCAAGACATTGGCAAAATTTAGACAAGTTTTGGCCAGAATATTAACATGCATTGTTTCTAGCCCAGCTCTGAAAATAATCGTATTCTCAACTGAAACCTTCTGAGCCTCTCCTTTTTTGTCCACATTCTTATAACCATTCTTGTTTTCTGGGCTCTGAAAATAAATCTCCCATTAAGCTCTAGTTATTATAGAACTTCTCTAACCTGCGTCACAAAACTCTTCAAACTCCTATAATCCAGTTCCAAATATTTCTGAACTACATGATTAGTTACAGTCACATTCACAGCCCCACTTCTGGTATAAATTTTCCATATTAGTAGGCTTTCCCATCACTAAGACACAATCTTAAGGGATAGTTTTAACTTGCCTCACAGTTTCAATAGTTTTCTGCCCATGTTCCATTGGCTCCAAGGCAGAAGCACCAGAGCAGAGGAACATGGTAGAGCAAAATGTTTAATTTTGGGTGTACAGCAAGCCAGTAGGGGCACAGGGCCAGAGAAGAAGGAGACAAGGACTCCAAAGGTCACCACACTATGGCCCACCCAAACATACAGAAAATGTGCTTTACTAATCCTCTGGAAATTCACAGTAAAATTTAACCAGCATATGCAATTTGATGATGAGCCAAGAAAATAACCAAAAAGCCTGAGAGGTAAAACTCACAAAATATGTTTATGTATAGACATAATTATTTCCTCATTAAAAGACCTGTTATGTTCAGGAAAATTTTCAAATCAGTCATAGGAACCTTTTTGTTTTAATTCAACCATTTTTTCATGTATTCTTCATTGCATAAAAAGATCTTGAAATATATCTCAGCACATGCTATCTAATTTCATATTTTAAACTCAGAATATTTATATATTAAATATGAAAAATACATATGGACAACAACTTTTTAGTTATAATATTTAGCACCAATATTGGCATTATCTTATGGAGATGAAAATCCATCTATGGCAGTCAGGTTTCAGATTTTTTGCTTTATGAAGGATGAACTTTGATCACCTCTTTTTTGGTGATTCAGTTTCTTTAGTTACTTGCAAATTCAAATTTAATTCTCTTTACACTCATATGCCTCTGAAACTAATGAGTCCTATTGTAGAGTCAGTAGTGCTCCTGAAAACCTATAAAGACTTATATTAATGGATATGTTTGCAACACTTGATAAGAGACACATTGAAGAAGTTACATGCGGTCATTCCACATTGTAAAAGAGCAGATGCCTACATAGAGGGCTTATCTGGGGAGAGCAAACATTTTTATTACTTAAAGGGATTCTATCAAATTCAAATTCCCCAAGTGACTTGATCTCTGTGTCTCAACTTTGTTTAGATTACATCATGATTTGCGGCAGTGCAGTTATGTCTTTATTTTTAAAGCACCTTAATTTTCTTGATAAGCTGAAATATGCTTGATCATTTACTACATTCTGTCACAATAAGCTGTTTTGTTTTGTTTTTTTAATTTTGGCTGGGACAGCAGTTAAAAGTCCTTAAAAAGTAAATTGCATATATTCAATTAAGCTAAAGAGATAGCTAAACCAGGTATTATTTGGTGAGTTTTTAATTGGATAAATTCTATTAAATTGAGGTTGTAAAAGGGATTTACAAACTCCCAAGATTCTGCTATTTACAAACAAGGCCATAAACATTGCTTTTAACTCTCTCTGTGAGAGTAAGCTCATAGGCTGGGTAGTTCTCTGTCATCAGCATCCAAATGCCTAGTATTGCACCATTAATTTCCCAAATGAAGCTCAAGAGGTAAAACAAGGTAGATTATCCTTTGGTGGTATATCAAAAAGGTAAATTTTCTGATCATGAGAACTAATCTCTACCTTTGTACTCTCAAAATGACCTCACATCCATGGCTTAGTGGCTTACACACACAGGATGAAAATTTCTTCTTTCCTTAAATGAATATGAGTCAGAGAAGAAAAAATAAGCCTGGGAATATCCATCTACAAATATCCACAATTCTCAGTGTACCTTATTTTCACATTACTCAAAACTCCTTATATGGATCAACCTCTTTGTCTTCCCAAGTTCTTAGTCTTACTCCTAACCACACCTGAATAATTGCTAAACTTTGATTCTAATGAGTTTTAGCTTTTTATTCCTTTCAAAATCATCATTTTCATCTCTATTTCTTTGCAATGTTTTTTCTGCATCTGAGACAATTCCTCATTTGGAAAATTCTGCCCATATTTTTTTCTTTTGTCATACTGGGAATGGGGATCAAGGGCCCTGTTAACACTGAGCTACATTCCAGCCCTTTTTACTTTTTTAAGTCTTACTAAATTAATGGGCATTGCCTCCAGTCTGTGATTCTCCTGCATGAGCCCCCGAGTAGCTGGATTACAGGAGTGCATCATTACTCTCAGCTTGTCCATTCTGTAAAACATTGCTTTACCATCATCTTTCCAGAACTCTTCTGAAACTACACATTACATCTTAGCAACTACCTCATCCTTACAGGGTCAACAACTTCTTTCAATTTGCTAATGTTGCGCACACATCATGTACATGTTAGATTGTATTATAAATAACTTTATTTAAGTAGACTTTTTATGTCAAAAATGTTTTGTTTTTTCAGATCTTTCTTCTAAGAGATATTCAGTAAAGGTTGGTTAAACTGAACCACGTTATTAGTATGTTCTTCATCTTCATTCTCACTCAGGGACTTGGCAATTATTAATTCAATGATACAGATATGCAAAGAAATGAACAGACACACATTTTCACCAATACATACATATTATTTATTTAAAAGTTGAAAATACCATATACTCTTGATCTTTGTAACTGGTTGAATTATTGGTTTTAGTTCTGACAAATATGGTTAAGAATGAGATAAAGTAAGTCTGAGTTAAATTTTCTCTAAATAGGTTTATGAGTTATGTTTGCTTCAAAAATGATCATGAAATTTGAATAAATAAAAACATGAGAAAAAATTATAGGTTGTTATTCTAGCAATAATCATATGGCCAAAAATTATTTATGGGCTATATGCTGGAAACATTTATATACATCATCAAATTAGATCCTACTACAAACCAAAGAGTAGTTCTTTAATCATTCCTGTTTCCCTTATGAGTGAACTGATATTTAGACAAGTCAAATCATTGATATAATGACACAAAATGACTAACTTCAGAAGCCATGCCATTTGCCATTATGATACAGACAGGAACGAAAATACTGATATTGATGAAAAAAGACATGAGGCTGGAAAATTGCAAAGCTGTGGACTGAAATGGTTTCCCTATAAAATAACTCAGTGCAGTGTGAACAAAATAGGTGGCCGCTCCTTTCTTATGAATTTAACATGAGCAATAAACATGTTATTTTCTTTGCACACATCCAGAAAAGAAAGAAATCAGTAAAATAATCTGAGAAATGTAATCAAGATTGGGTATAAATCTAATAAAAATGTGAACTGAAGGTCATCATTCAATTTTCTGATCTCTCCAAAAAATGACTTGGTGTTAATACATAGCAGAGTAGAAACAGTTCTGCTTATTAAAAAAGAGGCACATCTTCTGGCCCTGTATTTTGAGAGTCACAGGACTAATTTCAGAGTCAACTGTAAACCACCTATCCTTTCTCTAGGTCTGGGTTCATTCCTCCCTTTTTTCTTTTCAGTAGGCTTCCTCTCCTCACTAGTAAGAGAGTGGAGACCACTATGAATTGGGCAACTATGAGTTAACTGTGTTATTAGGCAATTGTGGGTAACTATGCTCTGTGTAATGTACCTGAGTAGCCATGACGACTTGTGTAATCTGTCACCAAAGGAGCGTAATGGACTCAAAAAGTCCTGCCAAATCTTTTTCCCCAACTCCTCTGCTCTGCTTTGTGTAAGTCCTGCTTTCTATATTCCCAATGGGATTAAGCTTCATCCATGTATAAAGGGTATATAAAAAGTGCAAGTTATGTTGTCTTTCCTCTAGAGAATAGGGGAGGCAGTGAAGACTATGTTTTCCTGGAAAGAGAGCCAGGAGATAGGTGTGGAAGAGTGGAGAGATGTAGACAAAATAACTTTCCTCTGAGGGGAGACAGAGATAACACTTACTGGAAAGAAAAAGTTTCTAATGTATTTGATGGCCTCAGTCATGGGTTTCATCAACAGCAAAGTTATTGGGATACTAATGCCTTGCCTGACTGTGCAGTATCTAAAAATCAGTATTTTTTTAATCCATAGGAACAAGTGAAATTGTAGGCTTTATTTAGTTTCCCCCTGGGTTGCAATCTCTCAGTGACACTGATACTGAAGAGTAGATATAACAGAATGAAACTATTAGTGAAAACTCCCATTTCTTCTTATCATATCAGAAATATTACTGATTAGTATTTTTGGTTTATGGAAAAATAAAATTTCATAATCAAATAATAAAAATTATTACACTGTGTATTAGTATCTTCATAATAGTAGATCAGAGTACAAGACACAGGTCAGTGACACTGATACTGAAGAGTAGATATAACAGAATGAAACTATTAGTGAAAACTCCCATTTCTTCTTATCATATCAGAAATATTACTGATTAGTATTTTTGGTTTATGGAAAAATAAAATTTCATAATCAAATAATAAAAATTATTACACTGTGTATTAGTATCTTCATAATAGTAGATCAGAGTACAAGACACAGGGGAAAAATGCAATATGTTGTTTGGTGTATTCAATACTTCCTTGTTGCTGGGACAAAATACCCAGTACCCACAAATTTTAGAAGAAAAGCATTATTTGACTTCCAGTTTTTGAAGGTTTCAGTTAATAGTTGGCTGGGTCCAAGCAGTGTGGTGTGACTGAGGACCCTAGCACAGGAGAAACAGTCCATGGCAGGGCAGGCAGTGAGCCTTCCTTTCTCTTTATATACCATCCAGGTTAAAAGCCTATTGGTTGATGCCCCTTGTACCCAGGATGGGCCTTCCTGTTATATGCACTCCAAACCATACTAAACCAGCCAGTGAACTAATCCAGTTAGCACACCCTTAATCTATATCCATGCATCTATCATCGAGCCACCTCCAAAAAGCCCTACTTATGAACACATGAGGCTTTGAGAGGACATCTAGATACAATCCATAACATTTGGCAAAGTGTGTTTTAGAGAAATCTTATATTTGTAGTGCATTATTCAAAAGTGAGAATTGGATACAAGTAATAGTATTATAAATAGATAAAGTGAAGCTCAGTTTTCCATGGCTAATCAGCCAGAAAACATATACCTGAAGTTTAGATGTAGTTCACCACACTCCAGAATAGAATTGGTACAGTTTACTAACTTCCTTAATGATCAATATTTGTTTATTCAGTAAGTATTTATTGAGGATCTTGGTTATGGTGAGTATGGCATCTGGTGTCAAGAATATAACGATAACAATAGTAGAAAAGACAGTGATTTTCAGCAAGGCCTCTGATGATCAAGTAGCTCATCAGAGACACTCAAGGGTAAAGGGGTTGCCTTACAAGCTCAAGGAACCGAGTTGAATCCCCGGTACAAAAAGGTGGGGGTAAAGGGGAAACATTCAAGGCTAGTTTGACACCTTTAATAAATGTCCATAAATTTCTAAGTGGAATGGAAAATTCTGAAATATATTTTCAATGATGAGAGCCAAATACACGTGGCACAGATGGTTAATTATCTCTTAACATTTGGTAGTTTTGTAAAGATTCAGCTCAACAAATTAATTGAAAGAATAGAATAGTAGTGGCTATGGGGCTCTGAAATTCCCTCAGGCCATTGCTGCATGCTTGTCTGGATTATCCCTGATCCACCATAAACATATAGAAAGATTCCCCAATACAATTCTCCATGCTAAACCCGGTCAAACCTGAGAATTTTTCTTTGGACCAATATAATAGCGTATAGGATCATATGCATTGTGTTATTTGTAATTGTAATTTTCCCTCCGTAAAAGTTATTTTAAATTTGAATATGGTTGATTACTCATGTCAATGTTGGCATTCCTTTCGTATGACCATCCATTTCATCAACATAAAAGAACTTAAAGTTTCTGTTTGTTTGTTTTTTTGTTTGTCTTTGGTTCAGGGGATTGAACTTGGGACCTTGCATTTGCAAGGCAAGCAGCAGAACCAATGAGCTAAATCCCCAGCTAGAGTTTAATGTTTTTAAGTATCCTATATCTCAGGCAATTATTTATATACTTATACATTTAAACACTTATATGATTAAAAAGTTGTTTTTCTGAAAGCTACAATAAGGATGTAGTTGAATACACATTACTTCCAAAATAAAAAAGTCATTCTTGCAACCTATGGTTAATAGCTATCTCTTTCAGTGATGTCTATAAGATGGAAGAGATGATGTAAATACTTTTAATGCTGTTTATTTAGAAGCTACGATGTGTTAGAACATGAAGCCGCAGCTATAATCTAAACAGAAATGCTCTTCAGCTTCTTGGAATGAGAAGTAACATATAAGCAAATATTTATGCATACAATTGTAATTACATACTGGAGTGTGTTACAGAGCCAAACAAACAGTTCCATGCAAAATCAGAAAGAGTGAACTAATTCTACTTAGGAGATCAAAGAAAGTATAAAAGAGAAAGTGAGGATTAAAATATTGAATACAACAAAAGTCACAAAGGCAAACTGAGCGAGGAGAAAATATAATCCAAGTAGTTTAAAAACCTAAACGTTATATGATTTTTAGCAAAGAGAAGAAAGTCAAGGAAAGGCAAGAAGGTTGCATTCCAGCAGATGATTGGCTGGGATATGACACTTCACACAGGGCTCAGCCTATATTCTCGGGTATTATTGATTGTATTCTAAAGATAATAGAAAAATAATCGAAAAACTTTGGAGTCAAAATAATATCAGATTTGATTTTTAATACCATCTTTCAAGATGCTCCATGGTGAATTAACCCAATAATACAAAATTTAAATAAACCTTTATCTTGTTTTAAAGCTGAATTCTTTTTACTGCATCTGAGTGCCTCCAGCATCCACTAATGCATTTGCTTTTCAAAGTAACCCCATGGGATAAAAAATAGGAATTACTATTCACATATTATATATGTCAAAATTGAGATAAAAAAGAAAGTGTACAAGGCCAAAGTCTTCATACTCCCAGTGTCAAAATGGCATTGCTAATAAGATAATGAATGATGGCTAAGAATTACAATGGGCCTGACCAGGGCCAGATTCTTCGCTGTCTTGCATTTAGTAACTGCTGGAATATTTACAAAAGTATTATTAGGATCTATCCCCAATGACTTCAAAAACAGATTGAGACACAGCAAAATAAAGTAGCCCATCCCCCCAGGAATATTTGGAACACTTCAAAACCACTTTAATTTGCAGTTCAAAGTTATGATGACTGTTTTGTTCTACATTACACATACTATATTAGATAATTCTTTGACAATACAATGTTTAAATGGGCTCTTCTTATCTATACAAATACAAGCTTTATTCTTACTAGTGCAATAATGTAATATACAAATAATGATCAATGTTCCCTCTAAGGAACTTAAGGGGACATGATCAAACTTGTTACTAATAGAATACTGAATAGTATGGGAGGATTTTTTTCATTCATATCATATGGATTTTACATAGTCAATGAATGAATATGTATAGCTACAACAAAGTGACAGGCTATTATGGCTGAGCATGTTGCCAAGCAGCCATGAGACTCGAACACAAATGGTAGGCTGTGAGAATGTGGATAAATATTTCCATTAAACCTACTAGATGTGAAAGTAAATTTTTTTTTTTTTTTTTTTGGTACTGGGGATTGAACTCAGGTCCTGGCACTTGCTAGGAAAAGTAAACAATTTTTAACATAAATATCACATTATTTTGAAGCAAGTATGTGCTAGGCAGTTGTATGTGCTAGTTTGTTTTCTTGAATAAGCTTACACTCAATTTTCTGAATGACAAAGATTTTTGTTCTACATAGGAGTGTTCTTTTTCTACTCATTAAAATCTTGGCAATTAAATATAACAATATTGACCTATAAATTATTACTTCAGTATATAATGTGTTATATAATTTGATTGTCTTGAAGTTTATCAGAGTATTAAATAGTATAAATACTTTTAATTGCAAAACACATTTATCTTGAATTAAAATGAGTTTAAAAGTTATTTTTGTTAAATTTATTTTATAAACATCGCTAATATTCATCTCACAAATTAATGGGTTTCAATATGACAATGTCCATGCACGCATACATCACTCTTACTTGTACCCACGCTCCTTACTATCCTTTCGTACCTCTCCCCTCTCCTCTCTACCCCAGGTCTCCTTCCCTTTTTGGAAGATAGAAGGTCTTCAAGAGAACATGGAATACTTGTCTTTTCATGTCGGATTTAAATGTTATTTTAAATTCGTGAAATGGGCATTTACATTATGAGATGGTTGCTCTTTTCTCCTACTTTGGAAAGTTATCCACACTCTTGGAGCTGATCCAATGCAACCACTGTGTGGTCTGGGGACAAGAATTCTAAAAGAAATCAAAATAGTGAATTTAGTAGATCAATAACAGAAAAAATAAATTGATGATTTTTTGAGCTCATGACGTACACTTCTGGAATTTTACTATATAAAATTAAAAGCAACTATTATTTTTCACTGTTAATCAAGTTATCTCTTTCTTATTGACCTTTCCATTTTTACTGGTAGAGATAGGTTACAAGAGAAAAAACTATGTATTGAAATATAACAAATCCAAATCCAAGTTAAAAAAATTACTATGTATCTGGAAAAAAATTCTCTACTACAATAGTAGAAGGAATATCATCTAAAGATTCCTATTCCATCTTTCTTATCTTCATCTAGTGTTTTATTTGGTCTAACATTAGATATTTTGGAAATTCTGTTTTAATTGACACAATTTGATTTGGCTGAGCTGAGGGAAGACGAGGAAAGCCAGAAACTAACAGGCACTTTGGACTAGTTATATTGTGGGGTTCAGGATTTCCCACTACTACAATGACTCTGGCATGTGCCTATTCTTTACTGAGTTGTAGGTCTTGGCATCAGCTATAGTAATTGGCATCATTCCTGGCTTCTCAAATAACATATCAACTGGAGAATGATATATTCTTTCCTTAACAAAACTGGGGTATAGTATTCAAGAAAGTTACCCAACCCGTGGTTTATTGGCTGTCAATTTCAATTTAGGCAGATACCTTTTTATTTAGGAAATAAATTGTTTCACATTGGCAGGAAGCTTGGAGGTGGCCATGCCAAAAGTCTTAATTAAGCATGAAGTAGTACTGTTTTTATGTAAGCTTTAAAAATGTAGTTCAGACTTTGGGTGAACTATACATTTTCTTGAAAATCTTATAATTTGTGATGAAATAAAAATAATCCCTTGATTTAGAAAATCATATGTATTGTTCTGTCCTTAAAATTGTATTTTATGCACTTAAATATCATAATATGTAGACTAATTTATTAATCTACAGAATCAATGATTGATTTATTTTTAAGAGAAGTATCTAAGAGACAAAACTCATTACAGAAAATATTTTCAGCCAACTTTGAAATCAATATTTTTAAAAGCTAACTGGTAGTTCCCTTAAGGACTTTATTAATATCCATCTATTTCTTCATGTAACTCAAGAGATTCTTGGGCCAATGAATACTCTCAGAGGTACATGAATACCCTGAGAATTAATGCAAAATTATGGATAGAGGAGTGATAGATTTATTGGAATCTTAAGAATGTTATCTTTAACAACAACAAAAGTTAATTAATGATGTTATAAACTCTCTTCTGTGACATTTAAAATACACTCTTTATTTATTTTTTAATTTTTTGGTATGAGGGATCAAACTCAGGACCTTGCACTTGCAAGGCAGGCAGTGGAACCACTAATCTAAATTCCTGGCATTAAAATACATTCTTGATGAGTATAAGTAAAGCTTTTTAAAACATATCAAAGGACAGAACTCTAAGCTGAACAGCAGTTCTACAGACCCTCAAATGACAATACTGAAGAACTGAAAAGTACTGTAAACTCACTGTGTTTACTATACTTGCTATGCCACCATCTACCCAGTAACCAAAAATCACAAGCCAAGAAAAATATATGTACTACACTTTCCCCTTCATTTACCTCCTGCATGCATATATAGAGTTCTGCATTTAATTGTTTCTACAAACATCATGTATACATATACCTCTTTTTTCAACATTTTCACCAAATACTCCGTTATTCCTTCAATTAACCAAGAAGTCCTTATAGAAGGGACTTGTTTTGATCCATATGTGTTGTGTCTTGATATCCCCTCAAAGCTTCATCTGGTCATAAGGTAGGGCTTTTCAGAAGTTGTGGGATCTAGGGTGTGGGAGGCTGGGATTAATTTCAGTGTGTGAGATTACTAAATTGCCATAGTTCTGATTGTGGATAATGGAAAGGCCTACCCTGGGTGTGAGTGGCACTTCCCAAAGTACAGGTAGCCTGGAAGGGGAAAAAAGGGAGAGGCAGGCTGCTGCTGCTGCTTCTTTGCTTCTTCACTGCTTTGCTGCTTTCTACCCACCATGAACTATTTGCCTCTACAATGGCTCTCTGCCAGGCAGAGCCAGCCAACTATGAACCAAAGCCTCTGCAAACTATGACCTACAATTCAACTTTCCTCCTTTCACTCTGGGTGTCGGGTATTTTTTTTCGTTTTATTGAGTTTATTGGTACATTTTGGGTATTTCAACTCAGCAACAAGAAATGTAACTAAGACAGATGGTATATAGCCCATATAAATGACTCAATAAGTGTGTTTTTAAATAAATGAATAAAAATAAGGATTTATACAATATACTTCCTAAAAGGGGCCATTTGCATGAGAACAGGGACTTTAGTTTTAGTTCTACCAAATGGTGACATAAACCATTATTTCTTAAACAAACGTAATGGATCTCTTCCCAGACAACACATTCTGAAAATACAAATACACTTCAATATCAAACCTTTACATATCAATATCATTTACATATGTCAATATCTTTACATAAAAACATTCAAATGTTTTCCCTCACTTTTTACCAAACTGAATAAAAGGAAAACCAACATTGCATTGAACTTGTTTATAAAATATATTGAACACACAAACAAATGTACAGATGTATGTAGAGAGAGACAAAGAGATCAGAGAGAAGAAGATTACCATTTGTACTTTCCTTTTTTCATTTTTAAATTTGGGGACATTTTTAATGTCATTCAGTGATAAGAAAGCACATCAGTTACATTTTGCAAAATTGCTAATTATGAGAAATTAATCTAAGTAATTTGTTTTGATTATGCTTTTAAGAATAGCTGTGCAATTTACTTCCATATGTAGTATATTTTAAAATATGCTTATCAAAATAAAATTTTTGACTTTTTATTTCTTATCAGACACCACCTGAACTTTTAATGGCAATTTCATCTTTTCTATATACTCTGTAGTAATTCCAAGAGTAAAGCACTCTACATTTAAAACTTACCTGTCATTTTCAGTTTTCATTTTTTAGAAGAACACACAGTTTTAAATCAAAATGTGTGACAGTAGTTAGAAAAGCTATTGAAATTGAAAAAAATATACAAGAAAGTTTGTTCTTTACCTATCGTGTTTAACGAAATCCAGTTTCAAAGATTTTCTTTTTATAAAAGCAGATACCTCAAAGAGCTTGGACTGGAGGTTCCATTTGACCCAGCCTTCCCTCTGCTGAGTATCTTTCCAAAAGAACTAAAAGAATCATATCACAGAGAAGTATGCGCACCCATATTTATAGTGGCACAGTTTGTAATAGCTAAATCTTGGAAACAGCCCATTTGCCATCCGTTGGAAACTGGATAAAGAAGATGTAGTTTTTCTATGAAATGGAATATTATTCAGCCATAAAGAATGAGAAAATAGATTCATTCATAGGAAAATGGATACATATTGAAGATATACTCCTAAGTGAAATAAATAAGTCACACATGTGTAAATACCGAATAGTTTCCCTGGTGTGAATAATCTGCAATAATACATAAGATCCTAATAAGATTACTGACATTTAGAAATGGGAAGAAAGGAGCTAAAGGTGTAGGGAAGGTGGGATGGGTAGGGGAAGGGTAATAAGGGAAAAGAAAAAAATGTGAGAGAATGAAAAGATGAAAATAAAGTGTTTGTAGATGGGGAGGGGAGGAGAGGGTGAAGGGAGGGCAGGGGTAAGGGGAAAAATGAGAATCAAGACTTGTCATGTAGAGGTACAAGATCCCAACAATGAATGTAACTGTACTGTATCCCTAAAATGTACCAATAAACTCAATTAAAGCTGAAAAAACAAAAGGCAGATAACCAGGAGGTTTTACAATGACACTTACTGAAGACACACGTCAACATTACAGTAGACATTCAAAGCCTGAAGTACAAAGTATTTGCTTCCTCTTGGATACATTGGAAAGTCTTCTTGGATATTTTTATAATCTATCACTAGCAAGGGCTCACTCAGAGGCAGAAGACTTCACTACGAAGGCATTCCTTCTCTACACCAAATTGTGAACTTCTCGTTAGTTTAGATGCAGTAATACTATGGTTTAAACCTTTTTTAATTAATTAATTTTTTTGGTACTTTTAGGTTATGCAATGTAGTGACATTCATCATTGGAAATTTTCACCTTTACATAATCCATCTCAGTTCTAATTTTTTTCCCCATTCCCCTGCCCTCCCTTCAAACTCTGTTTTGAACCATTTATTGAAATATCTAAAGAGTTTTCTGAAGTAACCATGTCCAAATACTCCTGTCAGGCATACTAATTTCGTATATTCAATATCTATTAATTGGTCTTATTTAACTATATCCCAGGGTCTTGCTAGTTGCCAAATATTGTGTAATGTTCGAATAATTCAGAAATTAATAGGGGATGTATTATACATTCCAGAAAATCATAGGTTAATAAATTATATATATAAATATGACATCAGGTCCTATCCACCAATCCCCTATCAGAAAACTAGCAAAGTTTGTGTCAAGAATGTCATTTAATTGAGTCAGTCATAAAAAAATTTTATTCTCAGGTTCAGTAACAATACACAAGAATAATTTTTCACTTTATTTAATTACACTAGTTCTTTTAACAAACAATATGATTGTGGGTAAGTCTTACACTTGCTCTAGACTTTCTTTTTCTGCAGAAATAGTAATTAGAGGAATTTATTAAATTATTTCAAGTCATTTCACTTGCTGCTTTAATGAATGTAACAGGAAATGCCAGAATGACATAGCTTTCAGAAACAACTTGTATATCATGAAGAAGAATAATATATTTTCCAAATTTATAACTGACAAAATATCTTAAAATCAAGATTCATTTTTCAAAAAAAATTAAAGCAGACAAGATAAAATAATTGTTTTTTTTAATTAAGAGACAAGTGAAAAATTAATGTTAAGAACTCAGGAGAATTTCGCTAACTCCTGGACTAAGGTCTAATTCTTTTGTTACCTTTTCTAATCATTCAAAATTTTTTGTATCTAGTTCTCAGAATTTTTGTTTTTTTACTGCTAACTGACAATAATAATTCTTACGATTTGATGATCAGTAAAGTAGACATAAAGGACCAGTGGAATTATATTCAAGTGCTTTGAGTTTCTTCAACTAAAGGACTTCATAAATATAATATACTGCACTCAAGTATGTAGAAAAGAATCCCTCAGACTTCAAATTGTGCAGGGAATTTTCCATGTAAGGGGATTGGTCCTGAGTTTCTCAGGAATCTTGGATAGAAGAAACTAGTTTTTCTTCCCTCAAAGTTTCAACCAACAACAACAACAAAATAAAGGAACAAGAGACATAGAAGGATTTAAAATTTAATCAGCACAGATTTTTGAAAGGATTAAGTCAATCTTGCAAAAGTGCTCTGTTATAGCTAGAGCAGTAGCATTTGCTTCAGATTTATTTGGAGCAGCATTAGATTGACTATGTTCCCAAATTTGTAGCTAAGAGCACAAGAAAGATTTTTGCATAAAATGCAAGTAACAACAGGAGAAGTATACTGTGTAATTTAAGTAGGGAAACAGAATGACCTTCTCATCTCTCTTTGATCGCAGTGTCTCAAAGTAGATCTTCGTGTTTTCTAAATTAATACAATTTCTACTCCATCCCCCTGAGAGGAGCTTTGTTTCTCAGGGAATCAGAGGAAAAATGGATTATAGAACTGCAGAACAAAGACAACTTTCTTGTGAGCTAAAATATGCCCTCGGAGGAATGATGCATGAAACCCCAGAGAGAGAAAATAACTGGACTTTTTTTCTTTTTAAATAATACTTAGCTTTATAAGAAAATAAATTTATTGGCATCCTTGCTGGAAGAAAAAATAATGTATTCCGTGATAAGCGTGGTGAGACATTTAAAATTCATTCGTAAAATTATAAAATCACTTACTCATCCGATTTATATTGAGATTATATAAGCAAGATGCATGTAAACTTGAGAGGTAAAAGTTGTTAAAACAACAAACAAGATTCATAGTCATATGTGCCTTTTTTCTAATAGGTTGAGAAGACATTAAATGAGAAAACAATTGAATAATGGAATTTCAACTTCTAAATTCCATGAAGGGAATAAACCATAATAATTTAAAAGAGTGTAGTACTTGGAATTGTCTTGTTTAGATTTAACACAAAAGCTCCCCTGAAGAAATACATTAAATATTACCAGAAGAGCCAGCCAACTGAACATCTGGGGAAAGAACTTTTGCACAAAGGAACAGCAGGTGCAATAGGAAGATTATTTGGAAAGAGACTTGCTTGTTTATTTGTTTAGTTTGCTTTTTTTTGGTAGTTTTTGTTTTATTTTGTCTTTGTGAGATGACTAGTAGACAGAATGTCCAGGACCTACTCCCCTGTACCTGTAAATGTGTTTGTTACTTTACATGATTGAGGGCATTAAGGCCACTAATAAGCTGATGTCAAATAAGAGGTTGGATCAACATAATCACAAAGGTTATTGAAAGTGGAAACGGAAGGTAGAAGATTCAGTGTGAGAGTGATGTAACCTGAAAACTAGTCAATCATTTTGTCTACCACCAGCTTTGAAGATGAAAAGAGTCCTAATCCAAGGAAGGCAGGCACCCTAGAAACTAAAAAGGACAAGAATACTTTCTCCCCAGAGCTGAGAGATGGGAATGAAGGTCAGTGGACACCTAGAATTGAGACCAGTGAGACTCCTTTTGGAATTCTGACCTCCAGAATGGTTAGATAATAAATCTGTGTAGCTTTAAGCCACTGACATTGTGTTACTTTCTAATAATAGCAATAAGAGACGAATATAAAGCCATTAATCCATTAATGCCACCATGGAGCAGTCACAGTCTCATCACATGCCTGCATCCTGACAGCTGTGCATCCTACCAGTGCTGACATACAGCTTTGGGGATGTTACCAACACATAAGATCTGGGGATATATTCAAACCACTGCAGCCTGAGCAGAGGAGTCAATGTGGTTTTAATGCAAATGCCAGGCTGTGGGAAGAGCTGGATGTTCTACTCTGCTGGCCATTGGGCTGGAGGAGACACGTACTGCAGAACCTCTTCCTGTTCACTCACTGTGTGAGTCATAGTCACATCTATGAATGAAGTCTGATTTACTCAATCAGCCAACTTAAAGGTAATCACATCCAAATGCTATGTAAGAGCCCAGAATGCAGTTCAAGCGAAGATATGAATACTCTAGTCCCATCATATTAACACAAAATCCTCTATTACTCTATCACTCATGCTGATGTGAAAAACCAGCTGAGATGGTAGAAGTTAATATTAAATGAGAAATAAGGTCAAAATAATCTTAGATTCATTGAGAGCCAATGCTAAGGGTGTCTTACACCTATTATTGTGCTCTCTGGGATTAGGCACATGTAATTTTAAATGCTGCTATATCTACAATAGTATTATGACATTGGATATTTAGCGAAAACACTGAGCCATGATGCTCTCATGTATGAAATAGGAATTCAATCTTGCCTGCCACATGAAAGTGTTAGAATAAACATGATAATATATGTAAAGCATTTAGTACACAGCTAAATAAATCTGAAGAGCAAAATTCATTATTTCCTGAGCAGATTGTATCTCTTAGAAAAATCTAGGATGAAAGAAAAACTTTCATCCTCAAATAACTTCTCACCACTGGACTTATTTTCATTTTAAAGGATTTGCTCACTTATTTTTTTTCATTTTAAATGTTGTACGCTTTATAGAAATCAATAATATGCAACAAATAGATATCACCAAACCCGTAGGGCCCACATATCCCTTCAAAGCTTCACTGAGCCTCCCAGCATTTATTATGTATCTGATTGTGTGGGCGTAAGTAATCCCCCTATTACCTTTAAAATTAAAGTAACCAGTTTGTCAGATAATGTCACTGAAGGTTTTATAACACAGGAAAACCGTGAGCTGCTTTTGATGGAGCCCGATATCCTGGGATGGGAGAGAATTAGAAGTGATATTTCCCATGTCTTTTCTCATGGTCTAGTAAATAGTGATTTTTCTAGCATCAAGAGGGCCCATTTTCCTTTATTGTAAGTGAGACATTCAGTAGAAACTGAATGAAGGATTTTAAAAAATCAATTGCTTGTGAGCAGTGGTATAAATTTTGGCACTTGCTGCATCCTTAATGGAATGAGGTAAAAAAGTAGGTGTGCTACAAGGCTGGCTCTCCTCCTTGACACCCAGAAAGTCAGCATGAGGATGTGGCCATCTAAAGGTCTCCTATCAGGAAGAAGTCTGGAGAGCATTATAATCCATCCCCAAGTGATTTAAGTAGGCACTTGCCTGGGCAACACAACAGTGATTTATCCAGGTGGTAGATAACAGAAATGAATCCACGTGGCAATGCAGCAGAGTGTAGGATTAAGAATCAGGATCCAGAGTCGTGAGTTTAAGGTTATACTCATGGTTATGACATGACACAGTTGCATGGTAATTATCTTGTTAGTTAACTTCATGACAGTGAATTTTTCCATAGTGTATTTAACCTATTTCACATGGATGGAGATAATGAGATAATATAGATAAAGTACCTGACAATTTATGGTAGCCATCATTTTCAACATTCTCTCACACGCATTTATAATGGAAATCAAATTCTCATCATAGGTTGTTGAGAAAATGGACTTGTTCAGATGCAACAAGCTGGTTTGGTTCTGTTGGAAAGACTCTGAATGGAGAGATGTAAACTAGTGGACTCTGTAGTAAGTTTTTTGAAGATTGTTTTAAGTTTATCATGTTCCAAGTAGACAAGAAATATGCAAAATAGACAAGTGTTATGCCAATGACTCCTACAAAATGCCAAACAACTCTCAGTTCCTTTCCCAGACTGGTCAAGCAAACCCATTTTCCTGGACAAAGAATAGAAATAATATTTTTTTGCGGGGGGTGTTGTTTTTGCAGATAGGGGTAGGGGAAAATGTTTGCCTAAGGCTTCATTTTAGGACTCAGACAGAGGTATGTTTGAGCTATTTCTGAAGCACAGTAGGAGTAGCTCTGATGATTAAAATTTCAAAGTATGTGAAATATTATGAACAAAAGATAAATAAACCTATGAACACTTTTAAGTTTAAGAGTAAGAGGAAAGACCTGTCATGTAAAGGTACAAGATCCCAATGATGAATGTAACTGTACTGTATACCTAAAATGTACCAATAAACTCAATGAGAAAAAAAAAAGAGTAAGAGGGAAAATGCAATACCTAAGTAATTGGAATGGATTAAGAAAGTAAATGTAAAGAGGTTGGGATTCAAGGGCAACTTCAAACTGAAAGAAAAAATATAATACTTTCCAGCCTTCAGTATTCCTTGCTATGAATTCGTAATAACCAAAGCAAAAGGCCTGGACAATGACCATCCCTAGCACATGACTCAGCCACATGGTTCTGTACAGTGAAGAATGACCCAATAGTTGAAATTTCACCTTATTTCTGAGACATTGTTTTCTGGAAAGGAGAAACTATCAGGAGCTGCAACTCCATCCAGCGGTATATTTTAGATGTGTTTTCCACATGCCTCATACCTAACCAATCTCAGATGAATCCTGGATATTCCTAGAATTGCAGAGATTCAGGCTTTCCTATATACTCATCTCAACTTGTTACACAGAACTAGTTTTGTCCCATGTGCACCGGAACACTCCTTTTCCTCAAACAGATGTCTACCCCATCTAGAATTCCAGGGAAACACTGGTATAGAAGAATCTACATGTTTCCATTGAGCCTGAGAGTAATCGTAACATTATAAGAAGAATGTGAACAAAATACCCTCCTGTGTCATCCAGAATTTGATTGAGGAACATAGTAATTGTCAATGTCATAGAATGTAGAATTATTATTGGAATTAGGTTAACTTTAGGAAGTCATGACAAAGTGAAGTTGGAAAAATGTGAGAAGGAGCAGTGAGTAGAACATATGCTGGTTTGTAAGTCTGAGAAGCCAAGTGTTTCCAGAGCTTGGAGTAGTGCTGTGAAAGGAGATCATGTGCAGACATCAATGGAAATCAGTATCATTACAGCAACGACCTGTATGGGCCCACAGTGAAGGTTGCTGTGGTGGAGTTAAGGATGCTGTTTGACAACAAGAGTCAGTAGTCAGGAAGTAAAACTGCCTACAGAGAAGAGGAGAGTGAGATCAGTTGAAAACCCAATGGCTCTCTTTGCACCTCTCTTTTACCACATCTGGCTCAAAAAATCACTTCAGAAATAATGGCTGCTGATTCACTTTTTTTTCTAATCCTTGTGTAGGTATCTTTTGTAGGCAAATTATAACCTGGCATTCAAGAAAGAAGGGGATGTTGTGTCTTCTAATTCCAAACATAAGAAAGGTGACCCAGAGCAATGCATCACTACCTGAAAAGACTACTAGAATTAAACGTTCAGGATGTGGGTACCAACCATTTTTGAAGGGAAGGACTTGTAGCTCATATTCTAGAAGGTCTTTCAGAATGAAATATGGGTGAGGACAAAACTCAGAGCTCTAAGAAGAACTGCCTAAACTGAAACGTAACTGTAGTATTTTAAAGGGAACTATAGTATTGCTAACCAGGCAAAGGCTAGAATACTCTCAATCAACTCATTTATGTGTGCACACACACACACACACTCAAAAAAGAAAACAAATGGACACACACACACCACACTCCTGCCTTGGCAGTAGCAGGGGATGCATTTTTGCAATAGAGTCATCCAAGATGTAATAAAGTAGAGTCTTGGTCATGGAATTTTAATTTGAATCAAAAATAAATACAAGTCACAGAGTTAAAGAAAAAAAAATGTTGGATTAGGGCCGGGGATTTAGCTCAGCAGTTTGGTGGCCCACCTTGTGAGCACAAGGACCCTAGTTCAAAAAAAAAAAAAAAAGTTGGATTAAGCTAAACTACTTTGAGTTGACAAGATGCACTTTTCTACCCCTAAACAGAAGCTAGACTTCCTGAGATAGTATGCATTCTAAATAAAGCCATATATTGAAACAAATCCATCTATACCTTTTACACTGTTGCAATCACCAAGCTGACTTCCTTGAAGCTCTGTCAAAAGTGCTGAGCGGCACTCTGAAAAAAGAAATTGAAGAGGATATAAGAAAATGGAAAGATATCCCCTGCTCCTGGGTAGGAAGAATCAACATAGTGAAAATGGCCATACTACCAAAACTGCTACATACATTCAATGCAATGCCAATTGAAAGTCTAACACTATATTTCACAGAACTAGAAAAAAGAATACAAAAATTCATTTGGAACCATAAGAGACCTAGAATAGCAAAAGGCATTCTAGGCAACAGACACATGGCACTGGGTATAACAATTCCCAATTTGAAACTATACTACAAAGCCACTGTGATAAAAACAGCATGGTACTGGGATGAGCAGAACAGACAGGAAGACACAAAAACAAACCCAGATGTACTCAGCTACCTCATCTTTGATAAAGGAGCTGACCATCCTCAGTGGGGGAAAGTTAGCCTCTTTAATAAATGGTGTTAGAAAAACTGGATGTCAACCTGCTGAAGATTAAAACTAGACCCTTATCTTTCACCATGCACTAAATTAAAATCCAAATGGATTAAAGATCTAAATATTAAAACAGAAACATTAAACTTGCTGGAAGGTAAGTTAGGCAGAACTCTAGAAGACATTGGCATAAGCAAAGACTTTATGAACAAATCCTCAGTAGCACCGGAACTGGCAGATAGAATCAACAACTGGGATCTCATCTTATTAAAAAGCTTCTGTACTGCCAAAGAAACTATCAGCAGAACTGAGAGACAACCTACAATGTGGGAAAAACTTTTTACCAGCTCCTCCTCAGACAAAGGACTATTATCTAGAATGTATAAAGAACTCAAAACAATCAGCACCCCCAAATATAAAGACCCGATTCAAAAATGGGCATCCGAAATGAATAGACATTTCTCAGACAAAGAAGTAAAAGCAGCAAGTAAATATATGAAAAAATGTTCCATATCACTGATCATTTGAGAGATGCAGATGAAAACAACACTGAGATTCCACCTCACCCCACAAAGAATGGCTGCTATTGAGAAATCACACAATGACAAATATTGGCGGAGTTGTGGGAAGAAAGGAACCCTTCTCCATTGTTGGTGGGAGTGCAGACTGGTGCAAGCACTATGGAAATCAATATGGAGATACCTCAAAAAGCTGGAACTGGAGGTTCCATTTGACCCAGCCATCCCTCTTCTGGGTATCTTTCCAAAAGAATTAAAAGAATCATATCACAGAGAAGTATGTGCACCCATTTTTATAGCGGCACAGTTTGTAATAGCTAAAACTTGGAAACAGTCCATTTGCCCATCCGTTGGAAACTGGATAAAGAAGAAGTGGTTTTTCTATAAAATGGAATATTACTCAGCCATAAGAATGAGAAAATAGATTCATTCATAGGAAAATGGATACATATTGAAGATATACTCCTAAGTGAAATAAATAAGACACACATGTGTAAACACCGAATAGTCTCTCTGGTGTGAATAAACTGCAATAATACAGAAGATCCTAATAAGATTACTGACATTTAGAAATGGGAAGAAAGGAGTTAAAGGTGTAGGGAAGGTGGGATGGGTAGGGGAAGGGTAACAAGGGAAAAGAAAAAAATGTGAGATAATGAAAAGATGGAAATAAAGTGTTTGTAGATGGGGAGGCGAAGAGGGCATGAAGGGAGGGCAGGGACAAGGGGAAAAGATGAGAACCAAGACCTGTCATGTAGAGGTACAAATTCCCAACAATGAATGTAAACTGTACTATATCCCTAAAATGTACCAATAAACTCAATTAAAGCTGAAAAAAAAAAAAGTGCTGAGCGGACATGGCCTCTCACCGGAGGATTCCCAATTATGACTTTGCCAAGCTCATTAGACCCCCGCCCCCACTCTAAATTTCTATTCTGCTCCTTTAGGACAACTCTGTAAAGCTAAGTCGGCTTCCCCAGCCCCATCCAGTGCAAACTCCTTTTTATCCCCAAGTGCTGACGCTGCTCTAGCTCCTGTGTTCTTTGCCCCAGAGTCCGCTCCCAACACGACATTTGTAGAAGCCAACAGAACATTTTATTTTGAAAGTTTACATTTAAGTGAATGACACTAAGTCTCTTTAAATATCTGTTCCATTTGGAGCCATTCCTTTGGCTTAAAAATTCTCTTACATAAACTAAAAAATGATTTCATTTTAAATATGAGTAAAATGCTGTGATATGTTCTTAAAGATTAACAGAGGCTCAGGAAAGCATTTGTTGCAAGAATTTTGCAAATGCAAAGAAAATTATGAAAATTTGCAATTCTAATACCCTGCAAAGGGGGTTTGCACTTTATTTTTTTAACAAATATTTTGGGAAGGGTTATACTACATTTTGAGCCTAGGTAAGAAATTGATGCTTAATGTTCGAGTTTAAAAATACTTATGTCATTTAATTCTTTTGATTATTGATGTGGATCTTTTGTAAAGCAATTCTACATGCATGCAGTAACTTATTAAAAAGACTCAAACTCATTCATTTATTGTTTTTAACTCGGTGCATCATAGCTCTAAATATCAAACTAATCTAAATTCTAGAAATATACTAGATATCCCATCACGAGAAAAGTGTGAGAGAGAACACACACACCAAAAAAATCCACTTATGCCATTTATTATTACTTTTCTTCTTGATATACTTGTAGATCAATGAATGTTGTAATGTTACTTTTTTAACAATCGATTCTACTTGACATTGCTCAGTTTGTCCTCTCAAAAATATCCAAACAAAATGAAAAGGAACATAAGTTATAAAAGCAGCTAGGAAAAATATATTGGTATATTTCCCTTAAGTAATGCTACGCAAGTTGCTAGACAAGATATATCTAGGAAAAATATGTACATTAAATTGTAAGTAGATGGATTATTGACTTTTAAGAAAAATAAAATAATTTTTATGAGTATAAATTCAGGTGATCTTGCTTCATTTACAATGTGATTCAATTGTGAATCATCCATTATTAGTCTGAGTTACTAATATTGACAATAAAAAGAAAATGTGTTGGCTGTATTCTGTGATTTGTATGATGAATAGAAGTTTGATTCATCCTAAAACATCTCTTGCCAAGAGCAACATCATGCTTGAAATGTTGTTATATATTTACCATTTGGACAAAAGTATTTTCTTCTCTGGATTATTCATAATATAAATATCAACAGCAATATTTTACTGAGCACTTACTATGTGCCAAGAATTCTGCTAAATCTGTCAATAATATTATAAAATTTAGAAACTATGAGGAAATTATTGAAATTACTAATCTTTATCAAATACATGAAGTAAGATATAGTTTAAACCAGGCCAATAACTTCTCAGAGCTTTCAAAAATATATTGTAATGGAAATTTGTGTTCCAATATTTTCAGACTTGCTTGATTTTGTGTAGTTTTGCATTTGTCCTAGTCATAGAATTAGTTTATATATTGGTTTCTTATCATTCACATTCTCTCTGCCTTTAATATGAATATTCTATTTATTCTTCAATGCAAAGCTTTTAATGATTATCATAGGCAAATTCCCTCCATATGTTGAAATTATCTTTAAATGACATGTTATATATTGATTTGAACATTTTAATTTCTGTATTCTTTGTTTTTGTTTTTGTTTTTTGTATTGGTGATTGAACTTGGGACCTTGTGCTTGCAAAGCAGGAGGTGGAGCCACTGAGCTAAATCCCTGGCCCTAATTTCTATATCCTTTACTAGACTCTATTTTAGGACAGTGTGTGTCTTTTCAAGCAGTTACCATGGTTGTTATTGTTGCTATTCATAGTGGTAAAAGCATTCAACATGATGACATCTGGCCAATTGGTGCCCTATAAATACTTAGGAGAAGAAAGTGTGACATTCTTGTCAAATTAAATTAGCATCAACATTTTTTCCCCATACCTTTCCCCTGGTACAAGATCCCAGTGATAAATGTAACTGCTGTATACTTAAAAAGTACCAATAAACTCAATGAAAACAATAAATTAACATCAACATTTTATTATAATTTTTCATATTACTTTCTCTGATAAATGGTAAAATATAGAGTAGAATGAAAAATGAGAATGCCTAAGAGATTGATAGATAAATAATGTTAAGTGATAGAAGCAAAATGATAAAGGGAGTGTTGGAACTTGTATGTGATTTTCCCTGGGAAATGTCTGCTACTTGATCCATGAAACAAAAAGTCCTAATACAAGAAAATGATGACATAGAAGAGTTATCGGAAACTGCTGGAGGCTTCAGTCACACTTGGTGAAAGAAACCTTCATGCTTAACTTTGTTCCAATCCAAAATTTGATCAAATGATAATAAATGGTTAATAAGGATAAATCCACAAGAACAAAGACAAGGAAAGAGAACTCCCTGGAAATTGCAGAGGCTGAAAAATAGATACAAATAAAGTAATTAGCACTCTAGTTAAGAGGTGGGGAAATCCTCTCTATAAAGACTCATGACAAGTATATTTGATTTGTGGTCCATACAGTCTCTTTAATAACTGCACTCTACCACTGTAGTGTGAACAGAGCTCTAGAATATGGCAATGAAGGAGCAGAGTTGTACTCTGATAACTTTATTTACCAAACAGGTGGCCAGCAGGAAAGCTGTAGTTTGCCATCTTCTGATAAAAGTCCCACAGTCTTATGCAACTAAATCTAAATTTAGAGTGGAAGCTCAAAAGCTTGTGAACAGTTAAAGCATTTAAAAGGACTGTTTGACAATTTATGCAAAAAGGATTTAGAATGCCATTTGCACTATGTCCTTTATTATGGACTGAAAGTTTGTCTCTCTAAAAAACATATGTTGGAAGGGCCAGGGATTTAGCTCAGCAGTTCGGTGGCCTGCCTTGCAAGTGCAAGGACCTGAGTTCAATCCCCGGTACCAAAATAAAACATAAAAATAAATAAATAAATAAAACACATATGTTGAAATTGTAAGGTATGATTTGATGGAATTAGTACCTTTAATCACCCTTAGAAAGTGATTTAATAATGAGAATGGAGGCCCACAGAAGGCAGTAGTGCTCTTACACAAGATATCCTAGAGATGTCTTTGTCCATTCTCCCATGTGAAATATAAAATGTAGAGAGTCCACAAACAATAAATGAGGTCAATTTCATTTCAGACTTTCAGGTTATAAAAAATAATTTCTATTATTTATAAGCCAACCAGTTATGGGTTGATGCAGTAGCCCATCCTAAGATATCATCCAGTGCAAAAAACCATATCTTTTTCTCTCCACTGTGAAATAAAATTGTACATTATAATCTTGAAAGGGCATACCATAAGGAATTTGAACTAGAAAACACTTGGAAGAGTTAAAGGCAATGATTTGCTGAAAAAATATTAAATGGCAAAAGCCCTTACTCCTCCATTTGTACTACTCTGTTCGTCAGATTATCATCCAATTTTACTTTACAGGGAAAATATTAAATGAATTTCATTAAACCAATAATCAGTCCCAAAGAAAATACTGAAGATAACTGAGGATCTGCAGGATGTGCGAATTTAAACCCAGTGTCTAGCTCACCAGTAGGTTACATCCATAAGGCAAGAACTCTTATCTCTAAAGATAAACATTCAGAGAAGAAAAGGGGGCACTGAAATTAAATGTGTTAATATGTTTTAAAAACAGAATATTGGTAAGTGAAATGGAGAAGTTGCCTGAGGAAAATAAAGACACTGAAGAACTTAATGACAGAAAAATATTTAAATATATAAAATCAGCCAAGGAGTTAAAGAATCTTTTGAAAAGTGAATTTTACTGGTGCATTTCAAATGTACATAATGACCACATTCATTAAAAGAAATTTGCACTTAGTGTATCTTGATTCCTCTTTTTCCCCCAATCCCCTGCCCTGCCTTCCCTTCAACCCTCCTCTCCTTCCTATTTACAAAAGCTTTGTTTCCAATTTTTTCCTTCTTGTGACGTTTTTCTTTTCCCTTCCTTCTTTTCCCTTTCCATTCATCCCTGTTTCCCTTTTCTTTTGCATAAATTCTTCTGAATTTACGTTATCTATTGTACATTTTGGTCCTTATTTACTCTTGCAGTTTCTCACACTAGACATATTTACACATGTGCATCTGATTTATTTCCCTTCAGTGTATATTCACACGGTGCATCCATTTAGCTATAAATGTCTCAAGTTTATATTTCTTTGTGGCTAAGTAGTACTCCATTGTATTAAAAAAAAGCATACATCCATTCCTCAGTTGATGGTTATTTGTGTTGTTTCAGAAGATTTAGCTATTACAAACTGTTGTATCTATAGACATTGGTGCACATATATTGCTGTGGTATGATGCTTTTCATTCTTCGGGGAAGGTATCCAGAAGGAGAATGTCTGGGTCAAATGGGACCTCTAATCTTAGCTCCTTAAGGAATCTCCGCATTTATTTCCACAGTGGTTGCAGCAGTCTACACTGTCACTAGCATTGGAAAAAGGTTGCTTTTCCCCCTAATCCCCACCAGCATTTATTGTTGGTTGATTTATTGATAATCGCCACTCTTTCTGGTGGGAGATGGAATCACAACATTGTTTTATTTTGCATCTCTCAGAAGACCAGTGCTGTTGAACATTTTTTGGTATATTTATTTACCATTTGTTCTTTTTCATCTGAGAAGTGTCTATTTATTTCAAATGCTCATTTTTGGATCGGATCTTTAAATTTTGGGGGGATCAAATTTTTTTCAATTCTTTGTATGTTCTAGATATTAGCCCTTTATCTGAGGGACTACTGGCTAATACTTTTTCATACTCTGTGAGTTATCTTTTCATTCTGTTGTGTTTTGTTTTTTGTCTTTTTTTTTTTTTTTTGGTGGTACAAAACTTTTTAATAGGATGAGGTCCCTGTGAATTCTTTGTATTATTTCCCATGTTTTCCCAGTTTTGTTCACGAAGTCTTTGCCTACCCCCATGTCCTCAAGAGACCTACCTATTCTCTCTTCCAGCAGATGTAGTGTTTCTGCTTTTGTTTTGTTTTTGTACAAGGGATCGAACTCAGGTCCTTCTGCTGGTGAACCTGGCAGCAGAACCACTGAGCTGGCCCAGTGCTTCTGTTTTAATATTTAGATCTTTGATGCATTTTTATTTTAATTTAGTGCATGGTGAGAGACATCGATCTACTTTTAGTCTTTGGTGCTACAGCACTCTTGAAAAGGAGATTGAAGTGGTATCAGAAAATGGAAAGATATCCCTTGCTTTTGGGTAGGAAGAGCCAACATAGTGAAAGTAACCTTACTCCCAAAATTGTTATATGGATTTAATCAAAATACTATTAGCATACCTCACAGAACTAGAGAAAATATTCCTAAAATTAATTTGGAACCAGAGGAAACCTAGGAGAGCAAAAATAATTCTGGGCAATAAAGACAAGGCAGGGGACATCACAAGCCAGACAGACATGAGGATTAATGCAACAAACTAGAAGAGATGGAAACAACTCCAAACAAAACCAGCCACCGTATCTGTGGCATAGGCGCCAGACACATTCACTGGAAGAAAGATAACCTCTTTAATAACCATTGCTGAAACAAAAAAAAGAATTTAAGCATCTTAATAAGAGTAATTAAAGAATAAGAACAGAAAAAGGAAAGAAATAATCATGTATTTTTTTCAGAATCGAAACTTAAGCATTACTAAATTGAAAGCATCCAACAAGTACCTAGTACACAAACAAAAAACCTGAAAAAAGAGATATTATCATATAAATTGTAGCACAGAAGAGAAAAACAGAACATCCAGAGTGTTTGTGCAGAAATGTTAAAAAACAAAGACAGGAAAATAAGGAAACAAATCCAATTTCCTGCACAAGGTAAGAATAAAAATGGCATTCTACATCCCAAGAAAACTGTGCTCAAATACATAATTGTCAAACTATTGAATATTTAAGTGAAGGAAAAAATATGCAAGGGGACCAAAAAATTACATTCTGCATGCCACCCATGTTAAGTTACAATGCTGAAAATTAATTCTCATTTTCCTATCAAGATAGAATTTACTTGAAATTGTCTATATATTTACTTATTTCTGACTTCCTTCATATCTTTGATCAAATTCATATCCACTTTAAAATCCTTTACTATTAATTGTAAAATATCAGCTAGCATGATATCAGTTTTTCTTCAATCTCTTTCCTCTTAATTCTACATGATATTTTACACTTGTTTAGTATCTGTACACTGTAAGTGCATCCTCTTCTTTGAAAACTGATTCAACTTTCCTCTGGCAGGTAGATAATTACAAAAATGGAATCTTCCAGTGTGGCTAGCCTGAAGGATTCTCAGTAACTATTTTCCTACGTATGGTTTGAAGCTAGTTTGAGAGTGTACGCTGAGTCTAATCTCGATTCCTTTTCTCTGATTCTCGTTCATCTAGGGTCTCTGTTGAATGCCTGAGGCTGCCAGCTTGATTGCTCCATCTTGGCTGCATGGTAACCATTGCATTGTTTCACAGAGCTGTGTATTTTTAGCACTGTGACATCACCTGAGCATGCGACTTCTGTCTCTTGCCAAAGAGCCCATACAGAAGTCCTACACAGCCTTCTGTATCTGCCCTCTCTTCTTTTAATTCTCTCTAAGGGGGGAAAAACAGATTCTGGCTATTTTAGTAGGTTGGAAATTTGATCTCTGCTCTCAGCTCATAGGCGCCAGTGTTATGAGGTTTATTTTTCTGTTGCTTGTTGAAAACTGTTCCACAATAGCAATTTTAGAATACTATGCAGAGGATTTTAGCACCCACTTTTTGTGTTTTCCTCCTCCCCACAATCCTAATACTACATTGCCTCTTGTTCAATACCTTTCATCCTTTCCTCACATTTCCAACTTTGCAGAATTTATATTTGAGAGAATGAATTTGCTACCATGACATTTTCATGACTGGAAACAGAGAAGACCCCAGCTTGAAAGATAAACTCTTTTTTTTTCTGTTAATATTTACAATTTAGAATGATGAGAGGACAGAGCCTGAATAACCATTATAATTTGTTTTGCTTTTTGTTTCCCCAGACCCCATTTATTTCCTTCCACTCACTTCACCAAAGCAACATTCATACTAGCCTTAGAAATCTAAACTTGCAGAAACTGGCATCTGACATATTATGAAAATAAGGTATGCAGGTGATACACTCATATTTTAGCAGTTCTCTGGGAAACTGAAACTCTTTACTATTCTCCCTGCAAATCTAGTAACAATGTCTTGACAGGAGATTGTCAACTGAGTTCAATTGTTTCTAGCCTATCTAGTCCTCCTTTGGTTTCTGCAACTGCACATCTGTATAAAATACTCTATCCCCCGTGTCCTGTTTTGAACTCCTGGCATTATGAATGTTATTCAAATAACTATCACCCTAATAATGGCTGCTGCTACAAGCTGTTATCGCAGACCATGTTTTGTCTTCTTGTGTCTTATCCTTATCTTATTATGCAAACCAGCAAGCCTCCTTTCTTTCTCCTAATTGTTGCTGTGTACTGACAGGATAGATAAGTTGCTATTTATTAGATTTGCTCCATATGCTCTAAAGTTGCTAGGTGATACCAGTCAGCACCAACCAAAATTACTTCGTAATAATCTTCAGATTAAAATTTCTCGTTACTTTTCCTTGAAATAGCAAAAGGCACCTGGACCAGAGTGATTTCGACTGCCTTATAAAGCTGTTTGGATTAGAGCAACATTTTGATTGGTCCACAGATTAATGTAAAGGGTAGATTAATTTTTGTGAACTACTAGTTCAGCCGAAGCAGCTGCTCATATTTTAAACTGCTAACATCATCATATTCTAGAGCAGCGAGGTATAGTCTCCCTGAGAACGAAGATATCCAAAAGAGAAGCTAATAAGGCATAGCTGAGCAGGGTGTTTGGTAATCATGAGATAAAACCCTGGAGGGATTCGAAGCATGAGGCTGCATTTCTGTCAAATTATTAGCTCATGATCACCCTTCCTGGTTGTCACACCTGACTGCATAATTCCTATCCAATTAAAAGTGACATTTTCTGGTGATGTTAGCAATTTACATGCATACTTTCTTTTTGTACCTCAGAAGCTCCTCGGAAGACCAAACACTGCAACCAGATGTCTTTGTTCCTGGGATGTGCTTATACATACTTGGAGAGGAAAATTGTTCACATTTCATATGGAGCCTGGCCAAAGAAGAGGGGGACCTCTTCCCCAGGGTCAAGCAGGCCAACTCACAGTGTCATACCCAAAGTCATAAGGTGGCCCACTGAGAACCAGCATATATTTTTAAGAAATCTCTTTTCTCTGCAAAAAATATGATGATGATTGCTTTTGATATGAAAGTTTTAAGAACAAGGATTCTAATTCTAAATAAGGAAAAAAATTATACTTTTGAGGGTGAACTTTATCCAGTTATCATATAATGTATACAAATGATTTATAATGATAAAACTGTTATGTTTCATATTATCTTGTCTATTGAAGTATTTATATCTTCGCACATACATATATGCATGCATCCTCACACAAATACTTTTGGGATTAAATGGAAGGCATTTTTAAGGTTACCAATTATTGTACAGCTGCTGTGGGAAACAGCTTGACTATTCCTTAAAAAACTAAATAGAGAATTTATACATTATTCAGTAATTTCAGCAATAGATTATACAAGAAAGATGTTAAAACAAAAGGTTTTAATTTTTAATTTTATGTAATATCCATTTTTCAGCTACATTCCAGCACGTGTTAAGTGACAAAAATATCTCAGAAATCATTTAGTATAGTATCCTTTTAATACCATGTCAAACATTTGTGATACTGCCATTTCTAAATAATATCCTGTTATTATTGAGGTTTGCAAAATTCAACAAAATGTTTTCCTGTTTCTCATTTCATTTCTCTTGTATTTGTGATGGTCACATTAACATAATTTTAAATAAAAGTTTGATCTTCTTGCCTCAAACTATTTCCTGGGAATAAATTCCATAGGTTAGTATTCCTAGAGCTAAATGTATGACTCTTGCATTACATAACCAAGTCACTTTCTGTGGTCATAGATCTGGCTCTGCCACCAGCAGTAAACTTAATAGGCCACACAAGGGTTGGTCACTGCCCCTGGTCATAAGAAGAATTGAGCCATCATTGGATGCAGAATCACATTGCTATTACTGCATTCACAGGACAGATCTTCCAACATTTCTTGGCAACTAGATTATTCTGTTCTTGCCTTTTGCATGATTTATAACTATAATTGACCTTAGTAACAAAGTACCTCAGGGATTCCCTGCAGAAACTTTTCAGTTATGCTTCTTTGTCATGTGGTTTTCATCTCTGTGGTCATAACTTTTCACGATGAACAGAAAACAGTTCATCTGGGACAATAATCACCAGAGCCATGCAAAAAAAAAAATCATGACAATGATACCTTCTGCTGGGCTGTAACGAGCAATTGATAACTTCATCTAGGATGGGCAGAGTGATGCTAATCAAAGTATTGCATCTAGGATACTTGACAGAAGTTTAAATAATTTAATAGTGTTAAGAATCACCAATATTACACTAAGCTCATACTCAGAAAGAAAGTCTACAACTTGAGACAGATATAAAAGTGCTTATAAAGGATATTAAAATCTCTAGAAAATAATTTTTCCTTATGAAATACTTTCTGAAAAATGACCTAGGTATATTTTATAATTCATTTGTGTACAGTTCTGAGGAAATATGGACACACTTCAATCTTAACTTTTACTGCAAAGTTTTATAAATAAAATATCTACATTGTGTTTTTATCATTAAAGACCATTTAATGTAACATCACATAGCAGGCACCACTTTAATTTGTAACATACATAATGATGAGAGATAATCACCGTGCTCATCATTTTCATGTTATACTAAATATCCTTTTAAAAATGATTGTGAGCCTTAATCACAGAATGCTCAGAGATTAGAAAAGCACACTTCTAGGGGTGTCTGTGGGGTATTTCCAGAGTTGATTGGTCTGGAGTGTGGGCCAGTAAAATGAAGCAGCAATCCTGTCCTGACAGCTGGGGGCACCACCAAATGAGGGCGAGGTCCAGGCAGAATGAACACATGAGAGGAACGCTGCTGCTACACTTCCAGGAGCTCCATTCTGTTGAGCATTTGCTCCTGCTGTCACCGGGCACATCCGCAGACTCATACACACCTCTCCAGGAGCTTCCAGGGTTTGGGCTCAGAGCGGCACTGCCTCCAAGACCCCGCTTACTCTGCGGCTTCCAGACTCTTCGCCTGAGCATCTACCAGATCCTCCTGCTCTCCAATATTGTGAGCTTTCTCACCTCCAATCCTTTAAGCCTACCTCATAAATCCCATATATATATATATATATATATATATATATGTCATATGTACATATTATATATACATATAACTTCTTGAGAACACTACCAATACAAAGATATACACACTTTTAAAGTTTTTATTATGATAAAATCACATAAAATTTAGTACTTTTAACTGTTTTAAATATATAATTTATCACCCACATTCTTGACGTTGTTCACCCATGTCCCAGAATGCGTTCCTGTCTAAGGCTGAAAACCACATAGCATTGTAGGTATTTACAAAATTGAGTCTTTACCTACCTATCTGTTGGTGCATACTTGATTTTTTCCACCTTTTGACTAATGTGAATAATGTTTCTGCATCTGTTAGAGTCCATGCTGAAAATTACTTAGCTGGGATTACTGGATAATTTTCAGATGCACACCTAAGCTGTTTTCCACAGCAACTGCACCATTTTAAGTTCTGAATTCCAATTTCTGTATAAACTCACAAACACTAGTTCTATATGTTATAGTAATTCTAAAAAGTGAGGACTGTAAGACATACACTTTAAAATCATTAATTTCTTATCATTTCTTTGCATTACCCACAATACTTATACATAAAAACAGTTTAGCTATTGTAATTTTCATAGCTACAGTATTCATCCCTAGGAAGATTGCTAGTCTAAAAGAAGTTCTGTTATCCAACTGGTTTTAGCAAAAGGATAAACAATATTTATGGTACCTAAATTAATAATGTTATCACTGGAGTACTGATTTTATTAGATTATCTAGTTTATGATTAAGAGAACCTGTGTGTTTGTCTACAATTATTTAAATCTTTTTAGACTGAGTGGAAAATGCGTTATTATTTATAAGATGTTATCCATGATGCATTGTGCTTCCAAACTTGTTTTTTCTTTTTCAGCACAGAAATGTTGGCAGTAAGTTTATTTTTGTGTGTGCATTCATACCTATATGCCATCAGCATTTATCTAGTACTGACTTTGTAGATTATTTCTTATTAATTTTTTCTCTCTTAAATGTTCAAATTTATCTTACAAATCTCTCATTAATTCAATAATCCAAAGAAGATTCTTTCCAATGCTCTGCCTCAAAAATAGGAAACAAAGATCATTTAAAAATAAATCCAAGCTCGAGATTTAGCTCAGCAGTTCCACCACCTACCTTGAAAGCACACAAGATCCTGAGTTCAATCCCCAGTACCAAAAAAGAAAAAAAAAAAAAAGGACACCTAAATATAAATCCAAAGAAGATTAGAAATCATAAGTAAAAATTAAAAATTGTTTTTTATTCAAGATTGTGTGCATGCTTAAGGCTTAATAACCAAATTCAGCGAAGTAGCTGGATACAAGGTCAATACACTAAAATCAATAGCTTTCCAGTGTATAAAAAACAGACTCACTAAGAGAGAAATGGGACAAACAATCCCTTTCACAATAGCATCCAAAAAACTGAAATACCTAGGAATCCACCTAACGAAAGAAATCAAAGACCTGTACTCTGAAAACGACAACACTCTGAAAAGAGGGGTTGAAGAGGATATCAGAAAATGCAAAGGCATCCCTTGCTCCTGGATAGGAAGAATCGACATAGCAAAAATGGTCATACTACCAAAAGTGCTATATAGATTCAGAGCAATCCCGATTAGCATACTTCACAGACCTTGAGAAAACAATCCAAAAATTCATTTAGGACAAGAAGAGACCAAGAATAGCAAAAGCAATTCTAGGCATAAAGACAAAGGGGGTATCAGAATCCCCGACTTGAAACTATACTACAAAGCTACTGCGACTGTAATCCCAGCACTCGGGAGGCAGAGGCAGGAGGATCACTGTGAGTTCGAGACCAGCCTGGGCTACATAGTGAATTCCAGGCCAGTCTCAAATACATAGTGAGACCCTGTCTCAAAAAAAAAAACAAAAACAAACAACAACAACAAAAAAAACTGAACTACCTTTCTATAAGCTAACTTAGTACCCTGACCTAGAAAAAGGAACTGGAATTCTTTGCAGTATGTATAATGCATCAGCTCATCCAATGTAAAATTTAAAAAGACATCAAATGAACTTTCAACATCAGATTAAATATTAACAAAATTTCTACCAAACCATATGCTAAATGCATCCATGGTTTCACACAAATCTAAATATACTAACCAAAATGTTCATTGGAACAAATAGGCAAATAGAATTTTGGGATCATACCAAAACAGGGAAATTAGTTTATTTGAAATAGCCACAATTGTTTTAGGCTATTTTAACAAAA
This sequence comes from Fukomys damarensis, assembly GCF_012274545.1. Lineage (NCBI taxonomy): Eukaryota > Metazoa > Chordata > Mammalia > Rodentia > Bathyergidae > Fukomys > Fukomys damarensis. The sequence goes on along the minus strand of NW_022900947.1, from coordinate 20,479,041 downwards.
AAAATTTAGATTGGGTAAGTTATAAACAATAGAAATTATTACAGTTCCAGAGGCAGGGAAGTACACGCACAATCACCAAGAGATATAGTATCTGTTTAGGTAGAGCCCTTCCATGTGTTAATACACAGTATAAGGGTAAGAAGACTCCTCCAACCCTCTTATGAGGACGTTAAAACTAAGCAACTCCCAAAGGCCCCACCTCTTACTCCATCACTGAAGGAGTTAAGCCTTAGCACAAGCCATGAATGGGTTGAGTAGTGACTTATTTAACAGTAAAATTTTGATATAGAACGGAAATATCAAAGCTTGTACCACACCAACAATTCCAATCAATTGTCCCATGTGATCAGTACTAGCACATATTTTTAGTCCATTCTTAGAACCCTGGGAAAGTAAGCTAGACACTGATAAATATCCCGATTGTATAAACTCTGGAGTGGAAAAAACAAGAATGCTATTCAGATACTTGTGATTTTTGCCAGTAGTTAACTTCTAGGCTAGAGTGAATTATTATAATCACAAATATCAGTGAGAATGGAACAGAGGTCAAAACAGACAGATGACCACATGTTTAAAGTCAAATTGCTTTCCTTACAACTTTTTGTTAAATTTTGTTACCCTTTAAAGAGATACGGAAGCCTGAAAAATCCAAACAAATGGATTTATCCAGTGAGCTACATCCAATAAAAAGATAAATATAGGCTGAGCAAAGCAGATAAGATGATCAAGAGGAATTGATAATTTTAGGCAGAAGATAGGAAGAAAAGAATGATGTCACGTGGTTGGAGTCAGTGGAAGGAGACTGAAAATGTCCCAAATGTTGAAAATGAGAGCTATCAAAGATGACATCTTAGGAAGGTTATCTTCACTAACATGTTAACTAACCTCATCACAATTGTGGTTCTGGACCTCACTCTGAAGTAGGGTGATGTCTAATATAAACATTCAGGGGAAAGATGAATGTCTGTTTTGAAAATTAATTCTATTTCATCTATCAAATTGTTAATCTTAAGAAGAGTATATGTGGAATTATTCATCCAATGCGTATATTTAATTTGAGTGTTATTGGAATAGTGGAAGATTTATTAAAAAATCTAAAGTACAGTCACTTTGCTCCTTTCTTTGTGAATATTTTCCTTACTATAGTAGCCTTTCTCTTCTCACACTATCCAGTGTCCTGCAATAAACCATCTTCTCTTCTGGCTTTTGGTTCCTAGTTACACAAATCTTTCAAACTATGTACAGCATGTCTATATTAGAAATTTACCCTGGGTATCTTAATTCAGAGGTCACAAAGAGCCTTTAAATTAAATAAGTAGACAATATGATCTTTCATCATTAATTTTCATATCTCCCAATGTTACCATATCCAAGACTGCTATCTTTAATAAATTTCATTCTTCAGTAATGGTGTCATCTTCCCCTCAGCTGCTGAGATCACAAACTTAGAGCATAAATCATGCCTGATTTATTAAATTCTAAAATCCACTTACTTTTTTTTATAGTGTTACTATTGTGCCCAAACATCTGGACCCCCAGCTGGAGATTATATTTTTCATCTTCTTTGCAACTGATATCTGCCTAGATAATCACATTCTCCGTGTTGGGATTTGAGTAGAGGGAATTTCAACACCAATGATATTGTGATATCTGCCTACACAAGTAAATTTTACCTTATACATCTTTTCTTCAAGCTCACATGCAGACATGCAAGCATCTTAGCTTCAAGCAGACATGATAGCGTTTACACTACACAACGTAGGGAGGCAACATGATGGATGCAACTTGTGCTCCTTCATGGAACAGAGCCGCCTGATAATCTGGGCCAGCCTGGAGGGACCATGACTGCAGAATTAGTAAACTAAACTTATTTCTAATCTTGTTTATTCTAGCAATTGGTTTACAATAGGCCGTTTGAAAACAATTAACTACCTTTTTTAGCTCTGAGTTCATTCTTTCTATCATTTTATTTGTTTATTTGGAGACAGGGTTTCCCAGGCTGGCCTCAAACTCACAGTGATCCTCCTGGCTCAGCCTCTTGAGTTCTGCGATTACAAAGGTGTGCTGTCACACCCAGAGAGTTCTGGGTTTCGTTATTAGGAACAATTTAATCACAATTTCTTTTTTCTGTTTTTCCCATTAAGTTTATTGGTACATTTAAAGCAAAGAATACAATTACACTTATCATTGGGATCTTGTACCTTTACATGATATGTCTTGGTTCTTATTTTTTTCTGCATATCCCCGCTCTCCCTTCACCCCCTTCACCCTTCCCTATTTACAGAGAATTTGTTTGCATTTTTTCCTTTTTTCACACTTTTCTTTTCCCTTATTTTCTTTCCCCTCCTCTAATCACAATTTTGATGCACTTATACCCTGCCTAGAATATGTCTATCAATCGTATTTGAGTAATTTGCCTATGTTTCCTCATAATACAGACAGAAATATTACTGCCCTTGCTTTCCTCAACTTTCTAAGACTGTCTTCTCTTATGGTCTCCATTACTTTCAAAGTGTAGAACAAATCTCCTTATGAAGGTCATACAAGTCCTTTCTACTGTGTCCTGAATTTCTCTCTCTGAGTATCCTATATACTATAGTGTTTTCTAAAGCACCCCATAAACTATAGAATAAAATAATATATTTTTCAAAATGCTGTCTTGTCACTTACAAATACACATAAATATACCATTGTCCCAGATTTAACCATTATGCCCTGTGAATTTTATTCATCTTTTAAGAATCAACTCAAAATTTTCTGGGTTTGGTAGAACTCATCTGTAATCAGACCACTGAGTAAGGTTGAGATAGGTGAATTCAAAGTTTGAGTCCCAGCATGAACAATTCAGTAATAAAAGAACTGGTAGAGTGACACATGTTTGACACTATTGCTGAAAAAAAATAAAGGTCAAATACATGTAGATTCTAACCCTTCAACTGCTTTAGAAGTATTTTTTTATATGCTTTATTTATTTGACATCACAATGTATTTTACTTCATTATATTTTGACGTTTAAATTTTTCTTCATTGATTACATCCAAAATAGTATATTATTTGAGATAAGGAACTACTTCTTCTATATTTTGTAGGCCATGTATTTGAAATGAAACCTGGATCTCTGAAAATGATTATATTGCTTGAATTTATACATGAAAATTCAGGCCCCAAGAAGGCTATCCAGAGTGCTGTGGTTTTTAATGGGTCCCACAAAATTAATATGTTGGAATCTTAGTCACTAATGTGGATGGAGCTATTGAGAGGTGGAATATTTAAGATGTTGTTGTGAAATTTTTAATGGCATCATTGTAGAAGTGGTCCTTCCTATAGGATGAGATATTCTCTCTCCCTCTCTCTCTCTCTCTCTCTCTCTCCTCTCCCTTCTTCCTGTTTGATGCCTTTTGTAATACTCTAATTACAGCAAAAAGACCTCTACCAGAGGCAGCCCTCTCATTCTGGTGCTTTGGAGCCTTTAAACTGAGACAAACAAACTTCTGTTTATTGTAAATTACTCACTCTCAAGGATTCTGTTATAGCAGCAAAAATAGACTAAGACAAATAATCGCTCATAGAATTAACATGAAGCCTGTGATACAACCTGTGATTAAACTCAGGCATCTGTCAAGCTAATAGGTTCTCAAACATACCAATTCAAATCATTGAAATATGTAAAAATATTTAGAATAGGATCAACTATGACTCAGACTGATAGGAAAAACTTTGAGATATATCAATATAAATGAGGATGATTAGTAATAAAAACTGTGGGCAAATTCCATGTGCTTCATCTCCTAAAACAAGAAACAGTTTTGTTTAATACAGTAAGTAAAACTGTATAGTGTTTTCTGCACTATACACAGAGCTGCAGAATCAAAATCAAATTAGGAAAGTGACTTTGTGCATTATGCACCTAAGGCCTGTTAGCAAAATTTAAACATCAAGTTAATAACTACAACATGAAATATGCGATTTCCATGGAATTTAATAAAAGGATACTTTAGCAAGGAAATAGCACAGGAACATTTTCAGTGTCTCAAAATATATTTCATTCCAGACAAATAAGAATTATATTTTCTATTGTACTTTATATTTTAGTTTATTCTTAGAAAATCAAGTTCAGGAGGAAATGGACAATAGTTGAAAACAATTTAAAACTCAGAAAGACATGAAAACTCCTTCAGAAGTTTTTAAATTACCTAAGTAAATAATAAACTAAAGATGACTTTTTTTGTGGTACTGGGAAACTAAAGATGACTTTAAAAGAGCAAAAGCCCATTTTTGTCTCAGAAGGAGAATCCTGGTTAGGTGTATCTGGTTTGGTTCAGGCCATTGTTCGCATCAGCCACCAAGTTTTTTCAATTTTGTCACTCAAGTCTCCTCAATATTTGCTTTGGCTTTAAATTATTTTCATAGGATTCATAACTACTGTTCTAGTTTTGGGGATGGGGTATATATATATATATATACATATATATGTATAAAACTTGTATTAATCTCATGATGTCTCAACACATTTATTACTAAAATATTTATTCAAGTTTTTCTTTTACCAATGTATACATTTTTGGTGGGCTCTGTATATATATATGTATATATATATGCATATATATATATATACATATATGTATATATATATATACATATATATATGTATATATATATGCATATATATATACATATATATATACAGAGCCCACCAAAAATGTATACATTGGTAAAAGAAAAACTTGAATAAATATTTTAGTAATAAATGTGTTGAGACATCATGAGATTAATACAAGTTTATTTGGCCTCTGTGATTTCAAGAGGTGTTCAAAGGGGGGATTTCTAGACACTTACTAGTATGGCGAATAGCAGAAGTGGGTATGTATTTTGGGGGCAGGATATATATGTACATGTATTCTTCATTTCAGGAAAATAAGAGGAGCATTTAGGTTTATTATTTTATTGTTGTTATTCTTATTAGAGAGCAAAAATTTCTGCAAAATAAAACCACAGATATCTGGGGAATGGAGTGTCTGGCATTTTTCTTCTCCATGTTGGACAGCAAGCTTCATTGTGTCTTTATATAGTTTTATAGTTGCAATATCTTTATTATTTTCTTCTCTTTTTCTAAATTATAGGTCTGATAATGACAACAATTTATTGTTATCTGACTTCATATACTTAGTACTTTAATAAATTCTTTTTATGTAAAAGAAGAAAAGGAAAGGTAGGATGTGAAGGAGGAAGGAATGGAGAAAGAAAAAAAGGAAGGTAGAAATACAAAGGAAGAAAGGAAAGCAATAAAGTGAGCAAGTGAACTAGAAGGAAAGAAAATAATATAAATTTTACATGTAGAAGACCTTCTTTTTTGTCCATATTAGTCCAGTAAAAACTTTAGAGAAATCTGTGATACCAACACAGCAACATTAGAATAGTGTATAAGTTTACATTGTTCACTGAAACTTCTTTTGAAATCTTGTTATGTGTTTGCTCTCAGGAATCTGTGTGAAAAGTAAGCTAGAATTTCTTTCTCTTTTGCTCAATGAACTTTCTAGATGCCACACAGCCTTTAAAGTTTCATTTTTTTCAGGAAATTTAGCTGTAGCATCTCCTGACAACAGGAAATTCTTTCCTATTGCACATTCATTTTGAAAATGATTAACTTTAATCATAATAAAATTAAAATATTACTTGACATTCAAATGGAGAAGAAATTAAAAGAAAATGTTACAAACATGACTTGTATTTAGTTCCAGTCATTTAATGCATAATCGTGGAGTCCATAGATACCATGCAGAATGCAAAGTTTAGGATCTTGGTAAGCCTCTCCTTGTCATATGCTAGATTGTGTTATGTGCTAAAGAAGGACAAGACTTAACTGCAATATAATACCCTTCAAGTGCCAATTATAACATAATGAACTCAATTCCACTGAAGTTGAAGTTGAGTGCTTTCCAGAGCTCCACCAGAAACAATAATAAAATATAACACATGCCCTGGAATGGCTTAGTGCTTCCAAAATGACCAGCATTACTGAAATCTCTCTCTTAACACATAAGTAAACATTAATTACAAAATTCATGGCATAATGAGAGCCATAACATAAATATTAATGAGTGGAAATTTTTGGTAAGAAAAAATGTTCTGAAGAAAAAGAACAAAATTGTCCTTTGTTGTTGATAAGCATTATTTATATGTAGACCTATGAACTTGATCAATAAACACCATTTATTTTAAAGAATAACAATTATGTAAGAGCCATCCTTTCTGGGTTGCTCTAATTTTTATCCTTATCATGCCTGAGATAATGAATGTATATGGAGTGCAGGTTTGTTTTGACTCACTGTTTTGGGAGTTTCAGACCATGGTCACGGACTGGTCCTGCTGCATTTGGGCTTGTGTTGAGGCAGTCCATCAGGGGCATGTGAATGAGACCAAATCCTGCCAACTCATGGGCACGGGACAAAAGAGATGATGGCAGACCTGGAGTTACACTATCTTCTTGGACAGCATGATCCAAATGAACCAATGATGTCCCAGTAGGCCTTACCTCCCAAAGGCCACAAAACCTCACCAAAGCACCAGCCTGGTGTTCAAACCTCTACTACATGGAACTTTGAATGGACTTCATCACCCTAGCTTAGACTTTTTTGATTCTTCCTTTGGATAGGTTATATAATATATATAATGGATCCATAGTGTTGCTGAATGAATAAAAGAATGGACTAAACACTGCTCTCCTTTTCCCCTTCTAAACTGATGTCTTTCCATAATATTGATGCTTCACATCATTGCTTTACAAAAGAAAAGTCTCATATTCTCATGATTCTCTCACTTCACATTTTTAATTTTTGAATTTTCTGCAAAAATCATAAAATTATTTCATTTATAAGAGTGCAACATTATTTAATAAAAAATGTCCTTTTTATTTATAAATCAGACTCTTGAATATAGTTCATTTACTACTTAATTTAAAATTTCTTACATATTTATAGACAAATTATTCAATAAATATGCATCAAGCAAATAAAAACTACAACATAACTAATTATTATGGCAAAAAGTTAATGAAAAAACAATAATTACTTACTTTCAAGAAAGTACTTTCTAGTAAAAGAGATAACATGTTAATGACAAAGCCAATTTACATTTCCAAAGGATTTAGAATTATTTCCTCATGAATAAATAAAAGACATATTGTCTCTGATGTTATTTGCTAATAAAGATATATGGAAGGTCATCAAATATTTTAAATAGTGCTATAATGAAAATACATAAACAGACAAATGTTTTTTGTAAGAAAATCTAGAGAAATTAGTACATTTGATATGGGTAAATAGATAGAATTTTATCCATGTAAAAAATGAATTGCTAAAATATAGGGGAAATATCAGGAGGAAATTTTGGCAGTGTTAGATAGAGAAGTCAGAACTGAATAGTGAAGGTTGGGCCATGGTTGATCCATATACTTCATAGGATACTGGGGAGAAAGAAATGGAAAATCAAAAATAGAACTTTCAGTGCTGACTGGGGCTGCATTTTGGAAGAAATAATTAAAGGATTAGAAGTGATCTATAAAAACTTTGATAATAAAAATTGTTAGAATCAAAAGACATGCTAAATTTTTTAAAAGAACAATATGTAAGACACAAAAATGAACAAAATGCAGTACTTTTCAAGCACAGCAGAGAACCCATGGAGGAAACAAACTGGCTCAGAAGCTATTGCATTACACAGTATGAAAAGAGTGTCTTAAGAGGTAGGTGAGTGACAAAGCTAAAAGTTTTTAGGTCTTTCAAATATAGAGAATTAAATTAGAAATTCATTATGCCAGTGATTTATAGAGCTGAAAAGCAAAATATATATATTAAAAGATGCAATAACTACACTACCAGAGTAAAACGGAAGAGACAGAGAAAGCCACGGTAATGACTAAACTCAGAAGCTAGGGTCACCTGCTGGAAGCTAGAACCACAGGTGCAGGAGGAAATAGGTGATTTGAAACCACTGATAGTGGGGTTATCCTGCTGTGAGTGGATCTACAGAGGAAATCAAGGCAATATTTCTTGACCATAAACAAAAATGGGAGATGCGCAATTTACTGAAATGCTGATTAGTGCTAAGGAAAAGTAATAAAGGGATGTAAAAGACTGTAGGTGAATGACCCATGCAAAGAGCAAGATGTAAACAATATGTACACAGTACAATAGACATAAAAAATAGCATGTTGAAATGTTACCTTTCTCAAAAGGTGGGAATTAGCTATGTAATAAAAAAGCAACAAGTATTTTCTTTTTGAAAAAATATTTTTTCAACTTTAATTGAGTTTATTGGTACCTTTTAGTGATACAGTGCAGTTACGTTCATTGTTGGGATCTTGTACCTCTACATGACAGGTCCTGGTTCTCATTTTTTCTCCTTGTCCCTGCCCTTCTTTCACTCCCTCCTAACCTCCCCATCTACAAGGACTTTATTTCCATCTTTTCATTATCTCACATTTTTTTATTTTCCCTTATTACCCTTTCCCTACACATTCCACCTTCCCTACACCTTTAGCTCCTTTCTTCCCACTTCTAAATGTCAGTAATCTTATTAGAATCTTCCGTATTATTACAGTTTATTCACACCAGAGAGACTATTCGGTGTTTACACATGTGTGCCTTATTTATTTCACTTAGGAGTATATCTTCAATATGTATCCATTTTCCTATGAATGAATCTATTTTCTCATTCTTCATGGCTGAGAAATACTCCATTTTATAGAAAAACCACATCTTGTTTATCCATTTTCCAACGGATGGGCAAATGGGCTGTTTCCAAGTTTTAGCTGTTACAAACTGTTCCGCTAAAAGCATGGGTGTGCATACATCACTGTGATATGATTCTTTTAATTATTTTGGAAAGATACCCAGCAGATGGATGGCTGGGTCAAAAGGAACCTCTAGCCCCAGCTCTTTGGGGTATCTCCATATTGATTTCCACAGTGATTACACCAGTCTGCACTCCCACCAACAATGGATAAGGTTCCTTTCTCCCCACAACCCAGCCAACATTTGTTATTGTGTGATTTCTTGATAGCAGCCATTATTTGTGTGATGAGGTGGAATCTCAGTGTTGTTTTCATCTGCATCTCTTGAATGACCGGGGATATAGAACATATATTTTTCATATATTTACTTGCTGCTTTTACTTCTTTGTCTGATAAATGTCTGTTCATTTTGGATGCCCATTTTTGAATAGGGTCTTTATATTTGGGGGCGCTGATTGTTTTGAGTTCTTTATATATTTTAGATAATAGTCCTTTGTCTTAGGAGGAGCTGGTAAAAATTTTTTCTCACATTGTAGGTTGTCTCTTAGTTCTGCTGATGGTTTCTTTTGCAGTGCAGAAGCTTTTTAATAAGATGAGATCCCAGTTGTTGATTCTTTCTGCTAGTTCCCATGCTAGTGAGGATTTGTTCATAAAGTCTTTTCCTATGCCAATGTCTTTCAGAGTTCTGTCTAACCTATCGGCACTTGCTGTTTATCTCAGAGTGGCCTTGAACTCACTATCTTCCTGCCTCAGCCTCCCAAGTGCTGGAATTAGAGGTGTGTACAATCATACCAGGTTGCAAAGAGACAGCATTTGAATGACAAGGGAGCCACAGACACAAATATCATGAAAACACAAACCACGCTATTTGAAGGGAAAACATAAAACAGTATTTTAGATAAATATAAATATTTTAATATAGCTTTCAATAAAAGTTTATGAAATTCTGACTGAATACAAGCTATAGATAAGCAATATAAAAATTGGAGAGTCAACAATCTTATTTATGGGTGCAGTCTAATCATAATTATATTTTAAAAGAGCAAGCAAATGAAATAGAAAATAGATTTCAAGATCAAAACACAGAGGATGGTACAGAAGATGACTCACCGATATGAAAAAATGATAGATCTTAAATTTGAGAAAAATCAATGAAAAAGAGACTGAGCATAGAGGAGAGATATTTAATTGGGCTTGAAAAAATATCAGGTTAAGAAGAAAGTAATCAAAGCTCAACTTTGAGCATATTAAATCTGAGATCTCTGAAAGATGTCAGAATTTGACAATTGTATGTTTCAATATGGCTCCATTTAGGAAGTTCTTATCATTAAAATATGGTAAAAAGAGTGAACATATTTGAGATAGTATAATGTGCTGAAGTGTGATAGGCAATTCTTTTGGAAAGATGCCCAGCAGAGGGATGGCTGGGTCAAATGGAACCTCTAGTCCTAGGTCTTTGAGGTATCTCCATATTTATTTCCTTGGTGGTTGTGCCAGCCTGCATTCCCACAAACAATGGAGAAATACCAAATAGCTTCTCCGGTTTGAAAAACTATAATTTTACATAAGATCCTAATGGTATAATTGACAATGTGAAATAGGAAGAAGAGGGCTAAAGGTATAGGGGAAGTGGGAAAGGAAATAAAGGAAAAAAAATATGAGAAAATGAAAAAATGGAAATAAAGTTTTTGTTAATAGGGCAAGGTGGAGGGGGTAAAGGGAGGGCAGGGACAAGGGGAAAAAATGAGAACCAAGACCTGTCATGTAAAGGTACAAGATCCCAATGATGAATGTAACTGTACTGTATACCTCAAATGTACCCATAAAGTCAATGAGAGAAAAAAAGAGTGATAGGCAAGATGACTGAGATAAAACCGTAAGAAAACTAAATGGAGAAATCAATAAAAAGGACAATGTACTATGCATACTCAGACATTGTTCTATGTATGTAATTAAGCTGGAACTTTTTTTTTCACTTTAATTGTTTATTGGTACATTTTAGGGATACAGTACAATTACATTCATTGTTGGGATCTTGTACCTCTACAGGAAAAGTCTTGATTCTCATTTTTTCCCCTTACCCCTACCCTCCCTTCACCCCCTCCTCCCCTCCCCATCTACAAGCACTTTATTTCCATCTGTTCATTATCTCACATTTTTTTATTTTCCCTTATTACCCTTCCCCTACCCATCCCACCTTCCCTACACCTTTAGCTGAAACTTTTAAGAGTAGTTTCCTGGCTCTCTTTTCTCAGGTGGAACATCCATCATAAGCTCATGCATCCCTATATCTTCCCCTGGAGTTCCCACTGCCTCACTGACTGAATGTAGCTCAATCTTCTGGACAACCAAAAAGCCTTCTGTTTCTACATCCTGCTGACTCTGGTCATTGCTGGCTTTTGTTAGTCTCTGAGGTGTCCATCCCATGTTAGTCTCTGACATTCCTATCAACATTTTATTAATTTTCTACAGTAAAATCTGTCCTTTCAAATACTTAGCATGGCTTCTGTTTCCATGATTGAATTTAACTAATATAAAAAGGTATTAGGGTTATCCAATCTAAGAAAAATGTCTTGAAGAGTAGGCAAAGATACTAAGAGTGGAAGTCAACAAAGCACTAAATAAAGCAGGGTATCTATTTGTTGAACAATCTTCCAAAAGTATGTTCACTAATTTTATAATGATATTCCTAAATTTAAACTTCTCTGATTTCATAATTTCTCTAAATTACAATCTATAAAGGTATTAGTTTAAGAGAAATCTTCCCTGAAATATTGGAGTTCTTGGACACTTCTCTATCAATGCTCTTGTGATAATGTTGAATTCCATGATATAGTATAGCTCTTAACCAAATTCTGCAGTTCATTCTGGAGACTTCTTGAAGGATTTGGAGCTGATGCTCAATTTAACCATATCGCAGTCTTTTTGGGATGTGAATAACTGGATGTGCAGGACTGGCTCAGCAGGATAACAAGATAGAGTCATTTCACATAGAAAGATATATATTGCCTTTGCCCAATATTTGATAATATATGACATTTCCTCTCATGATTTAGTATTTGAATATAAAACCCTTATGTCTAAGAAATGAATACAAATTATCAGAAAGATTTAGAATGCCAAAGTATTAAATATTTAGATGTTGTTATTCCCATGTTCAGAACAGGAAATAAATATCTCCACCTATTAAAACCCAGTTTCTTTGCTTAGACTCATAAAATAAGGAAGTATCTTAGAAAAAGTCAAAATTCAGGAAAAATAGGTAAATCTAGAAATTCACAGTTAAAATCTTTTTTACTTGGTGTAGAAATTAATGTATTCATAAACCGTTAGGAACATTTAGTGATTTTGAAGAATTGAAAGAAACTGAGTATAGACGTCTGTGGCAGTGAGAGTCTTATGGGAGCGGTTTTAGGGAGACTAAGCAATTTGTTCTTTCTACCTCCAAGAACCCCCACATGACTTTACAATAAAGAGCCAAGGAAGATTGTCTCTTTGTTTGTAGCAGGGAAAGAGATGACATAGCTACTGTAAAATGTGACCAGAGGCTTGTTTGTTTGTTTGCTTTTTAGCAAAGATCTACCCTAGCAGACCTGGATCACACTCAACCTGAAGGAAAGGCATTTCCTCAGTACTGGTCCCAAGCTGCTTCCTTGTTTTACTTAAAAGCAGACAAAATAAGTTAAGAAACTGTGTGAAAAGAATCAATAAAGTAGAAGATAAATTCATAAAACGTCTTCAATATGGGATGCAAAGGAAAATGATGAAAAAGTAAGAAAAATGCAAGAATTGTGGAATTATTAAGTCCGATTTTGTAAACAACAAAAAGTAAGTTTGTAGGATTATATAATATAATTTAATAAAATTGTGCCAAATGCAATTTTTGAAAACCAAATTATAATATCATTGCAGGAGATAGTAACTTCTTAAGTACAAATAAAAGTAACACTTGATTGGCTATGTAATTATTGAAACATACTCACAACTGAGAAGTCTAATTAGGGATCCGTAGGTTCACTACTAAAAGATAATATTTATTTCCAAACAAAGGAAAAATGTTCAAGTAAAAGAACAGAATCAAAGATTCATAATAGCAAGACTACAAAGAGTGAATTGGGAAAACAGAACAAAGTTTGACATAGCTGGAACATAATATCTGGAGCATGTTAAAATAAAAAGGAAAGCAAGAAAGCATTACAGGTGACTCTTGGTATATTTTGAAATACATTTATTTTGCCATTCTAAAGAATTTGAAAATCTTACAATCATGTATATAATAAAGTACAAGGAACAAAATTTTTTACTTATTAAAGGTTTGTAGAAACAAATGGATGAGACAGTTGCTTTCTATCTAGTAGTGACCAGTGATGGGTAAGTCAGTGAGCCACTGCTACAGAATAAGTTGTGCGAGGTGTGTCTGAAATATAATGAGTGGTCATAAAAATTAAAAACAGATGTTATTCGAAGGTTTGCTTACTCTGTTGATTAAGAAACAGCAGCCATGTAGTTATAGTCAAATATGGTGGGCTGGAAAATCGATGATGAAAGATGAAGTTTTTGGTCTGTGAAGACAGGTCTACTTGGGGAGGCGAAGAACCACAACTAAGCAGTGGGAGAAGGAGCCTGAAGGGATACAGAATCTGAAAAGAGCAGCGAAAGTAACAGAGGGGTGGAGCACGCACATGCTAGAGTCACTGCCTGTGGCAGAATAAGAGAAGAAATACTAGCCCACTAGCCCACATCTCTCTCTTTTGATTAGCTAACTCCACATTGAAACTAATTTCTGGGGTCACTAAAATGTAAAAAACAAAACAAAAAACAGCTTAGCAGCACCAGAATTCTTAAATCTAAATAAGTAAAGTAAGGGAACTACCAAAATGACTTTTTGTGGGGTGGGGGTGTTGATACAGGGTCTCGCTATGTAGTTGAGACTGACCTGGAACTCACTATGTAGCCCAGGCTGGTCTCGAACTCACTGCCTCATCCTCTCGAGTGCTGAGATTACAGGCATCAGCTCCCCCAAATAATTTTTAAGATATTTGATTAAAGTATATTTTGAACAAAATTTTAATGTTTTGATAAAATATGAGTGAAAAAAGGTTTTCAGAATATGATTTGTTTTTAAAAACATGTAATTTTCAAAAAAATTAAGATGACCATGAAATTAATAAAAGCATATGTTCTTGTTACTAGATGTTAAAGAATAATATGAGCAATGACATCTCCATAATAAATGTAACTCCAATAAGAATGATAATAGAATTCCTTTGAGAAATTAATAATATAATTTTATGATCATTTATAAACAATTAACATAGTCCTAATCAATAACATACTCATGAAGAAAAATAATAAGGTGGACAAAGCCATGTTATCACCACAGAGGGAGGACAAATAAAGAATAGTTAAATGGAATAGACTGACCTAAACAGCTCAACACTTTGAGATAGATTCAATATATGACACAGTTAACATTTAGCAATTATTCATCATTGAGGATTTTGCTTTCTTGTTTTGGCTGTCTGCAGTCAACTATGATGTGAAGGAGGAAGAGTGAGTACCATGCAGTAAGACATACTGAGATGGGAGAGAGATCGCATTCACATAACTTATAAAACATTGGTAATATTGTACTATTTGAGTTTTATTGTTATTTAATATCTCACTGCATCAAATATATACATTAAACCTCATCAGAGGTATGTACATATAAGAAAAAATCATATTTAAGGTTTAAGACTGTTACAGTTTAGATCTACAATGTGCCTAACAAAGTCTCATAATCTTAGAGACAGGGTTTTGGAAGGCAATTAGATCACAGGAGTACTCTGCTCATGAGAGGATTAGGCCTTTGATGAGTTCCCAGCTGAGCATGCTGTTAGGAGAAGGCCTGGTCAGAAGTGTTACATCACTGAGTTTTGTGGCTTTAAGGCTGTATTTTTGTCCTTGGCTTTTCTCTCTCTCTCTCTCTCTCTCTCTCTCTCTCTCTCTCTCTCTCTCTCTCTCTATCTCTCTCTCTCTCTCATCTCTCTCTCTCTCTCTGTTTCCTATCTGCCTGTGATCAGCAACTTTTGTTTGCCTTTACCTCCTGCCATAATATTTCTGTAGTGGGCCCAATGGGCCCTTTGAAGGTCTAGACCCTTTGAAGGCAGGAACCAAAATAAACATCTTCCCGTTAAATTTTGAGCATTGCATTGAATGGATTAACAAGAATTGGCTGGCTATTGACAGGAGCAATATTATTGACTGAATCAAGTATCTCAGATCACCCAGCAGGTGACCATGAAATATTTATATTTCACCAACAGTGCCCTGAGAGAGAAGAGACACAAGGAAGACCAAGATTTGGGGCCAGATTTGGAGCCAGAACACGATGTTACTACACTCAATGCAAGTCACAAGCCCATGGAATTTCAAGAAGTGATGAAACAGACTACTTGTGGAAGGAGCTGCAAGTTCCTATGTTACAAAAGAAAAAGTTCAAAGATAAACCACAGAGAGAAGACGTTTGTAATCAACTAGGAAATAAATTTTTGTAAGTATTTGTATTTAATACTATGGGTTCTGTCAGAAGAGATATATGGAACAATTAAATAGAAAACAGAACCTGAAGGCTACCCCATACATATAAGGGCATTTGACATATGAGAAAAGAAAGGGACAAAAGTTTCAATAAAATAAGAGCTTAAAATGTTTGGGTATAAATATGGAAATAATGTACAATGTTTCTCACCAAACACAAAAATCAATATAAAAATATCTCCAGCCAGGATCACAGAATCAGCATAGATTTTTGAAATAGCTAGGCTGCAAATTTTATGTACAGTAAATTACAAAAGATGACAAGAAAATCAGACAGAAATACACTAATTCAGAAATAGGTGTCAGGCATAGATGATTCAAGTTGATTATATTACATTAAAGATACAAAGACCATAAACAACATAATCAATAACATAAATGTAATAAATATATGAATGAACTCATGCATTCTTAAACCTGTGATGTATATTTATTATGTAAACTGCAAAGCTAATAGAAAATGTACCTTCCTTTCAAGGATATGTGGAAGATTTACTGAAATTGGGCAAGGAAATATATTGTCATAGAGGGAAAGAAAATTATTAAAAGTAGAAATATTAACTTTCAATATTCTCTAAAGACAAGGCAAGAAAATATTTTAAAAATTTAAACCTTTCTGTTTGAAAGATGATGTAGGTACACTGATAGATGGATTAAAGACAAATGCATTTCTTATTTTGTCAAATGAAAAACATAATACTGATTTCCAGGTATATAGGTAAGAAAATTGCAACTTAGGAGAATCTTTAGGAGCTAACTGATGAAGTGCTCAAGACATTAAATATTTAATACATAAAAAATAAATTAGTTCAATAAAAATAAAATTAAGGGTAAAAACTAAGGAAAATATTTAATGAAATGAAGAGATTGGTTTATGAAAAAGTGGAGTTTTAGAACAAAATAATAATCTACGAATAATTAGGCAATCTATTTTTTGAGAGATATAGAGAGGATCCAGGAACACCTGCATGGATGCATGCAAACATAAGAAAAGCCTGGAGAGACTGAGTGAACAGAAGTTAGAAGAATGCGAAGGAGGGAATTAAGGACAGAAATACATTTTTAGTTCAGTAAAATCTGAAACCCACATGAAATAAGTAGTGTTATCATTTTTCATTAGAACATCTTTGGAGTACATAATGTTTACTTTCCTTCCAGGGAATTGATGCATGCGTATAACACATGTTAACGCCTCTGCTTTATTGCCTTTCCCTTCCCCACCCGGCTTCTCCATCCAGCTCTTCATTCTCCTTTCTTTGTGTGCAGCGCATGTTTGCCTTCCTTCTGCGGAGCCGGTACATGTAATAGCATATTTAATTCCTTTGTCCTTGTCTTTCCCTCTCTTCTCTCCCTGTTCCCTCCATGTCTTGATTTCTTTCCCATTTGAGAAAGATATATCTTCCTAGTTTATGTTATCTATTTTTTATTTTTGTCTCTATGCTTTGGGCTTCTCATAAGAGAAGCCATGTCACAGTTAAACTTGTATGTCTAATTTATTTCACTGATGTTCTCAACGTGCATCCATTTTCCAAAAAATGACTCTTCTTTTTATGGCAGAGGAGTACTCCATTTTTTAAAAATGCAAAATAAATAATCCAAGTGTTATATTTTAGAAGACAATATAAATGTTTTCTAAAGTGGTTTTTTTTTCATAAAAATGGAAATGTTAGACCACTCCAATTAGATTAAACTTAAATACTATTAGTTATAAAAAAGCATAAACAGAAGAGCAAGCCTTAATGGACTTCAGAGGTGATTTATAATGAATAAGGGACACATTAAATATTATATATTATATATATCTGCATTTCAATAAGGTAAAGCCTTTTTAAGGACAAATAGTAGTCCTTGAAAATATAAGAAATGATAATCAACCATGAGTACATGAAATAGGCCACCCCACAGCAGTCATGAAAATGCAACATGAAAATCGTCCAGACAAAATGATAATGAATGTATCTTCAAAAATTATTTATATAAAGTTTATCAAGTGTGTGATTAAAGGTTGAGTACAATAATGCTACGTGTTTACCTGAGAGAAATTTATTACATAAAAATCAGCTGCCCTTATAAAAATATCAGAGAATTTACTTCTAAAGACGCATGTACAGTCACAGTTACAGGGAAAACCCTCCATGTGGATGGCTTCTGGTCTCACAAATGCAGTAGAGTACATGCGTTTTTATCAGAGATCATTATACAATTTGGTCTTGCTCGTTGACAGACTACACAGGTACTTGAATCAAGGGATGGAAGGATGCGTCTTTTTTCCGTCATACGTAGGCATAGTGTTTGTTTCTCATTTACTAGATCTCACCTTTGTGTGAATGCTGGTATTTTAGAGGTCTTATTTCTGAATAGTTTATGTTTCCATGGGTGTAAAAATAGTGGTGCCATTGAGTTGGAAAGTGAAATTACTCAATATAAGGTTTTCAGGGAAGCAACAAAGAGACGGGGCTACCTTCTGGTCTAGAATAATAAACCCTGGCTACCTAAGAGAAGATGATTTCACACTACACAGTGGGGTCAGGGAGTGCTCTGTCTGGAACTCAGATGTTTCACTGGAACACACCTTCTTACTTCCCCAATCACCATGAGGTTTAGTAGAAAATCACAGCGTCCAAAAATGAGCGCAGAGCGCTAACAATCTGAACTTCTGGTACACGTGGAACTGCTAGTGTGAGAAGTTAGATATAAATATCGTAATGGCACTACGAGCACTTATAAAAGGAATAATAATACTTTTCGTAGTCTATTATTGTCATAGTGTATTTAGTTATTTGTATTTACTAATTATGCATTTCCTTGCTATTTCTTTTGCTTGCTATATTTATACAAATAGTTGAAACTCGTAATTGTATGTTTAGGTAACAGAATGTGGGAATTTAAATTAATTTATTTGTTTTTCTTTTTTTTGTTGTTGTTGTTTTTTTTCCTTTACTACTACATGTTTACAGAGAATGATGCTTGCATTCCTCCCAGGGAATGAGTACATGTGTGTAATATCGCTTGTTTCATTTTCTAGTCCCCTTCCCATTGTCCCATTCCTCCACCTCTAAAACTCCTTTCCCCCATTTTTACTCACGTTGCTATTATTAGCTGATGTTTATGACATATATTTATATTCATTGAGGTTCCTATATATGACATATGTGCATTCTACTCATCCCCCTTCCTTTCTACCCTTTCTTTATTATGCTCTTTGTTTGTACAGTATTTTGCCTTACTCAAATGAATGATTCCATACAATATTTAAACTTATGTAAATGACTTATTTTATTCAATATTATATTTTCCAGATGGATTCATTTTCCTACAAATCCCTCTTTACAGCTGAGTAGCATTCTATTTTGTATAGATAACACATTTTTTAAACTTTTGTTAATTTTATTGGTGCATTTAATGCATAAAATATAATAGCATCCATTATTGGAAATTTGTAGACATTTTTCTGAATAACAACTGGTGAAAATTTTTTCCTACATTGCATGTTGTCTCTTCACACTGTTGATCATTTTTTCTTGCTCTGCAGAATATTTTTAATAAGGAGACATCACACTTGTTAATTGTTTGTGCTACCTTATGGGCAACTGAAAATTTGTTCATAAAATACTTTCCTACACCAATGTCTTCAAGAGTTCTACTTAACCTCTCTTCCAGCTGATTTAGTGTTTCTGCTTTAATATTTAGATCTTTAATCAATTTTAATTTTAGTTTAGCATATGGTGAGAAATATAGTTCTAGTTTTAATCTCTGGCAAGGTGAAACCCAGTTTTACCAGCACCACTTATTGAAGAGACTATCTTTCCTCCAGTGAGACTGTTTGGCTTCTTTGTCAAAGACGAAGTGGCTGAGTGTGTCTGCAGTTGTTTCTGTATCTTCTAATCTGTTCCAGTGGTCCTCAGGTCTGTTTCTTTGCCAGTACCATGCTGCTTTGATCACAGTAGCTTTGTAGTATAGCTTCAAGTTGAGGATTGTGATACCCCCTAACTTCTCTTTATTCCCTAGAATTGCTTTTGCTATTCTAGGTCTCCTTCTGCTCAAAATGAATTTTTGGATTGTTTTCTTAAGGTCTGTAAGTATGCTGCTGGAATTTCAATTGGAATTGTATTGAAAGTATATAGCAGCTTTGGAAGTATGGCCATTTTTACTATGTTGATTCTTCCTACCCAGGAGCAAGGGATGACTTTCCATTTTCTGACATCCTCATGAGTCTCTCTTCCAAGAGGGCTGTAATTTTCAAACATGGCACTGGCAAAGAAACAGACCTGAGCATCAGTGGAACAGATTGGAAGACACAAAATAACTCCAGATAAGCTCAGCTACATCATCTTTGACAAAGGAGCTGAACATCCCCACTGCAGGAAATATAGCTTCTTTAATAAATGTTGTTGGAAAAACTGGATCTCACAGATTAAAACTGGACCCTTATTTTTCACCATGCACTAAATTAAAATACAACTGGATGAAAGATCTGATTATTAAAACAGAAACACTAAACTTGCTGGAAGCTAAGTTAGGCAGAACTCTTGAAGACATTGGTATAGGAAAAGATTTTATAAACAAATCCTCAGTAGCACGGGAAATAGCAGAAAGAATCAACAACTGGGATCTCATCTTATTAAAAAGCTTCTGCACTGCAAAGGAAACCATCAACAGAACTAAGAGACAACCTACAATATGGGAAAAACATTTTACCAGGTGCTCCTCAGACAAAGGACTATTATCTAAAATATATAAAGAACTCACAACAATCAGCCCCCCAAATATAAAGACCAGATTCAAAAATGGGCATCTGAAATGAACAGACATTTCTCAGACAGCGAAGTAAAAACAGCAAATAAATATATGAAAAAATGTTCCACATCACTGTCATTGAAGAGATGCAGATGAAAACAACACTGAGATTCCACCTCACCCCACAAAGAATGGCTGCTATCAGGAAATAACACAATAACAAATGTTGGCAGGGTTGTGGGGAGAAAGGAGCTCTCTCCATTGTTGGTGGGAGTGCAGACTGGTGCAACCACTATGGAAATTAATATGGAGATACCTCAAAGAGCTGGGATGAGAGGTTCCATTTGACCCATCCATCCCTCTGCTGGGTATCTTTCCAAAAGAATTAAAAGAATCACATCACAGAGATATATGCTCACCTATGTTTACAGCGGCACAGTTTGTAATAGCTAAAACTTGGAAACAGCGCATTTTCCCATCAGTTGGAAACTGGATAAAGAAGATGTGGTTTTTCTATAAAATGGAATGCTACTCAGCCATAAAGACTGAGAAATTAAATTCATTCATAGAAAAATGGATACATATTGAGGATATACTCCTAAGTGAAATAAATAAGTCAAACA
This sequence comes from Fukomys damarensis, assembly GCF_012274545.1. Lineage (NCBI taxonomy): Eukaryota > Metazoa > Chordata > Mammalia > Rodentia > Bathyergidae > Fukomys > Fukomys damarensis. Next base: position 20,458,308 of record NW_022900947.1, on the reverse strand, counting down.
TGTGAAAATACCAAATAGTTTCTCTGGTGTGAAAAACTATAATAGTACATAAGATCCTAATGAGATAATTGACAATGTGCAATAGGAAGAAAAGGGCTAAAGGTGTTTGGAAAGTGGGAAGGGAAAAGGAAAGATAATATGGGAAAAGAAAAAAAATATGAGAAAATGAAAATGAAGTGTTTGTAAAAGGGGAGGGTAGGAGGGGGTGAAGGGAGGGAAGAAATAGGAAAAAATGAGAACCAAGACCTGTCATGTAAAGGTACAAGATCCCAATAATGAATGTAATTGTACTGTATACCTGAAATGTACCAATAAAATCAATGAGAAAAAAAAAAGACTGCTGTAGTTTTCATAGTAGAGGTCTTTGATTTCTCTCATTAGGTTGATTCCTAGGTCTTTCAATTTTTCAGATGTGACTGTGGAAGGAGTTTATTGCCGCATTTCTCTCAGTGAGTCTGTTTTCCATGTACAAAAAAAGCTATTGATCTTTGAGTGTTAACATTTTATCCACCTATATTACTGAATTTTTTATTAAATCTCACAGACTTTTGGTGGAGTTCTTCGGTTCTTCTATAGACTATTATGTCTTCTGCAAACAATGGCAACTTTACTACTTCTTTCCTATCTTAATTCCTTTTCTTTCTCTTCTCTAATTGCTCTGGCTAATGTTTCCATTGAACAAAAGTGGTGATAATGGACATCCTTGTCTTGTTTTTGATTTTAGTTGAAGGATTTCAATTTTTGGCCATTTTAGTAGTATATTATTGTTTGTTGGCTTTTATCATGTTGAGGTATGGACAATCTATTACAATTTTCTGTAGGGTTTTTATCATGAATAAGTGTTGGATTTTGTCAAAGGCTTTTTCTGCATCTATTGAGATGATTATATAGTTTTTATCCTTGGCTCTATTAATACAGTGAATTACATTTATTGATTTGGGTATGTTGAACCATCCCTGCATTCCTGGAATTAATCCCACTTGGTCAGGTTGTATGATCTTCTTGATGATCTTCTATATTCTATTTGCCAATATCTTATCCAGGATATTTGCATCTATGTTCATTAGTGAGATTGGCCTATAGTTCTGTTTTTTCAGCTGGGTCTTTCTCTGCTTGGGGATCAAGGTGATGCTTGTTTCCAGGAACAAATTTGGGAGTATTACTTCCCTTTAAATTTCATTGAAGAGTTAAACAGGAGTGGCAGCAATTCCTCTAAATGTCTTTTACAATTCAGCAATGAAGACATCAGGGCCAAGCTTTTCTTAGTTGATAAATTTTTAATTATATTTTCAATTTCATTGATATTGTTTAGAACTTTTAGGTCATCTTCATTCAAATTTAGCAATTCATATGAATTTAGGAATCTGTCCATTTGTCCTGTATTTTCTGTCTTATTGGAGTATAGATTCACAAAGTAGGTATTGGTTATCCTCTGGATTTCTGCTGGGTCCATTGTAATTTCATCCTTTTCATTCCTAATTGCATGGATTTGGGCCTTTTCTTTCTTGTTTTGGATAAGGTTGGTTAAGGGTTTGATAATGTTGTTTATTCTTTTAAAAAAACCAAATCTTGGCTTCTCTGATTTTTTGTATTGTTATTTTAGACTCCATTGCATTAATTTCTGCTCTGATCTTTATAAGTTCCTCCCTTTTATTAGCTTTGGGTTTGTCCTGCTCTTCTTTTTCTAGAAGCTTGAGGTTCAGCATCAGGTTGTTTAATTTCACTAGCTCTGTTTTCCTAATATGTGATTTCAGTGCTATGAATTTCCCTTGTAAAACTGCTTCTATTGTGTCCCATAGATTCCAGTATGTTGCATTGTCATTGTAATTTAATTATAGAAACTGTCTGATTTCTTCTTTAATATCCTCTGACCCATTGGTTATTCAGCAGTGTGTTTTACAGTTTCCATGTATTTGTGAAATTCTTACACTTTCTTTTATTGATCTCCAATTTCATCAATCTGTGGTATGATAATATACAGGAGATTGCTTCATTTCCTTTGCACTTACTTAGACATGTTGCATGAGCAAGAATATGGTCTACTTTAGAGAATGACCCATGTGCAGCTGAGAAGAATGTATATTCTGATTCTGTGGGGTGGAATACTCTGTAAACATCAGTTAAGTTCATTTGTTCAAGACTTGAGTTCAAATATTTCTTTGTTTATTTTCTGTCTAGTTGATCTACCTATTTTTGACAGTGGTGTATTGAGGTCCCCCATTATTATTGTGTACTGCTTATTTGATTTTTCATATCTGTTAGCATTTGCCTTATATAGTTGAGCACACCAGTGTTTTGTGCACATATATTTATGATTATCATCTCTTCCTCTTGAATCATTCCCTTTACCAGTCAGTAGTATCCTTCTTTGTCTCTCTTGTTCAGTGTTGCTTCGAAATCCACACAATCTGCAAAGAGGATAGCTACTCCCGCTTTTTTCCTGGTTGCTGTCCAATGGAGCATTATTTTCCAGCCTTTAACTTTCAGTCTATGAGTTTCTTTTTTAATTAAATGTGTTTCTTGTATGCAGCATATTGTTGGATCTTGCTTCTTAACACAATCTGCCAATCTATTTCTTTATATTGGTGAATTAAGACCATTAACATTGATGGGTATAATTGATATGTGTTAACCTATCCTTGTCATAGCTTTTTGTTGTTGTTGTTAGATTCTCTCCCATTTTCCTTTAGGGCTTGAAATATGTCATTTCAAGTTTTTTTTGACTTGAGGGTTTGTGTTGAGAAGTTTGCTGTGATTCTGATAGCCTTTCCTTTGTATGTGATTTATTTCTTTTCTCTGACTGCTCACAGAATTTTGTTTTTCTGCGGGGTTTCTTGAATCTAAACTATTATATGCCTATGTGCAGATTTTTTGGGGGGAGGGGATCATGGCTAGTTGGAGTCATATATGCCTCACTTATCTATATGTCAAAATTTTTCCCCTGCTTGAGCAGTTTTCTGCCATTACTTCTGTGAATAGTTTTTTATGTCATCTTCATTTTCTCCTGTTTCTTCAATAACCCCAATCAATCTTATATTATTCTTCTTTGCATCATCTAGCAGCTGTTGGATTGATTTCTCATGGTCTCGTTCTATTTTTAAGAATGTTTTTATTTTCCTGTTCACTAACAGCAATCCTATCTTCTACATCTGAAATTCTATCTTCCTATTGGCTCATTCTGCTGTATAAACTTTCAGTGGAGTTTTTAATCTGTTTGCATTGGTTTTATGGATTTCATTTGTTTCCTATGTTGGTATTCCATCATGCTCCTCAGATCCTCTATTTTTCTTAATCTGTGTCTGCTTTAGATTTATTAGTCATACTTTGCATTATGGGCACAATTTCTGCTGTTCACTTTTTTCCAGATCCTCTTTTGTTGCCAGTTCAGAGAGTGCAGGTTGTTTAGTATCAGATTTTTCCATCTTGTTTTCCTTTGGTGTTGCCTTAGGTGATCTAGAAGTCTTGTTTGGGGCCTTGTTCCTGTGTCTTCTCATTTCAACAAATGCAGCCTATTATGCCTTTATTGAGACAATTTTTTTTCTCAGACAGTGGTCTTCAATTCTCACAAATCCCCCAAGAGGCCTTTTCTCTGCATCTTGCCAGAAAACCAGTTACTGGGTTCAAGCCACTGATCCTAAGGGGCAGGCCTCTGACTGAACTTTGTGCACCTTTGCAGCTATTTCCTGGGTGGGTCTTGTCTGGGTGGGTTTACCCCAGCCTCTGGGATCAGGGCAAATCCCTGGCTGAGATGTGCCTGCAGTCATGCTGGTCTGGATCACATTGCTGTTCCCAGGGACCTGCACAAACTCATAGATGCTATTGGGGAGGCCTCTGCAGCTCTTTCCTGGGTTGGCCTAGGCTGGGCTGGTTTGTCTGAGCTTTTGGGCCTGGCACAGATCCCTGGCTAGGATCTGCCTGTAGCTGCACTGTTCTGGACCACACTATTTGATTCCCCAGATCTGCACACACTCACAGATGCTATGGGGCAGGACTTTATATTCTGTATCCATTCGTCTTGCTGCTTCCAAGATTTAGCTATTACAAATTGGGCTACTATAACATTGGTATGCATGCACTGTTGTAGTATGGTAGTGCAGATTACATATAAAAGTGAGGTTATTCCATATTTGTCTTTCTGTTCCTGGATTATTTCACTTAGCATCATCCCCTCCAGTTTCAGTCATGTTGCAGCTGACAATTGTTTTTAAAACAGAGGAGTACTTTATTCTGTTTAAATATCACATTTTTATCAATTCATTCAGTAATGAATACATAGGTTAATACCATATTTTAACTGTTTTAAGTAATGTTACAATGAATCTGGAGTACAGACATGTATTTGATTTCATCTCTGTGAATATATACACAGAAGCAGAGGCTGGATCATATGGTGCTTTCAATTGACATTCTTTGGGATGTTTATACTATTACCTATAATAGATATAATAATCTACATTTGTACTGACAGTGTACCAGGGCTTATCTTTTCTTCACATCCTTGAGTATGTCTTCGGACTTACTTAAGTTTGGAAGTACTATTGCATTGCAGCTTCAAAATGCAGTTCCCTAATAATGGGTGATATTGAACATTTTTCATGCATCTATTGGACATTTATATATCTTATTTTGAAAACTGTCTAGCAAGTTTCTTCTGAACAGAAAATTATACCTTTTATGTTCTTTCCATGTTATCTCTTCAGAGCTTCACCTACCAATTTTGAGGGCTGCACACTCTTTTTTAATTTTTAAAATTTATTCTTTTACAGCCTAGTAACAGCAGCTACATTTTCAGCTGGTACTTTCCACCACACAGTTTCCAACTTTATATCTATCATCATTTGTCTTTTGCTGAATTTTCCTGTTCAAGTTGTTGGTGCTATTCTATCTTTTGATTATTTGCTGTCTTATGTTGGCAATATTCTTAATTAGTTTAATGGCAATAATATGTATGTACTTAAATTTTCCTTCTTTCACAATGAGTCAATTATAGACCTTGACTAGATGCAGTTATTCCTTGATGTTTGATGAATTGAGAAAAAAAATATATATGCCTGCAGCTTATAGACAAATAGTTCCCTGATATTTTGGCCCTAGTACACCAACTCTGAAAGATATGGCTATATGACAGTAGGGCTCTGAGAGATAGAAACAAATTTTATTTTAACATAGATATACTGAGTATGAAACTACAAAGGAGAAGTAGAGGGAAAATACTGTAGGAGAAATAATAAAAGGAAAAGAGAATGTAAGGCACTGTGTGTGTGATACATAAAAAAATGAGAATAAAAAAACAGATAATAATGAAAAATAAGTCAGCAAAGGTTAGTGCTAAATAAAAGATACTCTCATTCTTGAAAAGCTTGGAACTTCTTGGTGTGGAAAACACTTATAACTTCACTAATTGCAATGTATTTATAAGGATGTTTAATAGAAGTTTCATAAAAATACTCAGCTTTCAGTATCCAAATGGATGTTAATTGTAAGCACTCCTAGTAGTATTTTACAAGAAAACCACCTTCCTTGAATTGCTGTTGTCAGTAAATAGTACAAAAAGGAAATAGAAATAGTATAGGTATTTCATTTATGCTTGAAAGATTTTATAATAAACTATATTAAAGTCTTACTGTGTTAATTTTATGTAATATGTACAAAGAATGCCCTTACTGATGCTAAACTGTAAACAATAAAATTCTCAAAAGATTATTAAATGTAAAGATAACTGAGTAAGGGCTACTATTGTAAAAATATACTCTAAATTAAATCCTGTTGTTTCTCAAGTATATTTTTTGTTAAACATGTCACCACACCCAGCTCAAGTATCTTTTCTATTTTTTTGGTACCAGGGATAGAACTCAGGTCCTTTATTCTACAAGCTTTCCTTTAAATGAAAATAACAAATAAATATTATGCTTATAATAATTTTAAATATGGATGACATATAATTCCTACATATATTTTAAAAATTAAACTTTGTGTTAATGAAAGAGTAGATATCCACTGTAGTAGAAATGGGTATTTGAGTCTATCCATGTTTCCACATATTATCATACTGTATTGTGGAACATAAATATTACACTGTTCTCAGCATCTTTCTCCATTTGAAACTTTATACTATTAATAATCATTTTCAGGATAGCTAACTGTTCAAAGGATCAAATATGCTCATAAATCTGACAACATTTTCAAAAATTAGCAGATAAAATATAAAATATTTTTGCATATTTGACACTGATAGCAAAGGCTATGTTACTTAAATGCTCAAATTATTATTTCCCTGTAGGTTTCTCTATTTCTAACTTAGTTCCAGAATCCTGCTTCACATAAAGACAATGGTTTGTTAAATGATGCAGATTGTAAACAGCATTTAATTACATCCTTTCTTGGAATGATATAAAACTTCCCTAAATCCCATAACATAAAATGAACTGTAAAAACTTTCTACAATCAATAGCTCATTTAAAAAAATGAAAAACTGTAAATAGTAATAATCCAAAATACCCTATCAGGGTTCAAATTATTCATTTTATATAGGTTTTAAGTTGAGGGTCAATAAAGCATATATTCTGAAACATTAATGGAGGTATTTCTAATTGCAAGATTCCTTGATCAGTAAATATGGACTTTTGCATAAAGACATAGTACACTTCAAAAATTTATCAGGGGACATTTTAGTACACAATACAGTTACATTTATCACTGGGTCTTGCACATTCACATGACTTATCTTGGTTCTTATTTTCCCCAATTCCCAGCCCTCCCTTCACCCCTCCACCTTTCCCTGTTTACAAAAATATTGTTTCCATGTTTTTCCTTTTCACATATTTTTTCTTTTCCCTTTTTACCTTTCTTCTACTCTTCCCACTTCCTCTACTCTTTTAGACCTTTTCTTCCTGTTACACAATATCACTTATACATTTTGATTTACACTATCAGTTTTTCACACCAGAGAAACTTTTTGGTATGTACACACATGACTTATTAATTTCACTTAAAAGTATTGCCTCAATGTGCATCCACTGAGCTGTAAATATCTCCATTTTCTCATTCTTTATGGCTGAGTAGTACTCTATTTTATGATTTATCCAGCCTCCAATTGTTGTTACCAAATTTTAGCTATTACAAACTGTGCAGCTATAAACATGGGTGTGCATATATCACTGTGGTATGATTCTTTTAATTCTTTGGGATGATACCTATCAGAAGGAAATCTGGATCAAATGGGACCTGTAATCGTAGTTTTATGAGTTATCTTCATATTGACATCCACAGTGGTTTCACCAGTCTGCACTCTCACCAAGAATGGAGAAGGGTTCCTTTCTCCCCACACCCTGCCAGCATTTGTTACTGGTCGATTTCTTGAAAGCAGCCATTCTTTGTGGGGTGAGGTGGAATCTCAGTGTTGCTTTCATCTGAAACTCTCAAATGACCACTAATGTTGAACATTTGTTATATGTTTATTTGCTGCTTTTACTTATTTTTCTGAGAAATATCTGTTCATTTCACATGCCCATTTTTTAATTGGGTTTTTATATTTGGGGTTCTGATTTTCTTTTAGTTCTTCATATATTCTAGATAGTAGACTTTTGTCTGAGAAACAGCTGGTAAAAACATTGTGGGTTGTCTCTTAGCTCTGCTTGTAATTTCTCTAGCAGTGCAGAAACACTTTAAAAAGATGAGATTACAGTTGTTGATTCTTTGTACTAGTTACCATGCTATGGAGGATTTGTTCATAAAGTCTTTTCCTATGATGATATCTTCCAGAGTTCTGCCTAACTTATCTTACAGCAAGTTTAGTGTTTCTATTTTATTATTTTATCTTTAATCCACTTGGATTTTAGGTTAGTGCATGGTGAAAGATACAGGTCAAGTTTTAATCTTTGACCAGTTTAAATCCAGTTTTTCTAATACCGTTTACTAAAGAGGCCATCTTTCCTCCAGTGAGGATGGTTGGCTCCTTTGTCAAAGTTAAGGTAGCTGAGTATGTCAGGAGTTGTTTCTGCATCTTCTAATCTGCCCCACTGATCATTAGGTCTGTTTCTGTGCTGGTACCACACTGCTTTTATCAAAGTGGCTTTGTAACATAGTTTCAAATTGGAGATTGTAATACCCCCTGGCATGTGTCTTTTGCCAGAATTGCTTTTGCTATTCTAGGTCTCTTCTGATTCCAAATGAGTTTTTGGATTGTTTTCTCTAGTTCTACAAAATATACTTTTGGGATTTCAATGGGGATTGCATTGCATCTCTATAGTAGTTTTGGAAATATGGCCATTTTCAGGGGAAAATACTATTTTCATCAACATTAAACCTCACAAAATATTTCCATTTTTAATGATTCTTTAAAATTTCAGTATATAAGCTCAATGTCAACAGAGGCAGAATAAATATAACAAATGATTGGTAACAGCATGGCAGGGAATTTGGTAAAATGGAATGTGAAATTCTAAATAGTGAATGGTAGGAACTTAGCTGCACTATATGTTGCAGAGCAGAAATACAATTTTGAGATTTTACAAGAGTTTTTTAAGAAGTGAAAAAAGAACCAATTTTTTATTAACCCTTTTAACTATGAATTCTGGACAAATGTATTTGCTTTTCAATTACTAAGTGACTCAAAATAATTATACAGTCCAAGTTTTCAACTTTTGTCCTTTATCATAGTAAGGTATTATCTTTTACCTTCTTTCTCTTCCTTCAGTTATCATTACTATGGCAACATGTAGTATCAGTTCTTCCTCATCTGACAGAACCTTCCAATTTCTCTATATCACCCCAGCTTCAAACAGAAAGTGTGCTCATTCTTGGTTGTGTATTTTTGCTAAAGATATATAACAAAAAAAACTACTAAAATCAATGAGCAGACAGTTTTGTGTTTCTTGGCAATACTTTGTACATGCTTATTGGAAAAGAGTAGTAGTGTATGTGTTTGAAGTAAGGGAATAAAAAAGGATAAGTAGTACACACATTTCTCTATATCTTTTTAAATTCTTGAGCCTAGACCTAGATCTAGGAACCAGTGAAGATGACCTTTTAACTCAAATCTCCAGAGAAAGCATAGGAGTTCCAATGCCAGAGACTGTAGTGTGAATAAACTGCTTACATTTTACAATTACTGTATCATTCATTTCCAGTCCATATACACATATCATTTTTTGAAACTATTATGAGTCAATTGGAGAAATCATATCCCTTTATCTCTAAAAAAATCTACTGTCATTTGTTTTGAATAAATAGTAGAGATATATTGGCCCATTATCAGCTAGAATTTAGTCTATTGAAAAATTTTCATTCATAATGGTCTAGGAATTTTGTTTTTTTGAGTCAAAAGAGAATACTATTTTTGAAATTTTGAAATACTTTCAGAATTTTCTGTAATGTCCCTCTCATACTTAGCAACATTTTAAGCAACCTGACATTGCCAGATTTTATAAATTAGACAAAAGGTACAGAACTTGAATGCATCTTACAATATTTCCCTCAAATGTTATCAGTGTTCAGGACTTAATTGCAATGTTACTGTCTTACAATCACAGTGAATAAATTATGAAGTCAGTTACAACAGATCTTTCTTATTTTTCAATTAAGACTGATTGCATTTCATTATGTTTCAAGCAAAACTTTAGTATATGTAAATATGAATTTTTTATGATTCATTTATTTTATTACTATTTGACTATCCACCTAGCTATTGGTCCAGCTAGAGGAGAATCAGTGGTCTTTTACTGTATGCTGCTAAGAGAAATGTTTCATTATTTGTTTAAAGTGAGAATGAGAAAATTTTATTAAAGCATCAACTTATCTTAGGGACTATGCTTTTCAGTGCTGTGGTTAATTTAAAATAAATTGCACTTTCTAAGAAAATAATCATATATGATTAAACAATCTACAATTATGTTCGTAGCTAAAAAAAAATCTCTGCATTTTAGAATTTTGGACACTTAGCAAGATATCCCATCATCTCACTCACATTTCTCTGAGCAGTAGGATGAGGTAAAGATAAATACTCACTAGGTCTCACTGTCCTGTCAGTGCACAATTCCTCTGATCCATCTAAGGCAATGCTCCATAAACAACTCTTGTCTGGGAGAGGAAAATAACTGGAAATGAGGGTGAGCACCTGCCTCAGTTCTGAATTAAAAGACTATTATTCTTAGTTTATTCAAAATTAAATTTACTCAAAATTAAAGTATTGATTATGAAGATACACTCTAGGTTTGAATCGCTATAAAATGTAAAAGAAACTTGTTGAAACTGTGTGTGATTTGAAGAAAAAAAAAGTAAAAGTTTAAAGAATTTGCACAGGTATATTTAAAGGCAGAAATAATGAATTTCTGTTATATAGTTTTAATGATATTTGTATTGCTTAGTAATAGATTGGGCCTTTATAATTAAAAATAAAAAATAAAGTTCATTGGGATTTAGCTCTACCTTGGAATTAATATAGCTTAATTTCCTCTCACAGTTTTTTAATACAGCTAATATTTGATGTTCTCTGGATCTCATATTATCTTCTTATCTCTTGGTATCTTTCTAATGTGAAAAAATTTTCAGTGTATAGCGCACATTGTTGGTAAAATATTCACTAAAGAACTTATTGTTTCTTGAAAATTCCTTTTTTACAATGATTTGATTCATGTTAAATGTATATTTGAAAATTATCTTTTCTTTCAAGCTCAGTCCCAGCAAAATGTGTTACAAAATAGCCAATAACAGAATTCTGTCCCTGTGCACTGACCAATTAGGGCTACTTTAGCTAATATATTAAAAGTGTTTTAGAATGCACTAGAGGGATATATGTGTATTAATTTACTGCTTAGTATGACAAAAATGCCCTGTTGTATTAAACATTATTAATTCATTCATTTTGCTTATATACTTATTTTCTCATGGTATTCTAGTATTAGTGCCACAATATGGGATAAGTACATATCATTTCTCATAAATGTAGATGAACACCTTCTCCTTGAACAAAATCATACTACTATAAGCAATGAGTAGACCCACGTCCATCCATACTGCTGTACAAGTGCCCATCGATATACACATGATCAGATTCAAACATTGAAATCACAGAACGCTGAATGCACATAAAAGATTTATGAAACGAAAATCCTTGGAAATATATGGGTGTAATTTGCTTGGGGATTTTAACCTGGTAAATTAGAAAAATATCTGAGAGAATGATAGTTGCAAATAAAGACAATAGAATGGCAGAAGCTGGTTGAGCTCCTACCTATTATAGGAAGCAGACAACTCCTTTGTAAGCATATTGTGTTACTCATTATAAATACTGTTCAACTCTAGTATGTTAAATTTACAAATACTGCTTTAGGTTTCAATGTGAATAAATATTCAACCGTAGTCACAGGTGAATTTCAACAGTATGAAAATTATACTATTATATTCTCCATTTTTTTCATTGAGTTACTATTGTTCATAGTTACTTCTCTTCAAAAGAGTTTTATTTGTATATGTCCTATCAACTATTTAAATTTTAAAAATGCCAAACTAAAATATTTAATCTAAAAATTTTGATTCATAAGTGAAAAAAAACAAGATTCAAAAATGAAGTAATAAAGAAGTGATAACTAGAAAAAATTTCAAAGACACAGTCAAATTTCTAATAGTGTTAAATGAATGAGAAAGAATATCCAGTTAGCAGTTCAAAACATAACTTCCTTGTGCTTTCCTTAAATCACAGGTTCTTAAAACTTATTTCATTTTTTGCCTTCTGTATAGAGATTTATTAAAACTGAAGAATCTTGAAAATTAAAGAGTACTATAGAAAACGAGGTTTAATTTTTTATTTAATTACATATTTACACCCTTGTTATCTCTAGTAGAGCCTTGAAATTTTTTGAGGAAAAAAAGTTAATAAGACACAGAGACAAGAAAACAAATGCTACAAGAGTGTGAGTCTGACAAATGTGAGGGTTGTTCACTACTCTATTCTCAGTGTGCAACAAAGTCCGGTGCATAAAAAGAGCATGGCAGCCCTACTTAGCCTGGAAGAGCCTTTGCCATCTTTCAGGGTCTGCTAAAACTAACTTCTTATCCCTATCTGACAAAGCATGTACATTTTTTCCCAGGTCTGGGCAGTCATGTCTCCAACGTTCACATTTTTGGGGCTAAAATAAGTCGCTAGATCCCATGCACATGGGAAGAAGCAAGGACAATTCAGGAAAAGGGAGGAAATGCGGATTTTGATGATTGGGTGGACCTTTCTTTCACTTTCTAAATGTTACTCCCTGAAGTGAAAATGTCACAAACAGATTGAGTTCAAAATAGATGTGAGCCGTGTGTGTGGTGAATGAAGGGAGATAGAAGAAACCTCAGCTACCCATTTCCCTAAAGATTACAGAGTCAGACCTGATGTTAGAGTCTGTTCTGATAAATAGCATTGACCAGAGTGTTAGCTACTTTTTGAGACTTTTTATAAATTATCGGATGAGGCAAAAACTGAAATCAATGGCCTTCTCTGTCTTGGAGGCTATTGGAGAACAGGTTCTCTTCTATCTTGCTTTTGCGAATACTAAAATTTTATAAATTCTAGTGAAGGAAATCTATCTAGTATGTATTAAGATTGAAAATGCACCTGGACCGGGGATTTACCTCAGCGGTTCGGTGGCCTGCCTTGCAAGCGCAAGGACCCGAGTTCAATCCCCGGTACTAAAAAAAAGAAAAAAAAAGGAACCTAGTTTTAACTCAAATATCCAGTTTCTAAGATTATAAAATATTGCTCTACTTTCATGTATAAAAATATTATGTGTACAATGCTATTAATTATAGTGAAGAAAATGAAATAATTGTCAAGAATCAAATACAAGGGATGAGTTAGATATAAATGCAAAACATATACTTTGGATGTAAAAAGCAATGGCAAAGCTATCTTTTCTAGATATAAATAACTCTACAGTGCATGAAATTTCATCAGTTTTTTTTTCAAGCAGGTAATATGACTATGAGGAATGGATGAAAACCAGGAAAATGGAGGCAGGGAGAACAGGAAGACATTTGTTATATATTCTTTTTCTACTATTTTTATGAAAACCACTTACATTATCCACTTAATTAATGAGATTTGCTTACAAGATAAATAAATCAAACACTACTGCACTGGGTAATATATGTCATGGGTATTCAATAACAATGCATTAGATCCACAAAGCCTTTGTTCTCAGGATATTTAAAGTCTAGCCTGGATATTTAATAATGAGAGAGTGTTGCCAACTATATAAAGCTGATTGGCAGATTATGATTTTTCTACTTTCTAATGTGTACAGTTAGAAATTAATATTAAATGCATGCGCTATCATTGTTGTATTGCTAAGGGAGTATAATTTTAATGAAATCGTAAGTGACTAAATAATATAACATGACTCTTATTCAGTGACTGAAGACCTTAATGGAATAATTTCTTCAAGAAGAAACATGTAAGTTTTTAGATTGTGCTATTATGAGTTCAAATATAATTGTGTGGTACATTTGTAAAGGAGATAATTACTAGCTGTCAACTAGAAAGATATGTATTGTGCTTGTATGTATACACACAGACACATTCATAATAAAAAAAACTTAAGGACTCATGGAAGTCTCAAATCTTAGATATAATTTCATTTGCAGGCTTGATTTTAATTAGATCAAAACTACTGATGCAACTTTGAAGGCAGCAACTACAAGGCACATTACTGTATAGGGCTCCAGTCTCAGCTCCTGCTGAATAGCACATGCCATAAGATGGAGTGATCCACCTAGGAAAGCATTATGTTGGCTCATTATGCAGTAAAACCTTTAGATTTTTGTTGGACAAGACAACACTCTCACTATGTAAGGGGAAAATCAGATCCATGAGTTGATTTTTTTTGTTGTTGATTTGTTTTTTGAGACAGGGTCTATGTAGTTGAGACTGACCTGGAACTCACTATGTAGCACAGGCTGCTCTCAAACTCTCAGCTATCTTCCTGCCTCAGCCTCCAGAGTGCTGGGATTACAAGCGTGCACCACCACGTCCAGCTTTGAATTGATATATTTTAACTGGAAAACCATCTTAAATTATAATATGGAAAAGATCACAAATGACTAAATTTTGATTAGTAATAAAATGAATAGAACCCGGGATTTAGCTCAGTGGTTCGGCCGCTTGCTTCACAAGCACAAGGTCCCAAGTTCGATCCCCAGTACCACCCCCTCAAAAAGAGAACAACTGAACAAAAAGTTGCCTGAATAATAACTAGAACTCTCTCTGTACTTGATTCAGTGGAAGGTTTCAGTTTCCTGATAACATTACCTTCTGAAAATGTGTATTATCACTTTTGCCTATATAATCTTTATATTAACTGAATTTCACTGTGTATATTCTTTTGTATTTCTTCTCTTCCTACTAATTACAATTTAACTTGTTTTCATTCCTATCATTTGGAGTGTTAACAATGGCTGAGGCATTTCTAATACTATATAATACTCCATTAAACATATAAACTTCATAAGTTTTACTCCACTGTACAATTGATTAATGTATTTTCCCACATTTGTACTATAATGAATAATGTTTACAGGAAATGCTTTGCATCGTTTAGAATGGACTGATAAGTCCTGGATTGTGTTTTATTTTTACAGAGAGTTGCTTTAATGCAAGGTTTGTATCTTATGCTCAGAGAAGAATTCATTCAATAATGATGGCAAAAGAAACTGAGATTATACTTTACTGCCACCCATACATAGCAGAAAATCAAAAGCAGGTGGAACAGAACGCCAGTTTTAGCACAGAACTAAGGAATGGAAAGAAAAGCTCCCAAAAGTACATAAAAATTAGCATTCACCATACAATTAAGTAATGTTAATTGTTCATGCTAAAATATAGACAGACAGACAGACAGACAGAGAAAAGAAGTATTGAGGAAAACACTAACCACAAATAAATTTGATATACCTATCTCCATATTTTGAAAAAGCCAGTACAAATCAAGACATATTTCTAGAGTTAAAGAGAAGCACTGGTACATATCAGGAAAACAATAATGTCTTTACATTGATTCAATCAATAGCTTAAATGCATACCCCTCCAAAACAGAAAAGGGACAAGGACAGAGAGAAGAATTAGCAGAGGAGACAAATCCACAATCACGATTCCAGAATTTAACACATCTTTTCCTTGCTGTTCAACTTGCTCGTCACCTGATTGAAGTAGTGTTTGTCAAGTTTATCCGTTTTAAACTTGGTTCTTTTTCCTCTTCTCTTAGTGTGCCACCAACAACTTAGGTTTTGTGTGGTTTCTGTGGCAGAACTTCCTGCTTTCTGGAACTACAAGATATTCAGACACAATCAGTAAATTATCTGCCTCAGCCCCAGAATCATTTTTCCAAAGATCCTTAGTGCCTTTTAGTGGGGAATATTATACAATCATATCTGGAAGCTACATATGATTTAATTGTTCCCTCTTTGTATTTATAAACTTCATGGGCACGTCTTTAAGTCCATCAAATAAAGCTGTGATAATCCTAAAGTTTGAGGCTGAGAACTCCAGTTAGTGAATTCTATGTGAATGTGTTTCTGCTCACTGTTGTTGCACGATTGTTCTAGCCCAGGGCACATTTTCTCTTTCTAAAAATTGATCATTAACTTTGGAGCTTATTGAAAATGAACCTTTTTCAGAGAAATTGTGTTTGCTTCTGCCAGTTACCTGCAGTCTCTGCCACCTTGGCGTCACTTTAAATTAAAATATCCTTTGGAGGTTTCTATGACAATAGAAGTTTGAATTTTCATTGCAAAGGCCTGAGATGCCCATGGTTATGAATTCTCAGTGGAAATATATAACTTTTCCTCCTCCTTCTGTGCCAAGTTTGAGACAGAAAAGTATGTTTGTATTGCATTCTTCACAGCAGTATTTCTTTATGTATCCACCATTACGTCGGAGGAATAGCTTTTGAATTTTCAATGAAATTCCACATACTGACTATCTAAGATTTTTCTTTCTTACTTACAAACCTCACACTCTGGGCACACATATTTTGACTCATGATTGGGTAGAAACTTTCAGTAGCAAAAGGATTTGGGGCACCAATTAACTCATAAATGCATTGGTTCAGCTTTTATTTATTATGAATTTGACGGCAGTTTGAGGACACATTTTTATTACTTCCTTAACTACCCACAGTATTAGTTGTTTTGGACTAAGGGTACTTCAAGTTTCTGTACTATGCCAGTCTATCAAATAAATAATTGGCAATACGTTCTCTCTCATTTAGCCAATTTAAGCAACTATTCGTTCTTGGCAAAAGACAAAATTATTTTTTGATTCTTCATTGAGGTACACAAACTAATTATGCAAATGTTATTTTAACTTTCTGAATTCTTATTATCAATAGACAAAATATTTTGAAAATAATATAAAACATGCTTTATATTTCTCATTTTCCAATAGGTAAATTGTGAACAATTGAGATGTTTTTTCATAAGTGTTCACATTTGGCTTTGGTTGTTTCAGATTTTCCCAGAAATTAGGTTATATACTTTCATCTACAATTACTGCATTTTTTCCAGGACAGAAATGAAGTAAATTGTACTTAGATATTATGTTTATTCCCTCTTCATAGTAGAGAAGATAGTATGGATAAGCATTCTCTTTTCTTTTTTAGTAAGCAATCTTATCTGCTACATCAAAGTATTGAAAACTTGTGCTCTAAAGCTCCTCTTAGTATATACCCTGTTTTCCATAGTACTAAAATATTTAAGGTACATTTTCTTATAATATTCGAAGAATAGAAATTAACCTAAAAAAGAATTCTTGGGAAAGTATGCAGTGCTTCTTTAAGGAGCAATTGCAACCAAGGAAGCAAAAAAGTTATCGAGAGTGTAAAGCCGTTTCTTATGAGCCAAATTAATAATAGCAATATATGTCAGATTTTATAAATCTCAATGCTCAGCTATTCATATTCATAGTATATTTTAATAAAAATTCATTATGCAGCATCTAATATTTTATATGGCAAACACTTTATTTGTTTTTTTCTATGACTTTCATTAAATGTTACTCTGCTACTTAATTTGAATCACAGAATCAATGAGTTTTGAAATATAAAGAGACGAGGGCAAATCCTGCTCATAACATAAGGCTGCAAATCAGCCAGACGTTTTCTTCCCCCTGCCTATTCAGTGTTGTGTCCATCAATGGCTTTAATTATCTTCTGTGCTGTTTTTCCTCAAAATGCAACTTAGGTCTGCTTCACATTTAACCTGATACCCCGCACACAGGAGAAGATTACACCAAAACCCTTTTATGAAAAGAATGCAGAATACACACTGCAGTGTGAGAGAGCTCGTGTCCTGGCTATTTGGTCCCATTCACTTACCTCTGAATTGCACAATAAATGGTGAAAAGGTTTCCTTACCGGGGCTGCTGTACAAATGATATGAAGTGGTGCACACAGCTCACAGCACTGTTCTTAGGATGTCTGTCATGGTTCAAACTTAGAAAGTTCCCCCAAAGCTTCGTGTATTCAGAGATGGGGCTTTTGGAATGGCCTCAGGCCCCCTATACTCACGGGGGACTCATCATTCACAAGTGGATGTGCTGTTAGGAGGTGGGGACTGGTTGGGAGGAGCTGGTCACTGGGGAAAGATACATTCTTGTCTCTGGCCCTCCCTTCTCTCTCTGTGCTCCCTGGCTGCCATGGGATGAAGGGCTGTTATCCCTCAGGCCCTTTCCCCCTGGCCTTCCTGTTTTGGAGCCAGCCAACTACAAACCATGAGCCCCAACCAAAGTCTCCTTTTCCTTAAAATTTTGGGTGTTGGGTATTTGACCCAGCAATGAGACATTGTCTAAGACAATAATTAATAAATACTAATTTCTCCTCCTGTTCCATTTTCCTGCTTTACCTGTAAACTGTCTTCAATAATAAGCAACTGTGCGATGACAAGGATCTTTGTTTTGCTGTTGTTGCTGTTTGTTTGTTTGTTTGAGACAGGGTCTCACTAAGCAGTTGAGGCTGACCTGGAATTCACTATGTAGCCCATACTGGTCTTGAACTCACAGCGATCCTCCTGCCTCAGCCTCCAGAGTTCTGGGATTACAGTCATGAGCTACCCCGCCCGGCTTGACAAGGACCTTTGGATTACCCAGAAGTAGGGAGTTACAAGTGGTTTACAGGTGAATTCTGAGCTCTCTCTATTCATTCCAAGATAGAAATTGTTATCATTCAACAACAATTATACATGTTCTTGGATATATTTATGTTGTTAACTTACTTGTAAACTCAAATATATATATTTTGGGGGTGGGTGGGTACTGGGATTAAACTCAGGCCCTTGTGCTTGTGAGGCAGGTGCAGTAACCACTGAGCTAAATCCCAGGCCAGAAATATATATTTTTATATTCTGTCATCATATTTTCACAAAGTGAATGATATTCTTATTCAAAGTTTATAGATCAGGAATTGGACAATACTTTTAGAAATGGGAAAATAATGTCTGCTAGATTATTGGATACTGTGAACTAGAAAATCACTATTCAGGCTGAGTTATGTGATTAACGAAAAATAGTGTTTTAGTTAGTATGCATTATTTTCCCTAATCACTAAATAAACATTTGGAATAGTGATGACCCCACTCAGTATGAAGTGCCTGGAACGTTCACATTCGCATTTAGTCAGGAGTTCTCAGGCCTCTTCCTAAATCTTGTTGCGGACTTCATTGTGACTTTGATAGTTCAGTACAACATTTTGAGGCAGCAATGAATGGACAAGTAAAGGACCCCAAAGCCCCATAAGGATAGGATGAACATATAAAGGGAACTGCCTTGAGATATCACCTAATAAGACTCCTGAATATTAAAGTTAATGTGTATACAAGGTGGTAAAGATCAGCTGGGAGAAACAGATCTCTAAGCTTAAGGGAGGGAATATTTAACCAATACTTCCAAAATTTAACATGTTTTCTAGGGGACATCAGATTTACTAGGAAAAGAAAACTCCTTTGTAATTCCTCACAAACATCTTTGGTGCTGCTTTACTGTTTATTAGGACTGTTGTGGTTTAATGCACAGTTTCCGATGTCTTTGCCAATCATTGCTATTGTAGATTTTTAAAGATCTTTTTACTTAGTGTTAGTTCCAATTATGTACTGTGTTAGTTTTCCATCACTATAACAAATATACAAGGCAATCAACTTATAAAGAGAAAAAGGTTTATTTTGGCTCATAGATTGAGAGGTTTCACTCATGATTGGTTGGCTTCACTTTTTTGTGCGTGGAACAGGACATTGGGATGGAAGTGGGGGCAAAGAGAAATCACTTCCCTCATGGCCAGGAAGCAAAAGAGTGAAAAGGCCAGGAGCCCATCATTCTCCCTCAGGTCATTCTCCCAGTGATGGAAAGACTTGCTTTAAGTCTTTAAGCCTCTTAAAAATCCCATCATCTCCCAGTAGTGTTCATTTGAGGGCTAAGCCCTTAAAACATTGGCCTTTGGGGACATATTCTAGACATAAACTATAGCATCATTTACAATCAAAATTTAAATAAGTCCTTCAATCAGTTTATCCAGCCTTAAAATATTTAGTAAGCCCACAAAGAATTGGAAGAGTAGCTCACTGTCTTCTGGAATGTGAGGGTATTTCAGGAAATGACAATACTTTCTATATTAGTCATTTTTCCCTTGCTGGGACAAAGTACTCAATCCTTTCAACTTAAAGAAAAAGATTGATTTTGGCTCACAGTTTCAGTGAGCTTAGTCCATGGCTGGTTGGCTGCATGGAAAAAATGGAGTGGAAAAAGGCATTAAGTAATAAAGCTCTTTACTACATAGAGGCCAGGAAAGACAGCGAGAAGAAGGAGCCTTATTGGAAAAGGAACACATCTTTTCAAATCATATTCCCAGTGTCCCATCCCTTCTGGCCAGAACTCACCTCTAAGCATGGGACTTTGGGGGCACATTTTTGAGTTATATTGGACACTTACTTTTCAGTGCAAAGGTCTATTAACTTTGTATTCACATAGAATACAAAATCCAGGGTTTAGATTCATCTCTCTTGGCCAAGTATTTATTACCATGCATAGCCAATTGGTATAAAGGTACATAAATTGTGATTAAAAGTTATAAAAATGGGCATCTAATGAGGAATCTACAGGTAAAGAAAAATTTCAAAGAATATTTTTACTATTGGTTCAGAAGGGCTGCATTGCTGGCAAAATTACTTGTCATTTTTGGCTATCTCATATATTCTTAAAATAAAATTCTATAACATAGAGACCTTTGAATCGCTCATATTTTCTGCTGGGAACACTCTTCAGATACATAATACCTTGATGGACTCCTTTCCCCCACGTTGGTTCAACCCCAAATAGTAAAGCTTTTTTGAATGGCTCTAGGCAAGGCTGCCTGTCTCCACACCCTTGCAATCACTCTAAGTACAACTTTACCAAGACATTTAGTTCTTAATACTTGGATACTCCAAAATAATTTTGCTCTTTTGTTGCAATACATGTTCGTCCTTTTTACCCCCAACAATTTGTAAGATTATTTCTGTGTGAGTAGATTTCTTCTTATTCTTACTTATCCCTGAAATCACAGCACTGTAAATAGCATATGCTACATAAAAGGGCTTTACTACACATTTGAAAAGACCAAACACACCCAAGTTTTCCAAATTATTTTATACAGATACTATTCCTGGGAGAAGTAAAGTGAAACTC
Source organism: Fukomys damarensis (assembly GCF_012274545.1). NCBI lineage: Eukaryota > Metazoa > Chordata > Mammalia > Rodentia > Bathyergidae > Fukomys > Fukomys damarensis. Next base: position 20,437,628 of record NW_022900947.1, on the reverse strand, counting down.
ATAAATTGGCCACAGTTCAACTTAACAAATTAATGATATTGAATAGGCACAGAATCCAAACAAAACTAAACTCTCTTCAACTTCAGCAGGCCACTTTCTTGAAACTTAGAAGAGATTAATTAATACATAAAGAAGGTGTTGTAACTGCTTTATTCACCAGTAGCATCATGCAGCAAAATTATTAATTTGATTTATTCATTTGCCTGTTTTGACTGAAACAGTATGTTATGGACTGTATGTTTGACCTCAAGGATTAAATGTAGTAGAATGTTGGTGCAGAAATTCCAGTCATTGTGAAATTCATCACGATAAACTTTCCATGAATTATCCTGTCACCAAATACTCACACACATAGTAAGTACACAGCTATCACTTATAGAGTCTCAAACCTCTATAGATTATTGGCCATTAACTTATTTTTAATATTGCATATTTATTGGAAAAGAAATAATGAATTCCTGAAGATTTAAATGAAATTATTGCATAGTTAGGTGGATCCATTTTCTGACAGCTCCAGTAATATAAACAAAAGAATGGAATACTCTGTGGAGAAACTGGCAGAGGAGACATGCTCACTTGGGAACTGAAAGAAAAAAAAAAAGAAAATTGACTTTTGATAGAATGTAAGATTCCATATAAAATGAAGTATCTCTCTCTCTCTCTCTCTCTCTCTCTCTCTCTCTCTCTCTCTCTCTCTCTCTGTCTCTCTCTCTCTTTCCTGAGGATGGAACCCAGGCAGGGCTTTGTGCACGTCAGGCAAATGCTCTATCACTCTAACCTTTACCCTAAAGCTGACCCTAAGCCTATCTATCTTCAGCTTTACAATTTCATTTCTTATCTTAATAATTCAATAACATGAGCATTATTATTAACTCCAATTTCCAAATAAAAACCTGAGAACTATGTTAAATATGTTAAACCAGGTTATGTGTATGTAGGTGTGTGTGTGGTTATGTGCTTGTGTGTGTTCTAAAATCTGCCTCTTCACACACATCACCTGTCATTTAAGGCAAGTTTTCCACCAGTCAAAATAAGCATCACTACTCACTAAGTGAATCAAAATCTATCTTCTCTCATTTAAGCATGGTGCACAGATGAAAGAAATCTACCCATGCAGTCAAGAAGCAATTGTTGGAGTGGTCAAAAGCTTATGAAAAAAAGACACCTTGAAATATGAAGATGGAAGAAAGAGAAAGAGGGAACTAGAAGTAACAAACAATATTTTTGAATCAATGAAATCAAAACTTGATATTTAGCCAAAAATTTTACTGAGATAGACATAAAATATTTGAATGATAACTTTGAAAAATGAACCTATCAATTTGAAAACACATCTCTAAAGTATTTTCTGTTTAAAGCACCAATCACCAAATTCAGAAGTGAATAAATTAATAGTTTAGGAATTTTACAGAGACAGAATGAAAGCTGAGTGTCCTATATTTTAAGGTAAGGCCTCCCATTTTTTCAGATATCTATTTAGCACTTCACTCAAAAACTTGTAAACTGTTCTTCAAAAAATTCTAAAATTGCATGTGTTTGAAGACAATCCATAAACATTCCCACCCCTTCACAGAGAATCCTTAAAGATAACATTTCCATCCTGGCATTTCCTGCTGGTTCTTTATTTTGACAGAAAATATTTTAAAAAAGTAAAATAAAAACAAAGAGAATCCTGTATTATTAAAAATAAATTAACTTACATTATGAGAACATTGACATAAAGAAAAATAGAATAATCCTCCCCTAATAACATTTTTGTTGCTTTTGTCTTTTGTCTGCAAACTGTTTAGAAATCTACTGCATTCTTCCTTCTTGCCAGGAATCAAGCACTGAGAACAACAGAAACATGATTTTAACCATCTTCTGTAAAATGCAGGAATAGGAACATTTGTTCTGCATATTAAGTGATTAATGAACCTTGAATTAGCTTTGAGTGATTTGCTGTTGAGCTTTTACTTACAATAGTTTATCAGCACTGAAGTTGTCCACAATGTCTTATAGAGGATTAAATCATTCCAGGAGCTTATGGAAGCCTTATATAACATTCCAGACAGTATGGAAAATTAAAAATACCCAAATAATATACATGCTGATAGAGTCACAAAAATGACAAAGAAATGTACATATTGAACATTAAACTAATAGCAATCCATTTTGGTTCAGTGAAGGTACAAAAATAAAAGATATTCATGAAATATATATCATAAGCTATTTAGAAGAATGTCTTAGTATAGAAGAAAAATTATGAGTCCTTTATAGAAAAACAGCACCAGCTGCAAACATGTCTACTTTTAATGACAAAGGAAACTGCCCTTCACATGAGCAGATGTTTCTGATACACCTGAATTGTGAATGGACCCTTGGTGCAGCTGCTGCCTTGACAAAGAAGAGACAAGAGGTATCAACTGTCCATGTCTTCCATCTACCATGTACATTTTGAATAAAAAATAATGCCTACTTCAGGAAAGTTGCAACATATGTAAAAGAAAGCAGAAAAAACGTTTAATTATCCCTACTACCACTTGCCACAGAAAACCCCTGTAACACTTGTAGATTTGGTTTTCAGATATTTTCTGTGCCATGAATATTCAAAATTATTTGAGGCATAAATAGATTAATAGCTTCTATATATGTACATTATATATGTATACATGTTCTGTACTATAGATATATATGTTATATATATGT
>NW_022900947.1:20367991-20434869 GCF_012274545.1 Fukomys damarensis | reverse complement strand
ATATATTATATATATATATGTTCCACAGAGTTAGGATATAAACATATAAATTATACTTCAATTTCCAAATACAATTTCTATTTTTATAAAATATTCTCTAACCTATTGCTTCTTGGCCTTTTAGCTATGACCAAGTGTAAAATATTCTAATTTCCATGATTTTGTTCAATGTCTAACTTTAATTATAGCAAAATATACTTCCCATTTCACTATTAAATATGTTTTTAATTTTTAGTTTATTATTATAAATAAAAATATATACAGTTTGTAACAAGAGTTACAGTACTTATTTTGTAGTGAAATAATTAAAAGTTCTGAAGTTTGACAGATTCTGTTCTTATTGTAACTGAATAATTCCCATCTATCTTTGGTCAAGTTTTACAAATTGCTACAACTTAGATTTGTAATGTGAAGCATGGCATATGGAAGGCTAGATTATGATTTACAGAAATAAACACCAAAATATCAGTATTTTAAATATTCATTTTGTTCTACACAGGATTTGATTGAGCTTTCTTTTGAACATGATTCCTGAGTGCCTGTCCTCTAAGTCACCCTCAGGGATCTCTTCTTCCTTTTCCTTTTTCTGACTACAAGTCAGTGCTCTGCACTTCTAGACTGTACGTTTGCTTTAAAGAGTGCACAGAAGATGGAGAAAGACATTTAATGGTCAAGACAAAAAATGACCTAATCCCCTGCCTATTGTCCATTGGCCAAAACTCACATTATTTCCATATAATTGCTAATGGCGGCCAGAAGTGTGGGGTTTCCTGTGTGTCCAGAAAGAAGATGGAAGTGTTTCTTTCATAAATACCTCACAGGGTTTCTTAGAGGAATCAATGATCTAGTGTATGAGTCATTGCAAAACAAATGGCATTATCAAACTGAGGAAAAGGGATTAGCTTTTAATATCTTCAGTAGTAAGTTTGGTTAGTGATATAGAGTACACAGTTTAAAGTCAGAAAGTCCTGAACCTAGGTTTTTTCTTGGAAACCAACCCTAAAAAATGATGCAAAAACTTAAATGATGCTGGGGTACAAGAAAAAACTTGTACTAGAGTTTGGTGACAAATTTGAAAGACCTTAAGATTTTATCTTCTTAAATGCTAAATCTTTAAAAATACAGTTTTTCAGTGGTGAGAGTATAAGGGTTTTACTATTTTTCAAGTTGTTTTCTCCATTTGATAAATCAAACTTGATCATTAGAAATTATTCTGCAGAAAGGGATATTTACATTGTTAATTAAAAGTACTAAAATGGACAGTTTTCTTTTACGTACGAAATACTTTTTTTCTTAATTAAGATCAGTTCCTAGGAATATATAAATATGAGAAATCCTTTTGGGCTTATAGAGTTATTCATTATCCTAGGAAAACATTCTACTTTTTAAAATATTCAGGTGTTGTGGAAATGAGATATTGAACTAGTAAAACTTCCTTTTTTCCATTGGATTAAGTAAATACTTTAAATTTGGATAATAGTTTTTTTAATGAGTTTCTATTGTGAAATGCTACTGTAGTCAGTGAGTATTCAAATTAGTATAAGGCACTGCTCGTATCCAGTTAGATATTTAGAAAGACACTTTGGAATTAAATAAATTTGATATTTAACAATCACACACTTGGCCTGAAGCTACACTGTCCTGAGTAAGCTATTTAATCTTTGTGATATTCTGTTCTATCATACCACATGATTTCTCCTATATAGGAATCTCAAAGTATAATGCTTCATGAGGAAGAAAATAAACCATCAAATGTATGGAAATGAAAAAGAAAATGGCTAACAAATGTATGGAAAAATATTCAACCTCTCTGGCCACTAGAGAAACGCAAATTAAAACAACAATGACATTCCATCTTACACTAGAAAGAATGGCAATTATCAAGAAGTCAAAGAATAAAAACTATAGACATGTCTGTGGAAACAGTGGGCCCCTGTGACAGTTTTGGTGAGAGCAGAAATTAATACACCAAGTATGGAATCATGTGAAGATTTATCAAAGAATTAAGAAAATTACAAATTTTGTATAACCAAGATATTCCCCTTCAAGAAATCTTCTCTAAAGAACTAAAGACATCGGACTACACCAATGCATCCATACTAATGTTTGTAGCAGAAAATTTATAATAGTTAAATACTGGAAGCAGCCAGTATACCTACCAAAAGACTAAACTATGATAAAAACAACATGGTAGTGATAAAAAGACAGACCTGAGGATTGATGGAAGAGATTAGAAGGTGCAGAAACAACTCCAGACACACTCAGCCACCTCATCTTTGATAAAGGAGCAAAACACCCTCACTGGAGGAAAGATAGCTTCTAACAAATGGTGCTTTACAAACTGGGTTTCAACTTGCAGAAGATTAAAACTAGACCCATATCCTTCACCATGCACTAAACCAAAATCAAAATAGATCAAAGATCTAAATATTAAAACAGATCACTATATCTGCTGAAAGACAGGTTAGGTAGAACTCTAGAAGACATTGGTGTAGGAAAAGACTATTAACAAAACCTCGGTCACACAAGAACTATCACAAAGTATCAATGACTGAGATCTCATTTTATTAAAAAGCTTTTCACAAAAAAGAAACCACCAAAAGAATGAAGAGACAACTTACCATATGGGAAAAAAATTTTAACAGCTGTTTTTAAGACAAAAGACTACTATATAGAATATATTTTTAAAAACTTTAAAAATTACCCACCCAGGTTTAAAATCACCCCGCCCAATCCAAAAATGGGCATCTAAAATGAACAGACATTTCTGAGATAAAGTGAAAACAGCAAATAAACATGGAAAAATGTTCAACATCAGTGGTCATTTGTGAGATGCAAATGAAAACAACACTGCAATTCTATCTCACTCCAGAAAGAATGGTTGCTATCGAGAAGTCAACCAATAACAAATGCTGATGGGGTTGTGGGGGTCCCTTTTCGGATGCGAGTGGGAACTCACAGTGGTGCAACCATTGTGGAAATCAGAGCAAAGAGTCCTCAAAAAACTGAAACTAGAGGTTCCATTTGATCCAGTTATTCCCCTGCTGGGTATCTTTCCCAAAGAATTAAAAATAACATCAATATCAATATATATACACCTATGTTTATAGAGGTGCAGCTTGTAAGAGCTAAATCTTGGAAATAGCCCAAATGCCCATCAACTGGTGATTGCATAAAGAAGTTGTTTTGTTTTTGTTTTTGTTTATAAAATAGGTTACTACTTAGTCATAAAAAAGATAAATTGGAGACATTTATAGCTAAATGATGCACCTTAAGACCATACTCTTAAGTGAAACACACATGTAAATAACACATTGTTCTTTGGGGTGAGAAACTAAAAGTGTAAATGAGAACCAAAATGTATAATAGATATTGTGAAATAGGAAGTAAAGTTTCAAAGGGGAAGGGAATGCTGGGACAGGGAAAAGGAAAGAAGGGAAAGACCAAAAAATGACAAACAAGGAAAAAATAAAAATAATGCTTTTGTAAATAAGGAGGGGTGCAGGAATTGAAGAGAGATGAGGGGAATGAGAAAAAAAAAGAACCAAGATATACCATGTAAGGGTACAAATTCCCAATCATGAATGTGATCATAATGTACACTTAAAATGTACCGATAAATTATATACATATATATATAAATAGTACTCAGCTCTAAAGAAAGATAAATTTGTAAGAAAATGGGTGTAGCTAGAAAATATAATGTGGAATGAAATAAACCACTCACACAAGCTGTATTATATCTCTCACTTGAGTAAGGCAAAGTAAAATCAAATAGAATGATAAAGGATGGATAGAGGGCAACGAAAGGACAGTTCCGTGGAGATGGAAAGGGGTCAAAGAGACAGAGGGAAAGGGTCAGCAGGAGTAAGTACAGTTAAGATATGCCACGTACAGCAGCCTAATGACCTCAATGAATGTAAATAATATAGGTCATAAACATGAGGTAAGAATACAAATAACAAGAAGGAAAGTAGAGAAAGGGGATTTAGAGGCGGGGGGAGGGTGGGAAGGGGACTATAACAGAAACGATCTGTGTTATGGGCATGGACTCACTCTCCACGATGAATGCAAGCATCATGCGCTGGGAACATGTATGAAATAAAGGGGAAAAAGAAAGACAGATGATAGGAAATAGGGGAGAAGGCTGTGGAGTTGGCAATGGGATCTGGAGATGCGAAGGAAGGCAGAGGAAAGGGAGTAGAAAGGACCAAGGTGTGATATGAACATGTACACATTCACCACAAGGAATGTTTGTATTGTTCCACAAGCACAGCAAGAATAAAAATTGAAAATAATTTAAATTTAATTCTTTTTCTGATCAAATTAAAAATGTATATATTTTAACAATTATAACAGTGACACATAACAGTGTTGTTTCGGTTCTATTTTGTATTGTTACGGAAGGAGATGGAAAGTGACACAAAGAGAGGCAGCAGAATGGAATTAAAATAAAAAAGTTTGCTCCATGGGGATGGATCACACCTAATGGAGGTGTCCTGGTCGACTCCCCCATTGGGTTACAACTCTTACTTTTATAGGGTTTTACAGCTTTGATCTTAGTTGGTCACACTGCATTTTCACAGATACCCAAAACATGAGAGCAAGGCAGTCGAATTTCAACCAGGATGCAGTTCTTTGTCACGTAAGTAACCTTTATTCAATTACCTACTCTAGCCAGAAAGGAAGGGAGCTTGTTTGATTAACAAAGCTAACAGTGGTTCTTTTCACTTACAAATTTTTGTGAGGAGACTAGGTGTCTCCCGTAGGGGTTAATTCTGAACTAAGCAGAGGGAGGGGCAGAAGTTATCTTATATTGTGACATTTCTGAAATTTTCGCTATTAAAGTCTTCCCTATCAGTATCAGATAATCACTAGAGTTTAATTATCATCAAGAACCTACATGTTGACATAGATCAGGCAAAAATTGAGAGTACCATGTAGTGTAAGACTAGGCACTCCTTCCTTATAAGGCGAATGGGCTTCTCAAAAGAGTAGGTAGACTTTGGAATGGCTTTATGCTAGGCATAGGACATTATAAGGGTGAAAAATAAAATACAAGCAAAAGTTCAGAGGTATGTTGAGAAATCAAGCTATCTACAACTTAGAGAGAAGACAATATATAGGCAAATTCATACGGAGAGTTAAGAATGGCAATTTTGAAGTTATTGAACACTGTATCCACAGTTGATAAGGCAGGATATTTGGAGGTACCTAGTGGAACCGCAAATCCTCTATGACTTATATTTGTGTACTAGGTTGTGACCAGTATGCTTATTTCCTCCAAGGAAAGAGATTTGGTATGTCTTCTTTACAGTTAAGTTTATGTCTGTCTATTCTAATTGAATATAATTACCAAAGGACAATATAAAATGATGCAGAAGATAGAGGCCCTATATATCACCATAAGCTGGAGGCCCCTTCAGACACAGTTTTATTCCAAGAGGTTGACCATTCTACATAAAAAAGCAAACTCTAATATAATCCTGGCCAAATTATACAATATTTTGTAATACTGGGATATCTTCATGAATCAAGTAGACTAATTAAAATATTATCATACTGTTTGGGATTTAAGTTGCTAAAAATGCGTTTATCCTTTTCTCATGTCAAATATGGACTATGATATCAAATTTGCAGACTTAATACCAAGACAGAATAAAAATCCAGTATGAATAGAATAAGAACCCATACTTTATATCCAGTATGAAGGCTTACACACATTAGACACAATAAAATTTAAATGCCTGGAAAACAGATTGAGCTGTGATGGATCAGTTCTGTTTTACCTGTCTCTGGGTGGTTGAAGGGAGCATAAAAAATGAATCAAATGCTGAAGTTTATATGATGAAGGCATATGTGACTTGTTTCCTTAATGCGTCAATGCTAGCTAAGTGGCTATACTAGTAATCTTATAAATTGATGGCAAGTTTGACCCATGTTGTACTCACATTGTTATGTTGCTGTATAAACTACATCTGACAAAGAGCCTTCTGCCACCCCAGAGGACACCAGACAAATTCAGGAGCTACTCTTCTCTCCCTATTTCTAATACAACTCTGCTATCTTCTTCCTTTAGTTCACAGTTCCATTCCTTATTGTGGGACCATGAGCTCAGCACAGTTGACACCTCTCAAGTTGGGAGTTATATTTCTCTTATGTCATTAGGATGGATTTGTATGCATTTCTTGTACTTTTTGAGTTATGCTTTGATACAATCATCATTTCTTTTTGCTCAAATTATTTCAGCTTTGGCCAATGGAAGAAACTTCAGGTTGATTCTATGTTCTTTCAATGTGTTCTCATTACTAGGGCACTTCCTAAATTTCTGGAATCATAAGAAGCATCAAGATCTTTTCTGTTTTTCTTAACTCAACCCTTGAATCAAATATGGCTCTAAGGTTTCCTGGCTCTTTTTGTGGAGGCTGGTATATTGAAAGCAAGGTCTGCCCTTTTGTTTATGCTCAATTTCACAATAATGTAACTTCTTTCAGTCGATAGAGCTTGGAAATATACAAAAAAAAGAATACTTGTATATATCTGCATACAGTAATTTCTATATAGCTGTGTGGTTCTTTGTATATTCTTAAATGAATTCACACTAACACCTCAACCTTCAGTCTAGCATCTCGTTATTTGTTCCAGCATTCCCCCCTTAAGCTTTTTAAACTTCTTTTTCCAAATGTACAAAACTTGACTATCATTGCACTATGTATTTCCATGTGTGGTTTCAGAATTGCTAATACATAACCTTGTCAGAAATAAATTTGAAAACTATACTGAAGAGTAAATAATCCCTTTGCCTTTAGATTTTTAGTGTGAAGTCAAAAAACAATTTTCCAAAATTTCTTTGGTCAACTCCTTTTTCTTGGTCCCTATTACAGTGCTTCAAGGGAAGGACACCACATTACAAATCCTAGCAAGACCATCTGTGGTCAAACCTCTCCGTAAATCCCAGCAACGGCTGGCTTTGTCTTCATTTTCCCTGTTCTGTGATATTATTTAAAAGGACATATGGCATATTGTTTTTTGGATCTGTCTTTCATTTTTCTAAATAAACTTAAGATTCATCAGTGATAATTGTATACATATGAATAGTTTCTATTTTATTATTGAAAAGTATTGCATTAGATGGGTAAACACCATTTAAAATCAGCTTCATTAGATATTTATGCCTCACACAATTTTTCCATTTAAAGTATGCAATCCAGGGGTCCACGGTACGTCCAGAGTAATGCAACCATCATCACAGCTAAATCTGGAACATTTTTATCTCATTAAGATTTTCCACAACCATTGGAAGTTACTTCCAATTTTTCTTCCCACTTCCATTCACCTCTGTCTCATTCCCCATCATCAAGCAATGATTTATCTAAGAATGTGTTATCTCATTTTATTCATTTAACCCTGCGTTATTTTTGTCAGCATTTTGTAATTTTCAATATGCAAACGGAAATCCAAATATATTTGAGTGAGATTATAGCTAAATATTTATTTGGTTCTTTTTTATATAAAAACAACTTCCAAGCTTTTGTTATTGGTATACATAAATAAAATTATTTTATTTTGACCTGACATCTCTCCTATTTGTTAAACCTTAGTTCTAGGAAGCATTTTATGCATTCTTTGGAATTTCGATTATATTTATTTCTTTATTATTTTTCCATGTTTCACTGGCTTTCTATGGTATTAAGATAGATATTTAGTTACAATATTTAGTTCTTAGGGTTATAATAACAACAACAAAAATAATGCATCATAGTGCTGGCGATTTAGCTTAGTGGTTCTGCTGCCTGCCTTGCAAGCGCAAGGACCCGAGTTTGATAACCAGTACCAAAAAAAAAAAAAAAAAAAAAAAAAAAAAAGTATCATAAACAAGGTGGCACAAAACATTACACATATACTGTTTCGCAGATTGGAAAGCTAGAATTCTGAAATTAAGTTTTTGGTGCAGTCATATTCCCTGTGATACTTTAGGGGAGAATCTTTCCTTGTCTTTTCTAATTTGTGGTGTTTGTCAGCAATCTCTGGCATCTCGTGCCTTATAGACTACACCTCCAAACCTGTTTCTGCTGCCGCATGCCCATTCCTTCCATGTTTCCATCTCTGTGTCGTTTCTATTCTGAGAACATCAGCAACATTGGATGAAGAAGCAACTCTACTCCATTACGACTTCTTAACAAATAATTTTATCGACAATGACCTTATTTCCTAACAAACTTACATTCTGAGATTTTGGGTTAGAAATTTAACATATTTTTTTAAGGGACACAATTCAATCCTTAATCTCTAGGGAAATCCTCCATACAAATTCCATTCTCCCATATAAATCAGAGTTTACAGCATTGTCTTGTTAATATGAAGCTTGTATTATGACCCTTCTTTATTTATTCAGTTTCCAAGTGCAACCTGTAGAGTGACCACCTATAGTATGCTATGCCACCTCTCCCACACTCTGAATTTGCCAATCTTGCATGCAAATCTTGCACTCTTGAGTCCACACATCCTCATAAGGTACGGTTCTATTTTCATGCTCACCACGAATGTCAAAAAGACACTGATAAAACACTACAATTTCCAAAATTGTGTTTAATAGGGGAGAGAAGACTTCAAGTGTTATTCATCTCAGAGGAAAATATTGTATTTTATTACTGGAATGGATTTAAATCATAAGCTGTTAATAAGTATTCTTTATCAAATCATGAAGCAGCAATTGCATTCCTGGTTTGCTGAAAGAATGCATGTTGAATTGCATCTACTTCTTATTCCACAGCTACTGAGAATGCTTACATGGGCTGCTTTATTTTTTCTATATGATTGTACATTGACTGATTTTCAAAGACTGAATCACACTTTAATTTGTAGGATAAATGCTATCCTCATAAAACAAAATGAGAAAATGTTCCCTCTTGTCCATTTTTGAAAGAATTTGTGTAAAATTCATTGTTTTGGTTTATATATTTGTTTAAATATTTGGAGATGAAAATATTTGGACCTAGAGATGAATAATATTGATGTTGAAAAAATTTCAACCACGAATTCTATTTCTTCAATATACCTGTAATTTTTTTCTTCACTTAGCTTTAGTAATTTATAAATTGCAAAGTAGGGACTTACTTCTTCCAATTTTAGATGTTTATAATACTCTCTTATTTTTTTCTACTGTGTGAACTATAGTTATGTTTCTCATTTCTGACTCTGGAAATTTACATTTTCTCTTCTTTCTCTTTCATGCTTGGGTCAGATTAGACTGTATTTTTAATTTTCATTGATTTTATTTTTTTCAAAAAAACAGTTCATTTCATAATTTTAAAATTCTCTGTATCATTTATTGCTGCTAGTGTCTGTATTATTTCATTTGCTTGATTTCAGAATAATTTTTATGTTTTGCATTTTCTTTGGGTAGGCTCTCAATAACTTATATGAGTTGCTTTTTTGCTTTGAAATAGGTGTTCATTGCTGTGCATTTCCTTTTCAACCTGGTTTTTGCTACATGTTTTCATATGTTACCTTTTACTTTCATTAGGATTAAGATTTTTTTAAAAATTCAGATTTGCTACTTCATTCATATCTCAATGATATTTTTAAATTTCCAAATATTTGAGAATTTTTCTAATGTATTTTTGTTACTGGCTTCTAGTTTAATTCTGTTATGATAAGAGACTGAAGACTGCATTCTATTGCTTTGGAGTAGAATAAACTATAAATGCTACATTAGGTCTGGATAATAGTATTATGCAGGTCATCTGCATATTCAGTGATTTGCTATGTACAAGTTTTATCAATTAATGAAAGAGAAATGTCCATTTAGTCTTTTGCTAAACTTTTAATTTTATATATATGTTGTAAAAAAATCATAGTTATATAAATATTTATGATGCTGCCTCTTGGGAAGAGTCCTTTTCTCTTATATAATGTATCAGATACTTGACAATAATGCTTATTCTAAACTCTGTAACTATTTAATACTGGGTAGTTTTGCATTCATCATTTTTTAACTTTTTATGTTTCTGCCTTTGCATTTAATATAGGTTTCCTGTGGACAATAGAATCAACTGTTGCATTGTTATCCAGCTCTAAAATTTCAGTTTTTAACTGGTGCATGTAGACCATTTATTCATAATATAATAATACTGTTATGTTACAATCTTTCAAGTTGCTAGATATTTTCTATTTTATCCATTTGTACATGGCCCCTCTTCCTTGTTACTGCTTGAATTAATTGAACATCTTTTTAGGATTCCATTTCATTTTCTCTGCTTTCAGACTATTCTTATTACATGTAAGATTTTTGTGATGGTTCCCTACAGTTTATAATTACATAATTATATTCAAATAATATTATGCTATAATGTGTGAAAATTGTAAAATGCTCAATTATTTTTTTCCATTCTCTATGCTACATTCCCTGTCCTTCATTTTTCCATATGCTTTAAGCATACAAAATGTTGCTACTATTTTTTGCTTTAAATAATGTTATTTTTATAGCAATTAGGGTAAAAAAGTCACATTAGACAAAAATTCTAAAATGACTTCCCAGAATCCTCCCTCCTGCGGGTATTTGTCTTGTATGGGAAATCGTGAATATGAAAAGATGGCATGAATATGCTATATGGCAGGAAATCCTGCAAATATATCTGAGCACACTAATCATTTGACTTTCACTTAATCAAAAGGTGTAAGATTTTATCTAATCTGGCTGACTCACTCAAAGAAAGTGAAGTTTTCAGAGACCCTCTTACTGCCCTGTGGGACCAAAGAGCCATCCTGAGAACTACTCATGGAAGGTCCACAAGAGGAAGAGCTATGGATGGCCACTGAGGCCTATCAAGAAAATAGAGATTTCAGTGATTCAAAGTGGAGAAGTAGGACTCTCGCGATGATTGGTTAGTTTGAAAGAAGCCCCATCGCCTCAGGTGGTGTATCAGTGAGGGCCCACGGATGTCCTAAGCAGAAAATGTCATGCCCAGATTTCCAAGCTACAAAACTGTGAGATAACAAACTGATGGTATTTTAAACCACTAAGTCTGTGGAAATTTGTTATACACCCATAGAAAACTAATATAAAAATACTTTTATTGTACCTTAATTTCTTTCATTAACACTGTTCTTCATTTCTTTGGATATATCTATTGTATTTTCCCTGCGTTATAAAGTACTTTGTTATTTCTCTTGTTTAAAAGAGGGGCCAAATATTTTATTTTTGTGTTTTGTCAAATTTAATATTTACTTAGTATAATTGCGTATGTTTGTGTGTCTGTGGGTGTGTGTGTGTTTTCTATTTCTGATCTTTTCTCAGCTCTTAACCTTCTCTTGAGCTAAAGTTCAGGGAGAAATTGTAGGTTACTAGTGTCTGGATCTGTTGTAGCTTGGCACGGGATTGAGTATGCAAATGTGTGTGTTTGGGAGGAGTTGTTTCCTAGCTTAGCAGTAACCCACTGGGTAATGGGTTTTTATTAATGCCCTGCAGGTGACAGCATGTGCGGCCCTTCCACATATTCAGGGAAGGAGTCTGCTCACACTGTTCTAAAACCCCTCCTCCCATGACTGTGACTGCGTTTCCCACTCGGGAGGTGTACACCACCAGGGAAATTTTCTCAGCACTCTTCCAACCACATCCCAAAAGTTATCACTCACCCTAATTTATCTCTTCTTTGAAGTGGCCAGCTATTCTGTGCACAGGACAGCCAATTCTCTTGCTCAGGTCTTCCCTAAAGGAACCTTAGTTTCCCTAGATTTGAGGCCAGTTGGTCTCTTGAGTAGGTCAGGAAAAGTTCTGAACTTAGTCTTTGTTCATTTTTTTTTCATTACAAATTTCCACTTCCCAAAGTCATTAAGTAATTAATATGGCCATGGCTTCAAAATATAACACTCATTTGAAAAAGAAAGGAATTGGATAGTAAATAATTTTACTCTTGCTCTTAAATGATATAATTTTACTCTATAAGAGTATTCTATGTTAGAAAAATACCCAGTAACACCATGATACTTTCACTGTTTCGGAATATTGCTCAGCATTCTGTCTGGCCATTTAATCTGTGAGTTCATTATCAAGTGTTGTGGTGAAAACAGGTTGACACATCTCCGTGGAATGAAACTTATATGGGGCACATTTTATCTTGATGAACAGAGCTGTGTTTCAAAGAGGTGCAATTTCCTCAACCTGCTATCTTATAATATGGATTCTGTGTGATCCAGTTGCTTGTGACATCAGATTCTTTATGTACCATTCAATATTCACCTTGTGTGGTGCCTCTTCACAAAAACAGTCAAGCAGCACAGCTGGAGTTAATAAACTGAAGGAGGATGCCCATTACCAGTTACAGACGAGTCTGTTGTTGGGGATTTTCAGTATTTCATTATCTCTGCATCAGCACCAGTAGTCTCACAGCTGAGGAACCACTGAAATAATGCAGCTTGAAATGATAAATGAAAGGAATGTAACAACTGCAGCACTGAACATTTGATTCGCTGCACTTTTCTCTTTTTTTTTCTTTTTGCAGGGGTGTATCTGTTTATTTGGCTTTCTTTGTTGGCAGTCACATTCCACTACTCCAACAGTCCGTCTAAATGAGAGGATGGAAATGTGATTCAATGTTCTTTCACATTAAAAAAAAAAAGTGTGTGATATTCATGGTGAATAGGGCTGTCTGCAGATTCAATTTTCCAAACAATTTCTTGAGACAGAATGTAAAAGGAACTTTAAGTATGTGTGTATCTGCGTATATCTCTGTATCTTAATGTGTGCTGCTTGTTTTTAGACCAACTTAGTATTTAAAAATGAAGGAGTTTACCATGTTCTTTCTGCCTTTGGCTTAGCATATCACCACACCTAAACCTGGATGGATAACTGTATTAAGTAGTAGTATATATCACCCCATTAATGTTTTCTTTAGCATATTTAATTTGGTTGTCTATTACCGTAACACTCCTTTGCCCAAACCAGTGATAGTGAAACTGTTAGAGGCCGAGTGCCCAAACTGTAACCCCGAACCCACTTATTTATCGCAAAGTGCCAGTACTACAATTAAACCTGAATGCTGAGGTTTTAGTTTAGCAAAAAAGAAAAAGTACAAAAACTTATTCACTTGGCACAAGTGCTGACTGAGAGGACTCTGTGTGTCCACTGTGCCATAGTTTTACCACTTCTGGCCTAAACTCTTTACTTCCACGTTTCCCTGCCATCATTATTCTCACCTCACAAAACTCCTGTGGCAGCAAAACCTACCCGCTCACAGTTCCCACCCAGCTGAACAAACACGGCAGAGGGACAAAATATAACCATGATGACTCTGTTCAGGAAATTCTCAAGCATGCGCTCAAGTAGACTCTCATTCTGATTAATAATGTGAATCTATTTCCCTTACTCACTTATTCTTCTCTCCTACATAAGTGGTTTATACTTTTTCTCACTTTTTTCAAGATGCCAAACTTCTTCTCTGTATATAGTCTTTCTGTTTGCTTTCTACTTCCTGAAGAGATGAGCACAACTTGTGCAAGCTCACTTCTTTACCCACTATCTATCACTGTCAATATCTATATATAGTGTATCCTTTCCTCTGAGTAGAGACGGACCTCTTCTGGGCTTAGGTGCAGACAGTTTCTCCTCTGTATCTTATAAACAATTCTCTCTTATTCACATAATTGTACACATTGGTATGTATCATCCCTGACAATCAAACTACTGTATCATTCCATCAGCGTACACATTTGGTGTTTTATTTCATCTTTTGAAAGTAGCAAAACCGAAACTCTCTTGACCCCGTTCACTGTCTCCTTTTAATGGAAAGTTTTCGAAAGAGGTCCTATTTTCAATGACTCTATTTCTTATACTACTTCTTTATTATATACTCACTCCACACAATATTTTGCCCTATTGCTGCAATGAACCTATTTTTTTGAAGTACCTAGTATGAGTTCAGAATGATCCTAGGTGATGGGGATCCAGCCACAATCATTTCACAAGTACTGACCTAAAAATAAATTCCCAGCTTTGTGCATATTACAAACTAGTAACAAGGTAAAAGCCATGGAAAGTAGTAAATACAAAGCATAAAAGAAATCCACAGAATCCTTGTTTAATTCAGTTAATTAAAGATAACAGCTTTCATAATCTTTTGGATTCTGCTTTTGTTGGTCGTATTTCAGAAACCAAAATATGATGATAAATTACTTTTAGACATTATTCTCAATATCTATAATGTTAAAGTTTTGTTTTACCTAACTAGTGAGAATTTAATGCTAGTACTTTCTATTTTCAGGAATAAAGACAGTGTAGCCTTTTAAAAGTCATTTTGGATATGTGAAGGAAGGTTTGTCTAGGAAGAGAAAAGAAGAGCAAATTATCTTTATTAAAGTGTAATACTTTGTTAGCATATAAAGAAAATGCTTTGGAGCATGAACCAATAAATCTGACTTCCCGTCCTCTTACCAAGATTTATATTGGCGCCTCTGTCTCAGTCTTACCTTCCTTCCAAAAGATGCATTCAGCTCTTCAAATCACCAAAAGCAATGGCAATCTATTATGTAAGAGGACATACACTAGATTCTTGGTACTTTAGACATAGTCTTTGACTAAAGATGTCATACTTCACTGATCAAGAACATGGTCAGCAGTATTGACTTATAAATTAGACACTCAGTTCAGATACAAAAGACTGCCATGAAGCCCTGGGAAGGTTTATCCTGAAATTGTCCTTCCCAGCCTCCCTTGGACTTGGACTCCCTCAGACACTTGAGTGTGGATGTAATCGGAGTAAAATAATGTGAAGCAGCAGCACAAGAAAATCCATCAGCTTTGGAGACGCAGTGACAAAAAAGGAGGGAGGGCGTGGTGTGATGCAGCATCTGTGCCCGAGAGAGGCTGCATTGGGTCCTTACTGTAACCTCCGTTGGTGAGTCTGGTGTGTTTTCTATGAGTGACCTAGAATCCTGTCTGAATCTCACCTGGAAACCATGTGAGCTTTCCAGGATACATTACTCAATTGCTATTTTGAGTCAGTGAACTATAGAACATTGTGTATTTCTTTCTTTTCTTCAATGATATCTCTTGACTGACACATAGCTACATGTATATAGCACACAATGTCATGTTTTGATTCATCTAAATATAGAATAATAATCTAATAGGCATAATTAGAATACCTATTGCCTTATACTTCTACCATGCCTTAATCGTAGGGTTTGGATGCCTTTGGAACTGGTTTCAGGAGTCTAGAGAGGTTTGGAGACAAGACTGGAGATGCCTCAAAATTCTGAAGCAGACATGGATGGGTGACAGTGACCGGAGCTGTGAAGATCTTGAGGCACTCACACTCATGAGGTTTCGGTTAGAAACAAGACTTATTCCCAGAGACCATGTAAGTTACATTCTGGCAGAAAATTTGTCTACATATTGCCCATGTCCTAGACAAAGACTAAGATTTTTCAGAGACTAAGTTTAAGAGTGGCAGGCTCACAGATCTGGTGAAGACAATTTCAAAGCAGCTGTGGCCACCAGTCAAGCTATGGCATGTGTACTGCTGCCTACTTTTAGCCAGATTTACACAGACTGGAACAAAAACCAGAGCAGAAAAATTTGAAAAACTTGAGTTTGGGGGCCAGAAAGGACAATGTTTAAATTTTTAACCAAAAGAAATATGGTTGTTAAAGAGATCACTACTATTAAAGAGAACCTAAGCACTTTAAATGGACAAAAAGAAAAACCACTTAAGGCAACTTAGTAAGACCCACCCATGGAAGGCTCAAGGTACCCAAAACATTTCATTTGAGCAGAAATCCCATGAGTCCCTGATCAAAACGTGCCAACTAGGAGAAAGGCATCCAGGCACGCAGAGGCTTCTGACATCGAATGAAAGGACCAGGATACAGACAGAATATTGGTGTTATTCACATGACAGGTTTTCCAGCATGCAGAAGGGATGATTTGTTGGGTCAGGGAGGCTTCCACAAAGATTACGAAAGCAGTCATGGAAGGGCCTGCAGGGAGCCTCTGAAAAGACAGCAAATGAAGCTGGGGAAAAGAAATCAAAAGTGCAGTGGGGACCCCAGGAAGCTGGAGACG
Organism: Fukomys damarensis; assembly: GCF_012274545.1. Classification (NCBI taxonomy): domain Eukaryota; kingdom Metazoa; phylum Chordata; class Mammalia; order Rodentia; family Bathyergidae; genus Fukomys; species Fukomys damarensis. The sequence continues at coordinate 20,418,806 of NW_022900947.1, read as the reverse complement.
TCCGGAACATAAAATGTCTGTAAAGAAAAGCTGCAGGTCACGAGTGGTGCCAGCTCAGTAGAAAAGCCCCGTGGGCTGCAACTCACATTTTATCACCATCCGACCTCTCAGTGCAAGATATAGAGCTACCAGCCTTAACGTTTGCTTTGCTGAGTTTGGTCTTGCTTTGGTCTGGTTCTTTTCTATCCTCCTGTTTGCTCTTTTAGAATGGGACTGCTTACTTATGTCATTGTGGCTCAGAATTATGTGACTTGGTTTTGTTGTTGTTGTTTTAGTTTTACAGAGATAGAAGTTTGCCTTGAACCTTAGAAAAGAATTTGGCTTTTGAAAAATGCTTGTACCGTTGAGACTTTGGGGAGGGAACTGTTGTGTTCTCAGTTGTACATAGGATAATTGTATCATGTTGGGTGAAATGATGACATTGTGTTTCTTTGTAAATTAAGTATAATTTTATCTGATAGGTTGTGTTTGGGTATGGAGTTAACTAGGCTGTGGTGGTTAGAGTATGTATCCATCAGTGCTAACTAGAGAAATAGATTTAATATAAGATAAATGAACATGTAAGAATTTACGAGATTGACTCAACATGGCTACCCACAGAGTCAGGTGTGGAAGAGTGGAAAGGTCTATCTGTGCATTGGAGAGCCAAAGATCCAGGGGAAGGCCTGGAGCTCACTGTAGTGTCCTCTGCCAATCCGTCAAGAGGCTAAAAGGTCTGTGATAGAAAACAAAAGGATCTGAGCTGCAAGGCAGGCAGAAGAGCCTGCACTGGAAACCAGGAGATGGAGTTCCAGTTGAAGGCGAAGCCTGGAACTCCTCCTCCAAAGAAACAGAAGCAGCCATCCTTCTTGGTTTCCCCTTTTATGCCATTTAGGCCTCCCTAGGGTGGGTCTTCCACACCCAGAACTACGCTGATCCAATTTATTTGGGCATTTCTTACTCAGTTTGACACAGTTAACCATCACAGAGTACAATGTAAACTTGATTGACTTGATATCCACCCAGTACTGGTGGAGCACACCAGGGGGTGCATCCGGGTGCGCCAAGGAGGTAATGTCTCAGGTACCATATCAGGAACCCTTTCTGTTTTCTCTCTGCTGCTCTTTCTCTGCTCTGCTTCCTGGCCCCCATGTGCTAAGCAGTTTTGCCCCCCCCCACACACACTGTGAACGTCCACCATGATGTTTATTCCTCGTAGCTAGCCGAGGTTGAACTGAATCTCCTTAAACATGAGCCAAATTAAATATCCTACTTTAAATTATGGGTTTCAGGTACTGTGTCCAGTCAGAGGAAAGCTGTATAATACATGGTGAATACATTCAAAGTATTTCCTCTTAGCTATTTTGACATATACTATTTTTAAAATTTTATCCACATCGTACCCACCACTTTTTTATTTTATCCACCAGAACTTATCATTCCTTTTTAATTATATCATTATACTATTCATTGACAAAATTTTACCCTTCTCCACAAGATCTGGTAGTCACTGTTCTACTCTCAGCTTCCATATCAAAAGCATTCTATTCCTTACAGCTCTCTCTCTCTCTCCCTTTTTTTTTTTTTGTCACAAAATAAAGACCTGGTGTATTCTACTTAAATACGTGAGCCTTGTAACTGCACTTTGTGTTTCAAACTTTTCTTTGCCACTTATTTCATGCTTAAGGGTACCTTATTTTTAACTGTTTACACTTCAGTCTCCAATTTTATACTGAGAATAATAACAGTGACAGCAAATTCATAGGATAGATACAAGATATTTTCCTTTAGTCTTTTAAAATGATGGTGTCATCAATAGCCGCATCATGACTGACATGCAGGCAGTGAGTATAATAATACTCTTTAAAGAAATAGCAGAATCTTGTTAAAAGAGCTGGAGTTTTGCACCATACCAAGGAATGATATTTATAAAATTTCAAGGAATCCAGTGGAACTATCTAGTGAGATTAGTTTGTTCTATTTGTTATTAAAGGGTATGAATTTGGATTTGCTCAAGTGAGATTCCAAAAGCTGTGAAGACTGTGTCACTTTCAGTTCCCTATTTCACAACTTGCATACTTAATCTGCTCAGCTGGCACTCAGCCCTGGTACCCTTCTGCCCCAGCCTTTTGTATGCTGAGTTTACCTCTTTCAGACAATAGTTATCGTGACATATGGTATCAGGATGTTTCTCCTTTCCACAACTCTTTCCCTTTCCCATGGCAAAAAAGATAATTTTAGAGGAAAGAATGTACTTGGGTTGCATTATCATATTTCTTGGGCTATCTTAACATGGATAGGCAGAATCGTAGATACCAGCAGTTTTAAAATTGTCAGGGGCTGTGATTCACAGCCAAGTACTTAGAGAAATCAGTAACCCCAAAGAAAACAATAAATGAATTACAAAATATTTCATGAATATATCTAAATCATTTTTCTGAATTTTTTTCATATATATAACACACATGTACATATATGCATTCATGTGTGTATGTATATATGCATGTTCATTAATTATATACATAAATAAATTGTATTAATTTGACCATCATATTTTGTTTATTCAATTTATATTTGTAGTTTTCAAATTACGAGAGTTACTTAACTGGTAAAATACTATTCAAGTCCACTTAACTTGGTTAAAATCCTGCAGAGATTTGTAGTGTCTTGAACCAATATACTGCTTCATTAAATTTAAACATAAGTAAATTTAAAATAAAACATTGTAAGATGTGAAAGCACAAGACTTTGGTTTAGGCAGCGGCATGAAGAGGTTCTGGGAGATACCAGGTTCTGTGCCCAGTGGACCCCAGCAGGTTCCCCAATGTAAATAACTTTTGTAGTCAAGGAAGATTCTTCCCAGAGTGAAGGCCTTATATAACCTTATATTACTGACACATGGCCACTTTTCTATATTTTGGGATAAATGTAGACTCAGCGGCTAAGGACTGCTGTGAGAATGGCAGATAAGTAAAGGAAGACTGCTGCAAGTGTACAGTGGCTGAACCTGCAGGAATGGCTAAGCGGATGGACCATTGCTGAGCCTCTGAATAAAGATGTCTCATCCAGGCCACCGTTCTGTTCTGTATCTCTTCTTCAGGCTGCCTGAAACTCAAGTGAACCTCCCCAGTCTGAACTGCTGACAAGACAAACATTTACATTTCATCATTCCAGCATTAAAGAAGAGAGAAACATTCTTATTTTGGGATACTATCTACCTACTGCATACGTAGGTGGATCAGGATTCAATTGCAAATAGAGCTGACTCAAAGTCATAAAACACAGCGTAGTGCAGTTAGAATATGAAGACTTTCTTCCTTATTTAACAATGTCCTATTTAAGATTCCAAGTAGATCGAATGCAGAAAATATGGATTTATATATTTTCTTTCCCACAGATAGAAATGAGTTATTTTTTAAATCACTTAATAGAATACATTGATTCTCTGTTTCTTCCAATGATAATATTCCTCAAAGGTTTGTCACAAATAATCTAACTGGAATATGTGTGCATGTATGTGTTTAGTTTGTTTATTTTTTGGCCTTAATACTTACATTATATGATTATTTGTATTTCCTGTTGATTACTCATCACACTGTTTTTTATGATTTGTCTTCTTAAATTTTAATCTCCTTGAGAAATGAACTTGAACACAGGGATAACCTTATAGTCAAACTAATCTAGCAGTTTCCTGTATATTTGATGCATTATATGCTACTATGCAAGTGGGAAGTGCGTATATTAAGGTGGAAATGAGCCTTTAAAAGTCAAAATGTATTGATTTTACAACATGCAAACTTGTTCATTGTTAGGACACTGTGGTTGAGAGTCATAGAAAAGATCACTTGAATTTAGCTAATGACTCATTTCCTTAACCTATGTTACTAGAATTCTCTTATACAGTGATGCATGTCAGGCTGATCGGATATAAGTGTTCAAATCATGTCAGAACTCATCATTTCCCCACAGTTCAGCTGAGAGGTAACATGGTGACATGATGATTTGTTCTTTAACCTAAGGCAAATTTTATCCAGCAGTGCTCACTAGAAGAACAGATTTAATGCAAAATATATAAATATATAAGGATTTACAAGGCTGGCTTACAATGGCTGCCCATAGAGTCAGGTGTGAAAGAGTGCAAAAGGGCTGTCTGTGTGCTAGAGAATAAAAGGAACCAGTCAAAGACCTGGAGCTCTGGGCAAAATGCTGAAGAGTCTCCACCAGAAGCCAGGAGACCATGTCCAAAGTGAAGGTGAAGCCTAGAATTCCTTCAAAGAAAGAGAGGCAAGCCTTCCTTCATTTCCTTTTTATTCCATTTCAGAGGCAAGCCTACCCAGGGTGGGTCTTCTGTCTTCCCTCAATCCCTTCAGACACACCCAGAACTATGCTGATACAATTAGTCCGGTAGTTCTTACCCAAGTTGACCCAATCAGTTAACTGCCACAGAAGTTCTTCCCAAGGGTGGTCACACTGACAACTTTCTATGTTGAGTATAACAATTTTAGTTATATACAAATTCTGAAGAAGGATTTTTTATTATAAATATTCCAGTTAAAATATCAGAATATATACTACGTCTCTTGCATTGATCCATGTGGAGGCACTTGGCTTTTAAGGTCCAAATGAGTCAATGGTACAGGACACATCTTCTTTCTTGGCATCTGGGAATGGTACTGTTTACCTAACAACCACATGGACCACCAAATGGTAGGTGATCAAATTCAGATTCAAGCTGTGTGCTGGGTGAATACAGGTGTCAAGGACTGTGTTAGCTGTGATAGATAATTTGCTTATATTAATCAGACATGGTAAAGCAGAATTCTGGAGAACTTCCTATGGTATTCATGATGAACAAAGTCTTGGAAACTTTCATATAAATTTACCAATACAAGCATAAGTGTCTGTACCTCCACTCAATCGAGGCTGTCATTAGGCTCCTGACTGATAAGATTCTGGAGGTTTCATAGACATTTTTAAATTTTTTTGGCCACAGGAGCTCTAAACTAAAAAAGGTGATTCTGGCCAGCTTTGCTTCCACCTCAATACCCTGAAGACAGAAAATTTTTCTCTAAAAATAAATCAAAGAAAATTAATCTGAGGCAAATCCAGTGGGAAATATTTGAATAAAAATCTAGCCATGACTCAAGTATAGGCTTTTAAGCTTCTGAAATGTATGAGCCAATGCTGGAGTTTATCACACCCTGACCAAGAACTGAAGCCTCTCATTGTGGAAGAATCAAAGAACTAAGTAATGGCAAGTTAATTGGCACGAACTTTCTCCAGGTCTGTCTGGACAACCTAGTTCCATAACTCAGAGGGAAATGTAAAGCTGGGTGAGCTACCTTTGAACGGGCTGAACTAACCTATTGAAAGGTGTGTGAATGACTTCATCTAAGCCAAAGGCTTTGAATGTCCATCAATAAAGTTTCTACTGTACTTAAGGAAACCTGAAAGCATCTAGAGAGTTATATTTCTGAAATTTATACATTTTGGATGACTGAAATCCTGACAATCTTACTGAAATTTACTAATTATTCAAAATAATACGGTGTCACATCCTGCTAAGGACTATATAGGGAACATAAAGGATAAGCTACCCTAGAAACTTATGTCCTTTATTCAAATTCTTAGATCACAATGAGGCTTCTATGTGTTTATGAGGATCAATGTCCTTCTATACTTGTATCAATTGAACTCTTTAGGTCAGGAAAATTCAATATCACCTACACATTTAGGGTTGACTTTTTTTTGTTTGTTTGTCTTTTTGTACTGGGGACTGAATTTGGGACCTTGTGAGGCAGGCAGCAGCACCATGCAGAGCTGACTTTAGGACTATCATGCTGGAGTATTTAAAACATTTCAGTAGGCATTTGTGAGCAGCTGAAAACGTAAAGCTCTCAGACTTTTTCAGCAACTCAGACACTAAGGTTAAAAATACCAAATTTAACGTATGATTCAGGACAAGTAACAGCATCACCCTTGTAAGCGTTTGGTTCTAGAATATCTGATAGTCCTCACAAATAGGTTCTGCATCTGATTCTGAAACAAAACATACTACACATTTCCATTGTAGAAATTAAGACTAAGATGATACATTAGTAAATCTGATTTAGCATTGTTTAACATTATAGGCCTTGAGGAAAACAGATGACTATGCAAATATATTTGTTTTGTTACTAAAATAACTTCTGAGAAACAAAACTCTAAATACATCTTGTATGATAAGGATACTTAATCCTGTCGTGGCATTTGTACAATTTGCCATGTTTTCTTATTGAGAGGAGAACATGAAGATTTGCAAAGACTGTATGAATATGTAGTTGTTACTGGTTGAATGGGATAGGTGTATAAATTGAAACATATAAAATGTGATAAAATATTGTGAATATTTAAAAAATTATTACCCTTCAAAATACTTTCCTCTCAGCATCATTCCCTATCCAATTATTTATGCCTCTGTCAGAAGCAGTTCTGGAAGTCCCTTTATTCCATCTTTCTTTCCCTCAGCTGCCCTGTCTGTCTTTCCACCCTGAATTGATTCAAAATGACGATGTAGTTTTTGACACATTGGAGTGATTCAAGTGATGATGACCCATTTAATTCAGCTCATGTTGGGAAATTTGACTACCCTTAGTTCCCTCCGAGAAAGCAATCACATTCTTATTTGTTTTCTATTGTCTTTTCTTTCCTCCGTTACCAAGTATTTCCTTTCTCCCTCAGTGTATGAGTCAACATTCTGCCACGGACATAGACAGCTTAGAGAATGAAAGATTTGTTTCATCTCATACTTTCGGAGTTTTCTGTCCAGCTGACCCTCTTCTGTTAGGCCAGCTGCGAGGTGGAAACATCAAGGTGGATAGGCTCTAGGTTAATCCACTGATGATTTTACTGCCCTCAAATCCAATCACCTCTCGAGGCATCTCAATCCTATCAATTTGACAATCAACACTAACTGTTATACTCACTAATAACTTATTTACCTTAAAACTAACTCCAGTAGATATATTGTTATACAGTGGCCCCTTGATTTATGAACTGAAATATGTACATGAGGGCTGGTTGTCACTAAGTTAGTCAATTGAAGGCTCAGGCTCCTTCAGAGTCTCTCCTGTACCCAGGCAGATCTCAGTGCTCTTAGAGACATTGACCCAGGATTTCTCATTTAACCCCAACGAGGGGAGGATGTTGTCATGTTCCTTCCAGGACTCTTTAAATGTCAAATCTGTACCTGAGACCATCTGGAAGCCTGAGTGGCCAGGATTCAGGTCATAACTCAAGACTGATTCCAGTCATAACCCAAGTTGTTTGTATCACAGACCAGTTATAACTCAAGGGCTTATTGTATTTTAAGTTCATATACAAGTTTTTTGAAAATTGAAACCTGATTGCAAATTGTAATAGTTTCTAATCAGTACAAGGTTGTTAAGAAAGAGATACATGCTACTGGCTCCAGATAATATTTTTGTATTAAAATGTTAAATCTGAAAACTCTAATATATGCACTGAGAAAATTAAATTGGTGAGTCAATGTTTTTTTTAGAATAGTGAAATTATTCTGTATGATATTGTGAGGGTAGATATATTACATCATGCATTAGTCAAAATCTAAAGAATTTTGTGGCACAAAGGCAAACCTTTATGTCTGGAAACTAAAACAAAACTGTCTAAGCACAAAAGCATGCAACAACCTCCCAGGAGGCAGGGGGTAAAAAGCAACGACCTCAATAATTTTGAAAATGATTTGTGGCAATGCTGTCCTTGGGAGAGTAGTTTTGTTGGTATATATATATATATATTTTTTTTTTAAATATTCAAAAAGGCTCAACCTCAAGCAGTAATAAACACAAGCAAAAGTGATTTAACCCTTAAAATAAATCTTCAGAAAAACCTCTGTGTACATACAAGTGAAAGAATATATAATGCTTTCACGGGAAAAAATAATTATAATAATAATAAAGGATTTGTTCAACTATGTAGCTGAAATCTGCTGTTCCAGCTGACACATCCCCAGTAAAGAAGGGAGGAACAGACACAGATGACTACCTGGCTTACTATCTTACAGCCTTTTTGTGCTGGGACACTGTCACCACCACCACATGTATCCCTCGTTATGATTATTCAATTTTTAAAATTTCCTCTTTTTTTCCCTTTTTTGTTTTGCTTTTGTTTTACAGCATGCCAAATCCTTTGGCATATGTGATGGGCTTCAACAATCTCTCTTTAAATTTTTCTTTGCTTGAATATTCCAGAAGTAAAAGGACATTAATGCAAGTATGAGATGTAGGTAACCTTTCTGTCTCTGTGCCAGTTTGGGCTATAATCATCTTTAACTTTCCCAGTCCTCCCACAGGTGCTCTGTCTGTGCCCATTGTAAACTGCAAGAAGAGTCTTTTCTGATCATCAGTAAACGAATGAACTATCTCCCAGAATTCCATGTAACCTTTAAGTATGTGCTATTTTTTAAAATCCCTGTATCTAACTAAAATAAGGAACATTTTTTTAATGGTTTGCTTTATTTAACTTGAAGTCTTGGAAACAGTGCCATTCAGGTACCTCTGTTCTAGTCCCCAAAGAGGTTTCTGTGCAGAATCTCGTGTATCATTAAAGATGGAAGGGAGAATTTGGATTACTTTACCTGCAGCTCTCAGAACTTTACTTTAGTAACAGCACAACAAATTTAAAACCACAGTATGTCATTTTCATGTGTACTGCAATGAACTGTTTTAATAGCTAATGCTCTTAATATATGAAAGGACAGAGATTTTGTTGCTGTTGTTATTGTTGTTTTCAGTTTACTGGGGAAAGTGCATTTGGCCAAATGATATGGTAGTCAAGCCTACTGCAACAGTTACTAAGTTTGTTGTTTATTATAAACAAAAAGCATGTGAAAGTGCACTTAAAATAGCTTTTTATTAATGACCTAGATTTTAAATAGACAATCCAGAGGTCTCCCCTTTGTGTTGCCATCATCTTGTTTAATCGGCGCTCTCTCAAGGCACATGATCAGTGTTGCAGCGTAATAGAAAGGATGGCTGCTGTGCCTTGCGTTACTTAGTCATACAGTAAGCAAACCTCAAAATGAAGGGATCTGTTACTCCTAGAATACCACTGTATGTCCCCAAAGGCTAAATCTGACTACAAAAAGAATGTTAACAATTACTTTCATGTACCACAGAAAAATACAAATAGGTGAAACTTACTGGATATTTAAAGTAGCAGCTTCCCCTTTCCTAGTCTTCTTTGTCTGTGATGCTAACTTCTTTTGATGCATTATAAACTAAATGGATTATGTATTTCTAACTAAGAAGAGACATTTATATATCATTTTACTACAAGCTACAGTTAAATGCGCTGAGCTTGTTCCTCAATTATTGTTTTATCTGATACAGATCAATCTAATGATTTTTTTCAGATTGATAGGGAAAATATACCTTTCAAATCATTGGAGGGGAGAAAGGATGTCTTTCAGGATTATCTTAATTCTTTTAGTAATTAAGACACAACTGTTTTGTAGTGTAATGCTAAATAAAACAGTGGCTTTTCCACCATGATTTAAAGGGGGAAAAAAGAAGATGATTTTGTGTATAAAACTAAAGGCAAAAAGAATGGAACATATTAAATGTATTTTCACAGGTTGTTTGCTACAGGGCAAAGGGTTAACAATTCCATGATTGCCGTATACATGTAATGTAATAGAATAAATAAATGGATGGAGAGTCCTGAGGGCCAGCTTTCACAATGTTAGTGTGGGATTCAGAGATAAGCTACAGAAAAAGGCTAGAATAATCCATGTGATAATAGATTAAGGTGGATCATCAGTCAGAACTCACATTTAGTTTAATACATCTACAGATGGGTACAACTAGAAGTGTTACAGATATGTAGATACACAAGTTCACATGATCACATAAAGAAATGACTCCCAGTAGCAGGGAAGCATGTCTAACATCCAGATTTCAGCTTGCAAAGCCACCCTCCAATTCAAAACACCAAGTCCAGTTGGAGAAGTGGCTGATTCCAGGGACAGGACAGGAAATACATAAGACTGAGTTTGATGTGTTTTCTGTTGCCAGAAAAATAAGGAAGTATTAGGAGAAAACGTGTACCTACAAGTCTGAGACTTTACCAAAGGGACAAAAGAACCAATTGAAAAAGACTTTTAATTACCAAAAGTTGGAATGATTAGAGCAAAAACTTATTATTTTAGGTGACAATTCAAAGTAGAAAATAAAAATCTGTTATACAGATATAAATAAATGATTAAATAAAACAAAATAAATGATGAATCCCAGACAATGTATGTAGATACTTTTTCCTCCTGGAGGAAGAGCCTAATGTTGAATATATAGAGTACTCAGTTCCTCCTAAAGTGTGTGCTATTGGAAGAGAGAGAGAAAGAAAGAGTAAACTTACAGTGGAAAAACCTGACAGCTAGGTAGCGAACCTCAACATCAGCATTCATGAATAATATTGACAGCACCCTTGAAATGACATGATAAAACTTAGCACTTTACTTTTGTGATCTTCCTCCCAAAAACTGACAGCCCAGGTTCATCACGAGTAAAAAGCATGATGAATTCTAATAAAGCAGTATCCTAAAATATGCCCAACCAGTATACCCCAAAATTGTCAAGGACATCAATTAAAGAAAAAGTCACAGATGAGGAGCTGAAGAAGAAATGACAATTAAATGTAATGTAGTATCTCTGATGAAATCCTGGAAAAGAACATTCAATTTTCAAAAATTAAGGAATATGAATAATTTATGGACTTTAATGATAATGTGTCCATCTGTGAGTTTATAAGTAATCACAAATGCATCACACAAATATAAGATGTTAATAATTAGGAAAATTGGAGGAGGCAATACAGGAGTTTACTTTTAGTTTTTTTGTAATTCTAAAGTTGCTACAGAAAATAGCAATTTTAAAAAGTGAAGACTATAAATATTTTTATTTTCTTATTACAGAATTTAGCTATCTCATTATAACAGAATTTAGTTAGCATTATTAGTTCTATTTCAAAGAATCTCTGATGAAATGTTTGAAGGGGAATAGATTCATATTTTCAAACTACAGCATTTTGTATATCAGCTCTTTTTCGATATATTACAAGAGTCTCCTTTTCTACAGAGGTTCAACAAATAGCATTGTCCATGTCCAAGTGATCTACATGTACCAATGGAGTTCAGCAAGAGAAAGATTAATAAGATATATTGCAGATATCATTATTATAGTTTCTTCAGAACCACAACTGATACTCATTCCCTTTGTCCTTCATTGTCAGCCTAAATACCCTGCAATCAGCTATCAAGTTTCTGGATCTCCACAGTGTGATTGGTGATATGATCCAAATCCTTGTGGACCCCATAGTAACTTGTGGCTTTCAAACCAGGTTTGGTATACTTATCTCTCACTACAATTTAGCAAAGATTACCTAGAGTTCCTTAAAAGCTCCAAAATTTTTGCCTGGATCCACAGAGAAAAAGTACAATCTCTTTCTGCAGATCCTCTTTTGTCCTGTGGATATAATGAGGCTAAAGTGCTTGGAGGCTGGAAGCTGTGGCTTGTAGTGCAATGCGACAATTCTTCCATGAACCTGTCGAGAGTGCACACTTGTAGAACCAAAAGTAGAGACAGGAAGCACAAAGACCACCTACTGTATCATGAGTGGCAAGTGGGCTATGCCTGAATCCAACTCCCAATTTCCTTAAAAATGTATCCTACCTGGGAATAAGCACCAGGTAACCTCAGAATTAGTGTGTATACTACATTCTCCAGGATGGCAAGTGCTGTCCATAGACTATTAACTGTGAGTTGGTGTTTCAGTGGCTTTATCAGGCCCTTCTAACACACTGCACCTTTGATGTGTTTGAAATGTGAGACAATCTGTAAATCCCAGTGTATAGACTTACTTTTCTACTCCCTTAGACCAGGTAAGGTTCCATACATCGATATTCAAGACCAGTCATCTCAAGAGAAAAAACAAGCAGTTTGGGAATTGAATGAGCCTCTAAGTAAATGTCAGAGGATTTAGTCCACTAGATGGACTACAGCGGGCAAACTTGTGGAGAAGAAAAGGGGAGGTGTTTACCCGTTCAGACCTGATATGAAATGTTCCTAGGTGCTAGAAACTGATAGGAAGATGATTTCACGGTGATGCCAATTCATATGGCATGAACTGTATTGTGGCTTGAACTAAAGGACAGTTGGTGACATCTTAAACAGGGCAGGCCTCCTTAAGAGGATCATTAATTTCCAATCTTTTGAAGGAAAACATATCTTTGCAAACCCACGAATGAAATTTGTTGTCTCAAATTTCTTTCCAATCCTTATCACAGACCTGCCTTTTTTTTTTTGTTTTAATTGAGTTTATTGGTACATTTTAGGCATACAGTACAGTTACATTCATTATTGGGAACTTGTACCTTTACATGACAGGTCTTGGTTCTCATTTTTTCCCCTTGTCCATGACGCCCCTCACTCCCTCCTCTCCTCCCCATTTACAAACATTTTATTTTCATTTTTTCATTTTCTCATATTAATTTTTCTTTTCCCATATTACCTTTCCCCTTCCCTTCCCACTTTCCCTACACCTTTAGCCCTTTTCTTCCTATGTCACATTATTAATTATCTCCTTAGGATCTTATGTACTGTTATAGTTTTTCACATCAGAGAAACTATTCGGTATTTACACATGTGTGACTTATTTATTTCACTTAGAGTATATCCTCAAAATGTATCCATTTTCCTATGAATGAATCTAATTTCTCATTCTTTATGGCTAAGTCTGACTGACTTTTATGAGAAAGAGATTCTTTTGTTGCTCTTAGTACAGGAAACTATCATCCTGATAAAACTATAAAACATCATACCTAGTTAAAAACAATGCTAAAAATAACTTCTAAATAGACAAATTGAATGTAATGGGATCCATTTCAAGCATTAAAGTAATTTGGTAAACTCATTTAATGCACAGTTGAGAACTTCAGTACGAGAAAAGACTCATGATAAAGACCATTTATCTAAAATTATGATAGACCAAAAAATTGCACAAATAATTAAAATAATGAAATATATTTCCTTTGAAATTTTTCAGTCAAACCCAAGTTCTTAGTAAATATCTGTTTTTTTATGCTTAATTGATATTCAGGGATCAGATTTCTCCAATTAACAACTCTATGTGAAATTTCATTAGAGATTCTGGAAATGAATTTAAAATAGGATTTAAAAAAAAAATCTACTTATTTCACTATGAATTGCCAAGTCATATAGGCAATACACAAATGGTAACCAAGCTTGAGATGAGTACTAGTGTAAATTGTCTTAATGGTACTTAAAATAACATAGGCACATAATATAGCTATATTTTAGACATTTCACAAGAATGATGTACACAATTTGTTTAAATTTCTTTCATTGCAATTAAAGTCAACTGTATAATTTTCTCTGCTTTAAAACTTACAAAAATTTCATTTTGTGTTCCTAAACTTATTTTCATAGAGTCAAGATAGTCATCATTGACTTTCAAAAATAAATATAAAATTTTCAGTTTTATGATCATGGTTAATTTTGGTATTACTAATTTAAAATAATTCTCAATACATTCAAACAACATAATTATATTTAAATAAAATAATCAACACTGAAATATATGTGTGTCAGTGTATATGTTACAGGTTAATTATTTTCATGCTCATTAAAAAATTTCAGGTCAAGAATATTTGTATTTAAATTAGGTATTTTTCAGGGATATTTTAAAATAAAATTATCTGGAAATGATGTCTTACACAAATGTGGATATAAAAATTATTGGTAAAGCTATACTTACAAATGAACTTACAAATTTTACATTATACTACATTTTATTGTGTATGGAATAACCAAATAACTATTATAATTGCATGTGACACAATGATGATTTTGATCGTACAATTAATAAAATGTTCTGACATAGAAGTTCACAAATGCTATTTTATGAAATGAAATCAAGAGCTAATTTTCTAACTTCAAAAGCATAATCATTATCTTGACAAAATGAAAGAATTAAATATATGAAAAAAATCCATCTTTACTTCCCACACTATAAGAGCCATGGTTTTAGAGATATTTTTTGCATGGACTTAGGATAAATTTACTGAGGGTCACTAATTCTGGTTTTAGGAGAGACTGTTAAATCTTACAGGTCTGGAGATATTGTTATGCAAGGTTATGACCAAAGGAATTGAACGTGCTTGGCTTAGAGAAGACGCCTAGGGCAGATATGACAGCTGAGGATGTTTGATAGGCTGTCAGAGTAAAGAAACATTACATTTTTTCTTAAGGCAGAAAAACTTGTACAAATGGGTATAAATTACCTAGAAAAGTTCTGTCTCAAAATAAAGAACTATTTCATAATTAAGAAAGCCTGACAGTGAAGTTATCTTTCCCAAGAGGGATTCTTTAATAAAAGATTTGTTCAAGCTAAAATTGTTTGACTCTCTTGTGGAGGTGTCATACATAAAAAAGAATAAGAAATAAAAAGTATTCATGCAGTAAGCAGACGACTGAGTTTTGAAGCTACTGTAGAGTTACTCAACAAATTGCTAGAGTCACAGAATGTTAGAGATCAATGAAATCTAGAATAATGTACTTTTACTTCTCTCATGTAAAGATGAGAAAGACCCGTAAAAGGCAATTTATTGGCTTAGTATCATGAGGCCGAATCTTTATTAGCAAAATCCTAAATAAATCATTAAACTGAATGAAAGGATACAGAATTCTCAAGTCAACCAACAACAAATGATCGCTAAGGTACTTTGAAAGTCTTCTGGAAAACAAGACTTTTTTTATTGCAATGTGATGCTCCAAAGCTGTGTAGTTTTTACTGAGAAATGGATGCTACTAAGAAGCAATTGTTTCAATTTATACTCTCTTTTTGGCAAAGATTTATTTTATATTTGCTATGGTTCATTTAGCTGCATCTGTAACATTCACCAAATTTAACAGTAAAGGGGAGGTCTGCCAGAATGACTTAGAATCTAATAAACACAGGAAACATAACTGCAACCATGCAGAAGCCAACTCATTAGTTCTTGAAAATTCCTTGGTAGAAAATCTTATGGGATTAAGCATTGAAGAAGACATAAATGTATTCAGTTATCCATCCTATTATTAATTGATTTACTCATCAAATATTTATTGTGCTCCTACTATGTGCCATGCTAAGTATTTTATTTTTTACATCTTTGCATATTTATATTAATTTAGAATGGTGGGTGTCACCTGTTGATTTCTAGAGTTTTTTTTTCAAAAGCAAAATAGGAAATAATTCATAAACTATAACCCTTGCTATTGTGTTTCCAATAAAAACCTCAGCAGAAAAAAGATCTAACCCACTCTTTAAGTATTAGCACACAAGTGAGGTGAGCAGTTGCCAGCAATGTCCAGCATGTTCTGGATATGGGGAACTAAATAATAATTCTATTAGAGGAGCATAAAGACAAAATCTATATGATTTCAAATAAGGGCAAAATAATCAGTGTTATACTGTCTATGCTTTGTATTTTCCTCTATTGGAAAATTGCCCTTATGAGATTCTGCATGTAATTCTCACTGTAACAATAAGAAAGAGTATTTCTAGTGCTATTTTACAGATAAGAAAGCCAGTACTCGGAAGGATTATATGATGGATATATGATGGAATTCAGCTATATCATTTAAGATAAGTCCATCTTTTTTCTACTACATAAAACAATTGCCAGACAAATAAAAAAGTAATAATGATACTAGGAAGAAAATGTAGTTGTGTGTCCAGAAACGCTACATTTAAATGATTTCACTAAAATCTCGAAAATAGAGGCCAAAACTTATTGGTGAAAATTATGATTACTATATGAATATGAAAATGAAATTTAAGTAGATATTATTCAAGTACACATATCTTAAAAAACAATACAGCTTAGTTTCAAATCTAGTTCATTCACACTTGTAAGCCAAATACCATTAACTGTTACTCTGCTTCACACTTTCCTCAGGAATCCTGGCTTTTCTGGTTCCAGTTTTGTCAAAGACTGAAGTTTTCATAGATCTATCTCCACTCAAACCTTTCTTTCTCAGCTATACAACTCCATATTTTTACAAAGAGTGATGAATTGGAATACATCTATATTTTCCAACTGTACCAGAATTAGTATGCTTGTTGATATATACTTTTGCAGAGTAAGTGCAACTGCTGAGTATTCTCTCCTAAAAATCATCAAAGGCTTTTCATGAGTATTTTGCCTGCTTCCCATTTGGGTCTTCATCCACGTATTACCTGGAATACAGATGTGATGGCTGGCACTTTACATATTATATTAAACAATGAGAATATGGACAGTGAGAACAGAGAAGAAAACATTGTTAAACATGGAATAACTTCTAAAAGTAACAGAGCAATCCTGGACTTTCTCTTCTTGCCATCTTATACTCAGATTAAAAATCTGGATCAACTGTTATCTTTTCCTTTGGACCATAAGTAGTTGAACTTTATTTAAATCAAATGTGTGCAAACTGATGAATAGAAGAATAATTTTCATTTTGCATCCATTTCAATTCAATAAACATTTATTGGAGGTCATTGAATGATAGCACTGGGAATAACATTATAGAAACTAGAGAAAAGCATTAGCTTATTTTATAGAATGGAACAGCTTTTGGAAGTTAGCAGCAATAATACACAATAATGTGAAATACAGCGGAATGAAAAAATGCCAAAAGTAATAAATCCAGAGAGTCATGAATAGCAGCAGTTGTAAAGCTCTTATTTTAAACAACTTGTGTGAGTATTGAAAAATAATAAACAACACATGGCTTATAAATTATAAAGGTGCTTTTAGGAAACCCATGTCCTGTGTTTAAAAAAAAAAAAAACTCTTTGATTTAGAAGAGATTACAGAAGTGGTGAATTCCCATAGGTTATACATGAGGAAAAGTTTTCAAATGAATCTGTCCTATTAATTAGGTAACAGTTCACACTGACTTTTTCTTATTAAGATGTAGGACAAATAAGTACCAGAATATCCCTTGATTTCAATTACTTGAGAGAATTTTAATCATTAATGGTACTGCTGTGGAAAAGCAATAAAATCAAAGGAATATCAATATTTTATTAATGCATATTAATTATACATAGCAGTGGAGTTCTATTGTGGTGAATTCATACAGTTATGCCATGCTTTTGTCATATCTGACCCCAGTTGCTCTCTTTTGCCTCCCCTGCCCCTTTTCTAATCCTGTTCTTCTCTAATCGTCTCCCTGCTACTTCCCTGTTTTTTTTTTTTTTTTTTGTCTAGGTCATACGTATTAGAGTTGTCAAGGATGGGGAGAAGAAACATTTACACACTGTTGATAGGAAAGTAAATTAGTACAATTATTATAGAAATCAATATGGAGAGTCCTTAAAAAAATAGGTCTAACGTATGACTCAGCTATGCCCCTGGGTGGTACACACTCAAAAGAATTGAAGTCAGCATACTATAGAGATACATATACATACATGTTTATCATGGCACAATACAGAATCAGCTCAGATACTCCTCAGTGGATGAATGAAAAGGACTATGTGGCAGTTATATGCATGCAATAGCACAATACTTAAATTTTAGATACTTCTGTCATGATGTTGACATTGAAATGTATGCTCTCTCTCTAAATGCATTATGCAAAATTTGTATCTGAAATGGAAAATAATGACTCATTTGAAAAATTAGGTTTTTTAAATGTCTCAAAATGGCACATAGAAAATGGATTTATACATGTGTGTTCATTCAGTTAATTTATGTTCTTGGGTTTTGACACACAGCTATATTTGCCAGAAAATTTTGTTACCAAACAACCATGTGTTTAAACTTTTGGTACGCACTCAGGATAAAAGTGTAGTTGCTGGACTTTCGAAAACAAAGGTTAGGTGAGAGTGACACAGTCCACTTCCTAAACATGTGTAAGTGTCTCCTGTGAGCCTCTGAACTTCCAGCTCTGCCTTCTCTTGCTGTGGTGATCAGAGGAGCAGCATGGTGTGGAGATGAGGAGCCAAATGCTCTGCAGCAGAAACTGTGATGAGAGTAAGAAGGGAATTTTTGTTATGCAAATCGATTGAGATTCCAGGTTTTATTTATGGAGTACCAAGTGCAACTGTGCTGCTGAATGTTAAAATCCGTTCTTTACAGAGGGTACTGCTTTAAAAGCTGTGACACACAGCCTTGACTTACTGGTCAGGCACCCGGCAGAGAGGTAACTGATACTAACAGTCGGAAAATGGTTGTCTCTGAATCAATGTGGATAAATGTTGGCAAAAACTGTCACTAGTTTTAAATAAAATAAGTAGTATTTTTCTGAAGTATTAGACTTAAAAAGAAGCAGACAAGTCCCAGAGGTACTAAATTTTGGCTACACTTTATAAACTACAAGGGCTCATCAAAAACTGTACCTTGTTTAATTAAAAATATATATAGTAGTAGATACAGTGTTGTTAATCTTCAAAATACTCTTCCTCATTTCAAACATACTTATCCATCACTTGCCACTTTCTAAAGCAGTTCTGAGAGCTCACTTTCATGAGTGTCTATGCAAATATGATAAAAAATTCAGTGAATGCTGCTGTACAGCACCATACAATGGAAATGTAGCCTTGTGTAAACATTATGATATGTTCTCTTCCATATTATTCACTGGATCTGGCACCATGGGACTCTTGTCTCTTCCCAGAATTCAAAATGACTATGAAAGGCATATGTTTTGAATTGATTCAGGGCATGGAGGCAACCATGACAATACAGTTAAAGACACTCACAAAAGAAGATCTGAGAACTGGCAAGAACATTGCAGTAAATATGTTATGAACAAAGGGGAGTATTTTGAGAGTGGTTAATGGTAATGTGCCATTTTTCTGAAATGTTGTTTAATTTAAACATTCACCTTATTTTCTAATCACACTTTGTATTGAAGAAAACAACCAGAAAGAGAAAAAGACTAAGAAAGGTCATTTTGGCTGAAGTCACATTTTTAAAAAATTCAAACATTTTTGAAAATAAAGATCCAGGGTATTGAAAGAAAGAACTCTCAAACACCAATCGAAAGGAATAAAATACCTTGGGAAGCTGACGGTATTTTCTAACTTTGTATGAATACTGTATCTACAATTCTGTATGTCATCTTAGATGTATACCAAGCAAATTCATGTATTGAAGCCTCTTCATAATAAATCAAGAACTAGAAAAATCTCAAACTCTCATCCATATAGAATAAATAAGTAGATTATGGAATATTCATAAAATAGATATTATGTAGCAATGAATTGACTATTACATGTAAAACTATAAGCAATGTTCACAAATACAAATGTAATGTTGAGCAAAACAAGCCAAAAGCAAGATAATGTATACCACTGGATTCCATTTAAATGAAGTTTAAAATTTTAGTAATACTGATTTAGGTTATTATACATCAACAAAATATTTACCCTTGGAGGTAGAGCAAGTTGATGCTCATAATATGACAGGAAGAGGGTTTTTTAAGGAGCTGGTGACATTTTATTTCTTAGTGAGGGTGCTGTTTACACAGGTTTGGTCAATTTATAAAAATATACTAAGCTATATACTTATGGTCTATAAAGTTTTCTTTTCAATCGTGCCATTTCAGCCATGGAGACAGCTGAACATAGACTGAACCCTAGGAAACCCTGAGCCAAATAAATAAATTCTTTAATTGTAGTTATCAATCTTCCCCACAATGGGAAAATGACTAATACAAACCCATAAGAGGTCTAGAACGGAGATGTTGGTTTTTAAATAGCATTCTACATTGAAAAAGTAAGACTTCTTTGGAAAAATAACGAATATTTGTGCTGGAGCAGGAAGTATCTAATACACACATGAACAGAATCCGCAAGAAACTCCCAACTCTTATCCACAATGGACAGGAGAAAAGGAAGAACTCAGCAACTGTGGCAGGATGTTGAAGAGATGAACAGCAACAACAGAAAACTTTATTCAAGAGAACAGGAGTAGGGCTCAATCTTCTTGCATATGTCTATAATTTCCCTTCCAACTACAGGAGTTTATTCTGTCTACTGTATTTAGTATGCCCTGTTTCATGAGTACACAAGTATGTATTAGTTGTGTGTATTGTAGGCAGAGGAGAGAGATAACATTTTCATTTTAGTTCATAAATTAATTAATTAAGAGGAAGAACACAACATTCCAAAATGATTATGCCATTAGAAAGGGTCCTGAATTATTAAGAAAGTCACTATTAAACTAGACACAGTGACTATATAGGAAGAAAAGAACAAATAGGTTTATGTATTTATGAACCACAGGAAGGAATATAAAAGAAATTGCTATTTCAAATACTTGTGTGTGTCTCAATATTTCTGAGATTCTTAGAGACCATGTGACATTTCAGCCAAAGGAATAAGGGTAAAAACAATGTAAGCCTTCTCCAGAAATACCCATATAACACCTGTACCATTCTCCAGTTCTTTATGCCCCTATTGTGATCTCATGGATTTTACTTGCTCTAGATAGACTAATTTCAAGGTTAAAACCACCCATTTCTTTGACCTGGATGGAAGAAAGTCCTGTAGAAAAACTTATCTCCAGAAGCACTGGAATAAAATGCAAATGAAACGTCAACTTATCCAGTGTTAGGCCACTGAAAATTTGAAACTTGATGTGGTAGCTAATTTCAATCGTGGTACTGAATTGAATTCACATTGAAGTGACAAATATGAATCAGACACACAGAATCCAAAGAAAATAGAACTGAATCTTTGCATATTGGGAAAGACAAGATTTTAAATATGGCGCCTTAGATATAGCTAAAACCTGTTCAGTACTCCTATCTCTTATTATTAAGAGACGAGTCTAATTCTCCTCACCCTGAATTGGGCTGGTTTTCTTGATTTGCCTCCTCAATATTACATGGAGGTAGTGACTTTTGATGTTGAGTGACTACAAAGTTTCTGATTAACTTGAGTCTTTTGGAGCCTCATCTTAGAAACCCTAAGTAGCTACATGAATACAGCTTTTCCCCTGAGGCCACTTGGACAGGATATTTGGAGAAGGCAGAGAAAGATGATTGCTTAGTCCTTGGATCTTTCAGCTCCTAGGCATGTCAGCCATCTCAGCTGAAATTCCAGACATCCTTCAATAGAGACAAGACATCCCTGCTAGACCACGACCAATTAAAACATACAGTGAATATTATTGTTGTTTTTTAAAAATAAGCTTTTAGTTTTTTAAGTAGTATTATTTAACTTGAAAATGCATTAAAATATGATTGTAAATATTAATATAGGATATATGTATGGATGTGTGCTTGTGTGTTACATACATAAATAAGGTAGAATGCAGAACACACTGCAAATAGAAATTAAAGACAGGATTGCTTCTCGGCCTTTTGGCTAAGATCAAGTGTAGAAATTAAAGACAGATACGGTGTGACACACTGTAATACCATCATTCTGAGAAACTCAAGCAGGAGATTTCCACATTCAAGCTCAGTCTGGGCAACTTATCAACCTAATAAAATTCTGTCTCAATTGTGTATGTGTGTGTGTGTGTGTGTGTGTGTGTGTGTGTGTGTGCATGCTGAGGATCAAACTCAGGACCTTGCACCTTCAAGGCAGGCATGGTGCTACTGAGTTAAGTCCCCAGCCCATCAAAATTTTTTAAAAATGAGAGAGCCTGCAATGTAACTTAGTAGGCAGGTCCTGGCCTCAATTCCCAGTACTGAATAGAGAAACAGTAGAAAAAAAGAGAAAGGATCACAAAAGTACAAATAAAGTGCTGGAGAAATGCAAGGAAAGAGTAAATAATTTTCAGCAGAAGAATTATTAGGGGCAGAATTTCCCCAGACTATAAGCATCTTGTGAATAAGCACTAAGTCCTTCTGACTCACTGTATGCATCATACCTTCATTGCATACTCTGTCCACCCTTGGATTTGGAGAAGGCAGTAGAAGTTTCTCCTTCAGCTAGAGAATGTGTGGAGAAACAGTTCAATTTTTAAAGGTCTATTTAAGCTTTTTGGTTACAGTACGGGTCACCATATCTACATAGGATACATGCCTGTGAATATTCATTAAATTAGAAGAATAAATCTAATAAAATTTATAAGAAACTTGAAGGCTGGATTTGTTGACATGAAGACTAATGAAAGGGGATGAAGGTTGAACCTTCTAGGCCAGTGAAGTCACACAATCAACCAACAAGAAAGAGGAAAACACACAAATAAGACAAACACACATAGCGAAGACAAGGGGGGGAGGGAGGGAAAGAAGGAGGGAGAGAGAGAGGAGGAGTTAGCAGGCATTTAAAAACCACAATTTTCTTTTTCACAAAATGTAATATCATGACAAGGACATTTTGCTAGAAAAATGAATGTAAAAGAGAAATCTGAGAAAAATCAGCCTATCTCTTAGGAACTTCAGAAGTCTAGAAATAAGCTTTAGGCAGCAATGTGAGAACTATACGAACAAGAACAATTGGACATTGGTATCAACAATGGAGTGGATATTCATCATCTTTTTCACTCAGTAATGCAGAAGAGATTTGCGTACACTTATAAATATATAACTCTAGAATATTCTGGAAACTCATAGGGATGTGGCTGTATTCTGACTCTTACTGGGCAAAATGCTTCAAATATCTCTGAAAAATATGCCATTTCCTCAATGTACCGCATGTTAATAAAACTAACAGTAGAGTATCTGTGTATGCTTTCTCTTTCCAGGGAAATGTCAGCCTTTCTGTAGCTCCAGTAAATTGAGAGCTTTATTTATGGGTGTGCGTCTGCTGTAGATTTCAGCAGCAGGAAGCAGATTCTCCACAATGTCATCTCTGCTGTTGTTTGCTATATTAAGCCACATATCTAATGAGGAGTGGAGCAATAATTAAATCACTGGAGTGTCACTTTCCTCTCTGGGCATCCTTGCTCTCTGGGCAGAATAGCAAGAAAATTCTGTTCTGAAGCTGCCAAATAGTGTAACTTTGTTTCCCCTTTTCGGATCATTATTTGAAACATCTGGGACTATCATTTAAGTTGTTCCATATTTTCTTTAATATATGAGGTATGTTACCAAGTAATTATCAGACCTAAAACTAGAAGATATGCAAACAGAATGAGCACAGTTCTCTGATTTTTAAAATGGCATCAGAAATAGGCAGCATAGTTTTCAACAACAGAGATAGTGGCCCTGTGGGTTGATTAAAGAAAAAGAATGGCAATTTAAGATTGAATATGCAGATCTTACTTCACTTTAAGTGTTTCAGTATGAGGGTGAGCCTTGCTAAGAGCTAGACTCTGAGAGATACAAAGTCTTTAGTGACAGTTTCAGGATATCTTTTAAAAATTGGGGAAATGTATATAAAGGAAACACACTGTGGTGATTGTTTATATTAAAAGTGAATGTGAAAATCACCAGATCAAGTCACATTCATACAGTAAGTGCTTCTATAATATATATACAGGTCATTACTTAAATTTAAAAGGGGGAGAGGGGAGGCAAGCAACCATATTTTGAGAAATAATAATATGTGCTAAAGAATATATAAATAATGGATCAACAGTAAGGAGTAGTTAGAAAGAATTGGTTTTTGTTTCTTTGTTCTAAATCAGTTACTCGATTGCTGTTCCATTTTTACAGTTTTCCTTTAGAAAGTGAATTTGGGAAACCTGTGCTTGACAGTCTGTAGGGCATACATGATTTGAAGTTCATAAACTTCTATGTGCATAATCTATTTTTACAGCCGGGATTGTTTTCTACACAGATACATAATTTCCACATGACCCCAATAACAAATACCTGCACATGTATAATACATGGAAAATAAAACACTACATTTTCTTCCCCCTTTACTGTTTTTCTTTTTAACAACCTCAGGAACTTGACCTGTTATTTCATTATATCTTTTCCATCCTCCTTTGCCTCTCTGTTTTGTCATGCTTTTTTTTTCCTTTACAAAAGAAGAAAAAGGAATACTGCACAGATGTCCCAGAAGCACCTTTTATTGTTGTTTAGAAAAATCCTTTTTCCCTGCAGTGACGGCAGTGCTTATTAATCTTTTCTTCCTCTTAGTCTCAGTGGTTCTCTTTTTCTCCTGCTCTTCCCATTGGAAGATTGTAGGTGGTAAAAATTATTTCTTTCTTCCAGGGGTCTGTGTTCCATTGGGAATTAGCAAAAGTGCTAGATTTTATGCCAATCTCCTCTGTGAAAAGAGGGAAAAAATACATCAGTGGAACAGAGTTTGCTCTGAAGAGCTGATATATGATGAAACAGCTTTTAAATTCTAGGTCAGCGGTAAAGCATCAAGGAAGCTTTCTTTACAAAGAAGTCTCATGTTCTGCCTAATTATTTTGAGTTAAAAAAAAAAACTGCTGTCAAACCACTTGCTTAGAGTAGTAATCAATTTCATTGTGCTTAGGGCTTCTAAAGATTTTTCCAAACCTGTTTTCCATTGTTTCGGCAGTGATCTTATTTGAAAATTCTATTAGTAAAAGCTGGGGAGAAGGAAAATCTTACGCCATTCCCAAGATCATCTTGATAGTCAGGTGAGTTTATTTTTCCTTGTTAAGTTTTGAAAGAGACAATGACCTGCATTTTACTGCAACAAGAGAGAAAATGTAATAATATTTGTGTGAAGTGGTTGTGGAAGAGAGAGGAGCTCCGGATTCATGACAGCAGAAATTGATTTGAGCCACACTTCTGGCAGGGACTACCTGTACATGGCTGGTCAGTTGTTGATGAATTTTCAAGTTCAAACAAAAGTATAAAGTGAAATTAATCTGACTAGAAATTTATAGCCTTATAGAAAAGTTTGCAAACCACACAATTTTCCAAAAACAGTTTAGCTTTCCTTCAAAGAAGACATACTGTTTGAACTTCTTTTCCTTAGCCTCTACATACTTAAATGGACCTGTTTCACCTGTTATAGTTATTTTGTATCTAATCTCTATTTATAATAATGACATTATTAAACACTAAATGTTTATTTTACCTATACTTAATATCTCATTATAATGAACAGGATATCTCTATGTTATTCAAAAAGTAAGGGTAACCCACACACATATATATGTCATACATGCTATGCGTTATACATCATACATCTTATATATGATGTAAATACACTAAAATATATGTATAAAGTGAAAATTCTTTAAAATGTTTGTGTGCAGTGTAAACCTAACCATCTAACGAAATAAAAAATATACTTTGAAAGGAAGATGAATCCATTAAATACAAGTGTACTTAAATATGGGTAAGACTTTAAACAGCTTGATTTTCAGGATGTAGATAGAATTTTTCAGTATGATTGGAGTGCCAAGATGTACTGAGCCAAATTGCCAGATAAATATTCTACTATAAAAATAACAATGTAATCATGTACACATTTTTTAATATTTTCAACTACATAAAATTAACAAAGCATACTAATAATTTCAAAGAAATTATTGCTTCATTAGCATTAATTATTAATTCATTTATATCTCAAAGGAAAATAAACCATTAAATAGATACTCCCTTATTTTCCTTCACCTAAATTACTTGTATTTGTGCATCTGTACTGTAATTAACTTTAATTTCAGTTACACTGAGAAAGTTTCCCTTCTTTCTCAAAGTCGGCTCCACCTCTTCTGTTCTGGATCACACTAAATGTAGTTATTTGAAATATCTAATTTCTGTAAATATTTTAATGCTTTATCATTCTGTCTCTGTACAGTCTCTTCTAAAGCCAATTGAATACTTTATTTTTCTCCTATCTTTAAAAATGGAGTTGCTTTTACAGTTTCCAGATTTAGCAAATCTAAACAAGTGAATATATACAGGATATGTAACTGAGCATGTAGAGTTATACTTTTAAAAATATTTATTGATTATTTAATGTTTAAATTTAGCTTGACATTCTGTACTTTTCCAAGTAAAAGTATTCACTCAAGTTCACAATAAGAAATCTAGAAAAATATCTTTTATTGAACTTGTACCTCTTTGCTTCATATTTTCTCAGCATGTCTCTCAAAACAGGCATTGTTTTCAAACGCTCAAATATCACAAATTTGCTCAAGATTATCTACAATAAGAATGTGGTAAAATCTAGTTGTCAACTTTCTATTTAAATTTGATTGGCCACATTCTCTTTGACATGTTTTCTAGTTGAACCTTTGTGACACCACACTGTCCAGTGTTTTATTTGTCTTCCACATTTTTCCATTAAGTTTATTAAGACATTTTAAGTATATAATACAGTTGCATTCATCAATGGGATCTTGTAATTTTACATGATGTATCTTTGTTCTTATCCTACCCACCGGCCTCCTTTCACACCCTCCACCTTCCCTATTTACAAAGACTTTGTTTCCATTCTTTTCCTTTTATCATATTTTTCCTTTCTTTCTTTTCCCCTCCCAATTCCCCAACTCCTTTTGTCTTATCTAGTATATTAATTGTAGTTTTCCAATATATTTCTGGTACTGTTTCTGATAGTCAGTCTCTAACTTTGTATGATTTTTCCTTTATTTTTATATGTACTTTTATTGGTATATTTTTGCAGTACATACAGATTTCATTTATAGTTTGGAGTGTTACAATTACACAAGAAATGTAATGTTCATTTTTTTCATCCCCTATCCATTCCCTCCCTCCAATTCTTGGTCCCCTTTCCATTTGCAGAATCTAAATTTCATCATCTTGGAATATTTTTGCATAGGATTTTGTTCTGGAACTTTATATTTTTAATGAACACAATTACTTTAAGTGATTTTTTTCAAACTTTTGGTGCTAACGACACTGAGATCCCAAAGACTCTCAGTCCTGGACTTGAGAAACAAAATACCTTGGAACTTCAGACACCCACTTTATCAGTCTATTAGACAAATCTCTGTGGGAGTTTTTAACCAGTAAAGACAACCAACTCTCCCTACCCTGAAATGTCTTTTCCTCAAGTCCTTTCATTTCAATAAGAAGCACAAATCTAGCAAGTCACTCAAGTAAAATGTTTAAAATAATTTGGAACATAATTTGTTCCCTACTTCACATCAAATTTAACAAAATTTCTTATAAGTACTTGAGATAGAAACTCTGTCCTACAAGGCTCCACATCATTCCCTTTACTTCTAAAAGCATAATCTAACCCATGTTATATCTGCCTATAACTGTTCTAATGGCTCTCCCACTGTACTATAATGATTAAGAGCAGAAACTCAAACTAAATTTAATATATAATTCAAGTATTTTTTTGTATTTGATGGTTATACTAAAAATCAGAAAAAGAGTTGCACAAAACATCTTTTATAGATAAATTCAATTTAGAATTTTTTCCAAGATTAGCTGTATGTATGATGATTTGGACAAGATAATCGTTACAGTATTAATCATATTATAATGTTATGGATAAATACTAAAATATAAATTCGTGTTATCCCTTGATTAAAGGCATTTGAAAAGTAATTGTAAGACATATGTTTTTATTTAAAATTAATAAATATAAGTAATAACCTAGAAAACACAAGTGGATATAAGGAAGTAAAATACTAGTAAAGTTGAGAACACAAGGGCCAGGGATTTAGCTCAGTGTTTCCACTGCCTGACTCACAAGCACAGGGACCCGAGTTCAATCCCCCATACAAAACAAACAAAAAAAGTTGAGAACACAAATAACTATTGATAGCTGACAATACAAGTTAGGAATGCGAGTGAAGAGCCTTTGAACCAAATCACTGTATAGGTCCAAACAGCCTTCTACAAAGGATGCCACTTCGTTTCTATTTATTTTCTAACTATGAGCCATGCAAATATATATTGTACAAATTTCAAATTAGAGAAATAAATTCAAGGTACATATAGTATAACAGTAACAAGCGTTGACACAATGTATCGTGTCCTTCAAAATTACTACATAGATTTTAAATTTCTTAGCACAAAATCAAAGGTAAGTATATGAAATAATCCAAATGTGAATTAGTTCGCTTATTTTGCAGTCTATACATCTTTCAAAAAGATATGGCATACCTAGTACATATAAAAATGTTTTTCAATTAAAGAAAGAAAAGAAGGAAATGAGGGAAGAAGGGAAGGTGGGAAGAAGAGAAGGAGGAAGAGGGGAGACAGGAAAAGAGAAAAATAGAAACAAAAAGACAAAGATCGCAACATAATGCTGAGGTGGCACTAACACATTCAGAATATGCAGAATAACTGAAAACTCCTTTAGACTTCATGGGAAAAAACAATGTTCATTAAGAAGTACTCAATTCACATTAATTATGTGACAAAACATAGTGTTTTACTATGTGCTTGGAAACGTGGTGTTTTGCTTAGATTAGCTTACTGAATTCTAACAGTGTTTTGAGACAGAAAGTAAACCATGGCCTTTTATGGATGAGGAAAGAAAAATTTAGAACAAAGCGTCATGTTAGTGCACATTCAAATACTCATTGGCGGAGTTGGAATTGGGAACTGGGTAACCGTTTTTTTTGTTTTTGTTTTTTGTTTGTTGTTGTTGTTTTTTAGTTTTTGTGAGACAGGGTCTCACTATGTAGTTGAGACTGACCTGAAACTAACTATGTAGCCCAGACTGGTCTTGATCTCACAACGATCCTCCTGCCTCAGCCTCCCGAGTGCTGGGATTACAGGCGTGTGCCACCATGCCTGGCCTGGGTAACCTTATTGCTGAGACTACCTCCGTAACCACAGCACATTAAGGAGCCCACGTTAAACTTAAGCATAGAATTATTTTAGTCAGCAACAAAAATTACCTGGTCAACTCCACATAGGATTTAGGCAATGTCCCTAAACTGGTATTTCTTGATTTTAACAAATGTTTGTGTATAAATATATTTGTCAAGTAGCCTGCATGTATCACTTATTGAGTACTCACATTAAATAATTCATTTGGAAAAGAATGTCCTTAAATTAGTGAATAAAAGTATATTTCTTAAGTGAACAAAATTAATTAGGAGATTTGATTTTCTTTCAAATTGTAGACATAGAATTAGAAAGACATTCCCAAAATAGGAATAGGATCCAAAATGAATCAATGTAGCAGAAGCCATCATAACGTTTAGGTAATACTAAAGCAATACATTGTCAGTCAGCACTCTATCACACTACCCAAGTACCGCTTCACTTGTAAAGGAGAAGGTGGACATTGGCCTGTGGTTTTGGAGGCTTTTCTACATGACCAGGCTTTGAAGCACCTGGTGTGGGTGCCAGGAATCAGTTGAGTGAAGCACAGGATGGGGCAAACTGATCACCTCATGGGCAGGAAATAAAAAGGAGGAGCCTGCAATACCCTCTGTGAAATGCCCCAGTGACCTAAGGAGCTCCCCTGACTATGTGACCTGAGGCTTGCTATGCCTCACTTCCTAAAAATTCTACCATCTCCCAGTTATCATCTTAGGCACAATGATTTGGACCTTTAGGGAGCATTCAGCATCGAAACTACAGCAAATTCCTGGTCACTTCTGATATAAGAGAGCATTATGTGTTTAAGCTTTACTTCTTGATGCATGCCAGGGCCATTTTCTTCACAAACACCTCTATTAGAAATGAAGCTTTTCTGGCCTTTGTGCAGATCTTTGGGAGTTGAATTTGCCTTTTACTATGATACCCAGGGGTTTTGATTGCTTTTTAATAGTTTAGTTCTACTTAAAGTATATATAAAAACTAAAGAACAGGCAGAGTTGATTGAAAATAGATGCTCTGCCTTATCTTCTCAGGACGAAATCCTTTATGCCTGCAGCAATACAAAGGCATTATCATTTTCAACAAATTGCCCAGGTGATTCCAAAGTAGGTGATAGCCAGATTATACTTTGAATAGTACTAGATTTAATGCTTCATTAGTATTAGGGTGTAGGATGGGAAAGATTCAGGTGTGTTGAATCTCAAGGTATTTAATACTTTGATACCATCGCCTTTGAGAGGAGATTGTCAGCTCTGTTGTCCCAAGTTGCCCATGAACTCTTTCATGGACTGTCATGTTTTAATGTCTCTATATGCCAATGACTCCCAACTCTCTTTTTAGATCCTTCTTCCAAATCTTGGATTTCTATATCTAATCACCTGCAAAGGAGCTCCCATTGGTTATAGGCCCCAAAAGCTCAATGCATCACTACATTTCCTGTCGCCTTTGGGTGCTGCCCTCAGTAAAAGGCATGTGAGCCTAGGATCAAAAGAAATTGTTCTCCTCCCAATTTGCAGTGTGCCCTCACAAGCACCGATGATGTGATATCCCTACTTCTCAAATTCACTCTTTGCAATTTCTACGATCATTGTTTCAGCTCATAGCCTATCCATTTCTTCACTGAATAACTTTGAAATCTCTCTAACTGGACTTCTTAACTTCTCCATCTCTTCGTCCTTTTATTTATCCTCACTAAAATAGCTAGACAACTTAACATTAAAACCAAGTGCTTCTTCTGCTATATAACTCCTTAGACTACAGCTAAGACTTTCGAATAGGGCAAACCCAGCCTCCAGGAGCAGGCATGAGTAATCTTTCAAATTTACTGCTCCAAACTTACTGTATCATCCAACAATACTGAGTAGTTTAAGCTTTTCTGATCTATACAAGAATGATTTGTCTTTTAGTTATCTTCTTTAGTCATAAACTTTTAAAACTAAATCCCTGCTCTCAAACACGTGTCTTTTATATTGAGAAAGAAAACCCAAGGATCAACTCCTCAAATCTTTCCTTAGTTTTGAAACCCTTCCCTTAGAACTTTAAAACTAAGTATTATTCAAATGAGCAGTGGTCACACAATCACACTAGAGGCAGGACCCAATTTCTACCACTTGCTAACTGTGCAAACCATCACAGTTTAATCACTCTATCTGTGTAAATCTTTAACATTTTAATCCAACATCACTGTCCTTTAGTTTCTTATGAAATGTGGAAACAGTTGTATCTGTAGTATAGATTTGCCATGAAGAATGGATGATACAGTGAATATTTGTGTGGTGAGGTCTTTTCACATGCCTAAGTTCTCAATGAATAAAAACGGGTGCCACTGGCATATTATTGTCATTTTAAAGAAATTATATCTGTTTGTGTTCTGTAACTCCAAATCTCTTTGGCTAAGGATTCTGTTTCCTGCCATGCCATTTCCTCTCTCACTCCTTCCACATTTAGTTAAGGCTTTATACTTAGAGAGTGCTCAATACATTAACCAAATTGAATGAGAGAGTTCTCAGGCTCAAAAATCCCAAGCCCCCAGTGTTGGCAGTCAGAAGATTTCAGGAGATTAATTGCAGAGTTTACACTTGAATGGAAACAGTTAAGAAGTAGCAAAATCCAACTGATTATGGTGTATTCAAAATTCACCTTCTTGGCTAGGTAAAAGATAATATGTGCCTTTGGGTTCAAATATACCAGTTAACTTGATATTAGTCCAACAAGATAGAAAGGTATAGCTTTTAGAGCTAGGGCAAAACTGAAACTCATCTTGTCCAAGAAACCTATCCAATTGATCACTGAATCTCAGAGTCTTGCTCCTATGCCACTTAAAAGCATAACCTGAATTCTATTGTTGCTTGTCAAATACACCTGAGTATGTTTTCTTAGAATTTTAGCGTAATTAGTACATAGCTTTAGAAGTTAGTGATGATATTTATCATCACTGGGATAAAATACTTGACAGCAACTCCTTGAAGAAGATCTTTGTTCTGGCTTACAATTTCAGTAATTTTAGTCCATAGCTGATTGATCCAAAGTAGAAATGGGGTGGAAGAAGTGCCTGGTGGAAGAAAAGTTGTTCAACCCATGGTATCAAGGAAGCTGAGAGAGCAAGAAAAGCCAGAAAAATATGCCCTTTAAAGGTACAACCTACCTCATCCAACCAGAACCTACCTCCTCATAAAACATTGGACTATGAATTGATCATTGTATTGATCCACTGATGAATACAGCACCCCCAAGATCCAATCAACTTTCAAAAGCCTCATTTCTGAGCATGTGAGATTTTTGGAAGGCATTTTAGATCTAAATCATAACACATACATTGCTAATTGTTTTACAGACAAGTCAGTTCAATGATTTCACATACTATGGCAGAGGGAACACTTTCAGTCCAAAAATCCCTGCAAAATACTCAATTATATTACTTTTCCATTAATCACATTTCCATTGCTTTAATAAAATAGGTGAGGATGATTAATTTATACAAAACACGATTTATGGACTTCATGTATTTAGAATCTGAAAACAAAGAGCGTGCTCTGACTTTTGTGGAAAAAATCAAGGTGGAAATTTTCTAGAAGTGAAAATGTATTTGATAAGGAAAGATCACATGGCAAGGCAAGAATCCGAAGACCAGGGAAAGGCCAGGCTTGCTATTCTACTAACAATGGCCACAGGGAAATAGCAGTTTCTTGCAAGGGCAGCACTCCAGTATCCCAGTGATCTCACTCTATATTCCGCCTGTTAAAGGTTTTACCGCCATCCAATATCACCACCCTGAGGACACAGCTTCGAACACATCATTAGTCCACAGTCCACATTCAAATTGTACCACTCATAAAATCATTTACCGTGCAATGGAAGACTACATTTGTTTAGTGTTACATGTGTTGCAATCTGTATTTAGAGCCAGTGATATATTTTAGACTTTCGGAGGCTTTTCATCTCAAAATTGTTAGATGTGTGTGTGTGTGTGTGTGTGTGTGTGTGTGTGTGTGCAGAGTTTGAAATCCATCCAGTGTATAATACAAAGTGACATTTTTATACTTGTATTCTTAAATTATCCACTTGAATAATTCTGGATCCCAAACATGGAATAATTTTAGAGTTATTTTCCTTCAAATAGTTTCACAGTCTTAAAAAGGAAAAAAAAATTAGAGCTTGAAACACCTAGCTAATGCCAAGGGTAGGGCCAGGTAGACCTGATGCTGGGAGACTTAAAAAGAGCCTTATTCCTATGATTGTGAATCCACACAGGGCAGTGATGTTAATCCTGCTTGGAGTTTATGACTGTGCTTTTTTTTTTTTTTTTTTTTTTTTTTTTTGGTAGGTACAGCTCCTTCCTCAAGACTTTGGACATGTGTATTGCGCTGTTTATTCTAAGTCATGTACTAAATACCAACTGTGTCATTACATAATAGCCAATTTATTAAAATAAAATAGCCTCCACATCTCCCAAACACCTTTTCACAGTTTTACACTGATTACTTCAAACTGATTTTTTTCTAAAATGAGGAAATTGTAAATATTACAATGCATAAAACATATCCATGACTCCATGTTGTTCATAAAGTAGAAGTCTATTAATATTTTAATAATATAAATGCATTAGTCTTCTGGAAGAATGTGAAATATTAAGCAAGGATTATTAATATATGGAATTCATTATATCATTCTGTCTTTCTGTCACTTTAATGACTCATTATGCAAGGAAAAAGCCACTAATTATTTGTTTCTCATGTTAGGAATAATTTTGAAGTGACAACTTTCCATTTGTTCTTGAAAAGTTTTTTTTTAAACACAAAAATATTTTAACATTTTTGTTGCGTATATGTGTGTGTACAAATTTATTGATTGAAATATAATAAAACATTTTTCCTAGTATTTATAAATTAATCTAGTATTCTTACAATTGTTTATTGCTTCAAAAATGTACTTATGTAAAATTACCTTTAATTTTATTAAACTAGCTTCTTTACAGAAGATAGATTTACATATAATCCAATAGTCATTGTAGGTTGATTAAATACCGAGGAATGTTTGAATCCATATTAAAACTATATGCTTTTATTATATGTGTTTGTGAAGTTGTAGATAAGTATTTTAACCTAGATGATTTTAGGTTCAAGAATCTGGAAAGTAACTATGAAGCAACTTACAGTAATAGTACTGCAATTTTACTTCATAATAATGCTATTTCACTTCATAATAATGCAATTTTACTTCATAATAATTCACACACAGGTGTTGGGAAAAGAGATGTTTGAATCTAACATTCAATTACTCATCAATGTCATTGCTAATATGTCACAGGATAGAGTCTTCTCACATCCTTATAACACTGCACTTCATTTTAATTGACCTTGAAAATGTTTTTGTAATGAACAGTGTACAGGGATCATAAAAATAATAGCCTAGACACTGAAATGTCTTATTTGTAATGCATGGAACAAAATAAAAGCCATAATATGCTGTCTTGGTAATAGGAAAAAGATTTTGGATAAGATAACTTCAAATGAATCTTAAAAATATGGACCTCAATTGGCTGCAAATAATCTTTATAAGGCCCATATTTTTTAGTTGTGTATTTGTATTAAACATATTTTAATCACAACATAGTTACTGGGATCTATTGCTTCAATGTTATTAAAATTTTGCAGATTTTTCCAAATAGTTTTTTTTTTAACTTATAGGTAGATTACCTGTTAAACAAAGAAAAGCGTGATGACTTCATTCACTTTTGTAAAACAGCTATTACGTTATGGAAGCATGTTCTAGTAAAGTATACCTATATATCCTATTTATTTTATTCAAATTCTCAGCTCTTCCAAATATTGTTCATGTGATGAGAATTATAAACAAAAACATGGTATATTACAATTCAAAATATAATTTTGTCAAAAATAAATAGTTGAATGAGTTTATGAGAAAAGATTTGTCAACATGACTGAAAGTGATCCACTATTCCTTAGAAGAACCACATCTTTAAAGTGATAGATTATAAGTGAAAGAAAATAAATGGCCAAGGAAATGTGGAGGCTATCGAAGGAGTTGGAGTCAGTCATCAAGTGCTTATGGCTTTGGGGAAGCCCTGAAATGGACCAGCCCTAAATCTGAAGGACTGAGTAGGACGTCAGCTCATATTCTGTATAAATGGAATGGACTCTGCCGGGAAGAATCTGTGCTCACCGCAACCCCTCGCTTCCTTACTCTGCTTTCTTGGTCTGGTGGGGTGGAAGGAAAAAATCATTTCTTTAAAGTTTTTCTTCCCTTTTCCAAGGATTTAACAATAGATGGTTCTGCCAAAGGCACTGAGGAAAGCAGTGGGAGGCAGTGACTGAAAAGCACACTGGACCAAGTTCAGTCCTAATGAAATCCATGCATCTATCTTTATCCACCTGCTTCTCATGACTTCTGTCTCAACTAGTTCAAAGCTCTAGAATGACTTCAGAAAAAGATCAGGTATTAGCATTCAGCTGCCAGTGATAATTCCATGTGAAAATTCCTTCCGAAATCATTTCTATTTTTCACCTTCATTTCCATTCCTCAAACATACACATGTACACAATAAACGTGTGCACCCATTTATACACAAAAAAAAGGAGTAATTAACAAGCACAACTTGGAGAAGAGAAAAAGAAACCGCAGACGGGCAGTGTGAGCAGAGCGTGCATCGACACTGGAGGAGTCTCTTCCCCTTCCCTTGTCATACTTTGGAGGATCATCCTTAGGGCTTTCAATGTCGTTTGCATGAAAGACATAGGCTTGGGAACATGGCTTCTGACTGATTAACTGCCAGCAATTTGATTTTTACAGTTCATGTTATTGAAAGATGAACAAATACATACAGATAAATATAAGTATATGAATGAGTGAATGAATATAATGACTCTGGTTTTAGAATGTAAAACTGCCAAGATTTTTCCATCTTACCTCCCACCCCACCAACTCAGTTGTTCTGAGAATAGATGAAAACATAGAAAGTTACTTCTAAGAAAGTTTCTAAAATTAGATAAATAGGCAAAATTTTATTTTTCCTTTTCTTAAGTAAACTACCTAATGGAGACCATTTGCAGTTCTTTAGTAGAAACACTTCTGACATTCTTTCTACAATTTTCTCCCATTTTTTTCTATCACTCAGATCATTAATGTTCAGTGAATCTTTCGGTTCCTTCTGCCCTACTTAATTACAGTGTGTCTATCTTTTTAGTGTTACAGCTTTTTAAAATATCTTATTACTTCTTCTTATTACCAGTCTTTCATATTTAATGATGTATACAGAATCACCTTTATACTTTTACTTTTGATACTTTAGACCTGATGTGCAATTGTTTGATATTTCTTTCTGTAGAGATGTGTCACTATTCTTATTTAGAGCTATTTTAAACTAGCTTTCATCTTTTAGCATTTAAGTGATCTAAGTTTTCATGTATCTTATTGCATTTTTCTTTATTATTTGCTCTTCCACCCACATTAATGTCATCTGTTGACGTTTCTGCAGCTTTTTTTAAACTCCTGCTCATTGCTACAAAAATTTCAACCCAACCTTAGACTTCTTTGTGACTCCCACACCTTAGCTATTGTTTTCCACCATACCTGAAAAACTTTTAAGACTAAGCATGCAGCCTGCTTTCAAACTCTTAAAATTTTAGAAATACATTTTAGACAAATATGAGTTGAAAAGGAATTTAGAAAGAATTATGTATAAAAAAGAAAGAACTATGTATTGAGCACACATCTGCAACATTACTGAGTTTATAAATAAGAAAAGTGAGTCTTAGAGAATTAATTTGCTTGCTCCAAGTCATGCAGACCTTGCCCTCAAAGTCATGACCAGTGTCTATTTTTTGGATCTAAAGCTGGTACTATTTCTGTTAAACTTCATTTATATCAGTCCAATGGTTAAATTCTCCTAGAATATCGACAGGCTCTCACCACAGGTTTATAATTAGAGCCTATTAACTAGAGCTAATGAGCACATGTGAGTGTGTGTACAGACATGTACTACATACTAACATACTTCTGTATACTCTATTCAAGACCTATAAAATGTTCTATTTTGTTGTCATCTATTTTCTCATTAAATATATTTAAACAAAGCAATCCAAACTATTCTTTATTAATAAGGATCTACAAGTAATGGAGAGAGCAACTAAACTCGAGTTATGACAGTGGTCCTTCAATAGGGACATCAGGCTGAGTTAATGCTGATTACAGGAATGTGAGACAAATGTGTATAGTTACTATAAGGGGAAAAATGTATTCCTTGTTCTTCAAAATCTAAACCAAGAGAATAGATCCAGTTAATATAATTGTTTATTTTTGTTGATCTAGGGTAGCTTTTATATCATAAACTGTTGGCAGATTGTCACATATATCCAGAAGACTACCCAGTTGCATAAACTATTCATTCAAAACTGAATAAAATTTAGTATATCAGACTTTTAAAAAAGATGTATAGTTCAAACCTAAGACATAGATCTTTCCAGTATACCATATTTAATGAGGTCAGTGATGAGAAAATGCCAGTTGTGTTTATTTCTAACACTCTCTCACCTCTCAGAGCAAACTCTTCAAACCAAGGACTACATTCCAAGCAATTTTGTTTTCAAAGATATTTGATTCCAGAGGGAAGGTTATGCTTTGTTTCAGGGTTGCGGAACATAAGGGTTTGCCTTGTGTTCTCATGACTATAAGAAATGAGAACAATACACAAAATAACTGAAGAGGAGGTAAAGCTTTTGCTGTGGATTTGTTATAAAAAGGTTCAGCTGCGGAGAGGGCTGCTGTACTTGTGATACAATTCATTACTCCCAGTGTAGGTTTAAGGCCTATTGCACCATTGTGGAAAGCCAACTAAATCGCAGACTTTTAGCCCATACCCCAAACTTTCTGATTCAAAATTTCCACTTTCAACAAGGTGTTCTGTAAGGTAAAGTTTGAGAAACACTACTACACTGAAAATAACAACACCCAATGTATACAAAAAAATAGAAAATGTACCCCACAAAATAGTCTATCCCAGTGCTTTGATTTAGTGCCACCAAATTACCAGCCTGTATGATTATCATTTCATTTTATGTTCATAACTAAAAATGATTTAGGAAAGCAATAAAGAATTATATCAAATTTTATTATCTCCCCTGCAGAGTAGTTCTTAATTCAATTTACATAGACATCCATTTATTTAAAATAAAGCAATGACAAGAAAAAAAAAATCGCTGTCCTCAAGGGGCTTGCATGCGTGTCGGTGGGGAGCAACTAAAAATCAGCATTGTAGCAGAATCTCTAAGATGTACAGAAGGAGTTCTGAGGCTACAGCCAAAGCAGATTAAATAAAGGGACCAGCAAATGCTAGACGCTAAGGCAGAAGTAGAGAGGAGAAACCATATGGAACCCTTAAAATTACTTTAAGGATTTTGACTTTACTCTGGTACAGGAAATGACTGAAAGATTCTGAACAAAAGAGTGACAAGGTTGGATTTATATTTTAATATGAACACTGATTGCTTTTAAAAAAAACTAAATAGAGATCAAAAGATCTCTAACATTAGCATGCATCAGAATCGCCTGGAAGGCTTGTTATTAAAGTACAGATCATTGGCCTCATCTCATAAGCTCTGGGGGAGGCCCCAGGATTTCCTTGCTCTCAGGTTCTCACATGATGCTGGTGCTGTCTTTTCCAGTGATCACACACACACAGAAGAACAAAACTAGAGTAGACAATGGCAAATGTCAGAAGATGAGGGAGAAAATGTCCTATGTTAATACAATCAAGAGGTTATGAAGGAGGGTTATTTTAAAAGTACTTTTAATGTATCATGGACTCCTGAGTGTCACCAGCACATTTCAATAGTTGTGAGGTTGGACCCACTTATCAATGACTTTCTCCAGTCCTACAGTTGATTCTGTGTAGCATCAGCATGATGTGCTCACCAGGCACGTGGGTCGTGTGGTCAGCTTCCTGCGTTCATATCCTGGCTCTGTAGCTGTCTGACTGACTTCACGCAGTCCTCTTAACATATCTATGAAATAATAATTCTTAACTCTGTGCTTTATGAGGATTGAATGAATTAGTGTTTGTAAATCCCTATCATAATGCCTGGCATATTGTAAGCACATAATAAAATTTCAATCACTCCTGGCATCATTGTATTTGGCTTCAGCATCTTGAAACGAGTATATTTTATTCATTGCTTATTCCTTCATTTAATCATAGACATATATCAATGGCCTATCATGTCCCAGACACTACTACAGACAGGGAGAAATACAACCTTAGTCTGAATAAATTCATAATCCAGTAAATAAATAGACATAAAATACATGTGATAATATTATAACATTTTTGTTCATACCTATACAAATTTAAAAAGGCTATGAGATCACCAAAAGTCTTTTGCACAAAGAATCATCTTCAGTTAATTTTGACAGATGAACTAAATTTACCAACACAAAGGGCAGGATGTGATGTTTCTGGACTATGGCTTTTCGAATGTTTTCTTTTCTTTTCTTTTCTTTTTTTTTTTTTTATACCGGGGATTGAACTCAGGTCCTTGCACTTGCAAGGCAGGCCACAGAACCAATGAGCTAAATCCCTGGCCCCGAATGTTTTCTGTATGGGTAAGATAGTAAATATTTTCAGCTTTGAGGGCCATAAAGCCTCCATTGAACCTACACAGCTGGATACTGTAGCATGAAAACCTCTATAAATAACCAGAAAATAGGGGAGATGCGGTCCCCTGACAGAGGTTTGGCTACATTCAGATCCCAGTGTAGGTGGGTCATAGTCCACTGACCTTTGTTCTAGCCAGAGCAATGCATGTGAGGGAGTGTGGTGTGTCCTAGATACTTTAGATCACTTTCATTTGGTCAGCCTCATGTCCCATAGACTTATCAGGATATGCTGTAGAATTGCAATCCTCAAGATATGCACCTTTCAAATAATTAACTAGAAGAAAACTATTTTTGGTAAAACACTGGCTCATTTTTTAATGTTTTATATCATCATCATCCTGATCATCATCTTTGTTTGCAGTGCTCAAAATTGAACCCAGGTCTTTACACTGAGATATATCCCCAGCCATCTTTTTAATAACAAAACACTTATTGGTACATTTTCGGCATTCATAATGATAACATGCATCTGTTTTATCTGGCATGGCTCTTAAAAGAAATAGCAATGTACTTCAGCACTGGTTCTGTCATTAGAACGAAATGGGAGAACACGACATATAAAGTTAAAGATGGTAAAAGATCAATCTGCATAAATGAACAAGAACAAGAATATGAGGCAATTATAAAGATTATAAATTTTGCCCTGAAGGAAAATGTTAGACACTGAAAGACTGTACACCAAAAGCATCCTTATCATGTCCTGTGAAAATTAAAATCTTTGCAGTTGATGTTGAACAATTTTGATGATGATAGCCTTCTATTTAAAGTCCTCAGTGTCTCCCTATTATCTGCTTGACAACCTAAGTTGTTTTTATTCATTCATTATCTCCAATCTATTTTTAATTTAACCAAACCTAGACATTCTGAAATCCCACAGGCAAAATTCCTGCCAGGTCTACCCCAAAGACCCTGTTTCTCTTAGCAGTACAACCTGTTGTAGACCATCTTCCACTACTTTTTCCTCTTCACACCTTCAAATTCTCTCAAACTACTTCTTAGCTTTATAAATCTCCTCAAATCATCACAGACAGAGGCTAATTACACATATTTCTAATGTCAATTCCAAATGTATTGGTCTTTCTCTTCTCTAGGACCACTAGAACTTTGCATTTAAATCTAATAAAACTTTTTTGACTGCATTATATGTAAGAATAGTTATGACTAATTCATCTTTGTAACCTTAGCATATCAAATAAACTATGTGCTCAATACACGTTTTGTTAAATTAAAAGAATTGCAAATGAATTACTTCAGAAGTTGAGAAAGCTTGCCAAAGACTGGGGAAATCAATTTTGCCTATCAGAAGGGAGTCTTCGTGAATGGAAAGCACTGGGAATTTGAATAACATAATAAAATTATCTGCTTTCAGGTAATGATTCTGGACTTGCCTTTATTAATGTTCAACCAGAATTGAAAAGATCAGGCATACAAGAGGGTGCTTCTAATATTTTAAAAGGAGCTTCTTTATTTCCAATTTATCTGTGAATATTGACTAACAATACATTTAATGTCAGTAATAAGTTGCAACATGTGTCTTAATACCACCATTCAACTGAATTAAAGCAGCTTTCTTTCAGGGGAGATAAATTACACAAAATGATCACTTAATTTAATATTTATATTATCATTTTTTGTATTATGCACTTACTTTACCTGAGCTTAAGGCATAATAAGTACCTTATGTCTTCCAGAGTCTATAATAATCTCGACTTAGATCTTTTGTTTTGATTTGATTTTGTTTGTTTGTTTGTTTGTTTATTTTTTGGTCTCGGCCACTGAACCTAGGGTTTTGTACACACTACGTAAGAGCTCTGCCACTAAACAACAGCTACCTGTGTACTATAGTACAGATCAGGGTACCACAATATATTATAAAGGAAAAACTCTGTTCTTCCTTTTGAAAAAACAAAACAGCCTTTGTATAGTAAAGAATTTGACTGCAAAGAGGACATTTTCCTTCAGATTCTGGGAGATAATCTTAGATTGTCATATGTACAAGTGTTATTGTTCAGGGTGAGGACTGGCCATGCAAACAGACCAACAAGGCAATCTAGAAAGGAGGCTTTAGGATTACCTGGTAGTAGAGACTGCAATTAACCACATGACAATGAATGAATTAATTTTGTGTTATGTGGTGGAGCCCTAGTGAAAGCTCTGGGAACACATGGTTCCCATTGTGTGCCGACAGATTTGTTTCTTGCTTCAACAGTGTTTGGATGGAACAAACCCTGAAACTCTTCTTTTACAACCATTAGATACTCCAATCTCCTCTCCAGTATAATCTTACAGCCCTTCTGCTGCTAACAGGATCAACAAACACAGAGTGGGGTGTGTGTGTGTGTGTGTGTGTGTGTGTGTGTGTGTGTGTGTTTCCTTATTGCCATTTAACTGTGACCTGAGACTCATCAGGATTAATCCACCTTGGTAAAGATGACTATGGACTCCTCTGTCTATGGGTCACCTGTGCTGTTTGTGAGTCAACTCTGAATTTCTATTTCAACTTTGGTGATGTGGCCTTGCAGAATGTAGGTCATTTCTTTTTTTTCTTTTTTTCTAATTACATCCTGAAAAACTTGAGTGCACCAGTATCCACTGAGATTCAAAACCAATTCAGTGACTATGCACCCTTCCAGAATGTGCAGAAGACTTCTAAGAATGAGCAGGGTAAAAGCTGGATACCTTGGAAGCTGCTATCATGAGCCTGGAGAATGCAAATGGAGCCCATTTGGGTTTTCATGCCTTTGGTTCTACACACACAGACCAGACCACCATCTCTGAGATTTCCTCAAGAGGCATTTCCCATATGATGAAACAAAATTCAGGAAGAAAACAGGCCACCACCTCACTGACCACTTTAGGCTGAGCCAGTGCCTTTGGAAGGATAGCCCTCTACCTTAAGTAGGTGCCTACTGAACTGTGACAGGAAATTCTGCAGCTTCTGATATCATGGATCTAATTACTAGACAGTTGTTAAACTACCCTGGACCAAATCTTGGACCAAAGCAAAACACAGTGAACCTTTTGCAGCCCAAAACAAATAAAATTCTGGACATTAGGGTCAGGTAGCTTCCCTCATGGCAGTATGCCCTTTATACTGTGACATAGCAATGTTGGCAGAAGTAAATACTTGTGACTGCACAGAAGAAACACAACAGAAGCTCCAAGTTTGGTGATCTTATCTCTGCTCTATGCATATCTTCCTTTGGTGTTAATCTGTTTTCTTAAGGAACTGTAACTCTGAATATAATATCTTTCATTGAAATCTGTGAGAGTTTTTTGCCAAATTTCAAAATTGAAGGTAGTTTGGGAGCCCATTCAATTGATGCCATGTAATAAGTAACTAATCTTCTGTGGATTGCACCACAGCAGACATCTAAAATGTTTACAACATTCAAACCCTTCTTACTCTACTCTGCATGTTTGAATCCTCTTCTATTCTTTATCATTTTACTCTCTGGCATTGCCTTGAATGCCAGGTTTGTGCATGAAGGAATTTTATTTAGAAAATGAAAACAAAGAAGAAAATGCATTACTTCTTGGTGTAGCTTTGATTAGAAATTCTATAATACAATACATACTTTGGCCAGTTTTATGGTTTACCACACATGAATACAGTACATTGAGACCTGAATTCCTAACTATGTATTATGAATTACACTTATTTTTTAATGACATTAAAGACTTTGTTTCCATTTTTCCCTTTTCTCATATTTTCCCCTTATTTCCTTTCCCCTACCCTTCCCACTTCCCCTACAACTTTAGCCCTTTTCTTCCTATTTCACATTGTCAGTTATACAATTTGGATCTTATGTACACTTTTAGTTTTTCACACCAGAGAAACTATTCAGTATTTACACGTGTGTGTCTTATTTATTTCACTTAAGAGTATGGTCTCAATATGCATCCACTTTCCTATGAATGACTCTAGTTTCTCATTCTTTATGGCATACCTCACACTTAATATTTCTGCAACAAAAGCCAAAACAAAACCCAACCAAGTCATCCATCTCAGTATCAAACTATGAATATCACTGCCAAGACACCAGCTGCATAAGCCCAGAAGCTGAACCTTTCCTGCCATTTCCTTATTCTGGTACACAAATTATAACCCAATCTGGGCAAATTTACCTTCTTTATATTGTTTAATTCCATCCAAGCTCTCCATTTCAACCAATATCTTAGGGATCTATGCATCTATCATTTTTCCCCGTGTTTTTCAGTACCTTTATTTTATTTTAAAATAAAAATTTTAAGAAAAAATTTTCAACATACAGAAAAGTTAAAGCAATTAGCAGCAAGTAGCCTTATATTCAGGTGTAGATTTCTCCAAGACTTCGCTATATTTGCTTTGTCATATGCTTGTCTCTTTATCCATTCATCAATATACATATTTTGTGAAACATTTCAAAATAAATAATACCAGCATATTTTATGTCTCAACACTTCAGCATGGGTATCAGTAACCAGTGTTTTATAGTTGCCTGCAGTTTTGAGGTATAATATATATTTGTAAAATGTCCAAATCTTATGGGTATCATTCAATGAGTATTGACAAACAAACATGAATTTATTTAGCCATAGCTCTGTGGAGATATAGAACATTATCATCAGCCCAAAAACATTCCCTTCCCAATCACTTGCACTAAGTCCTCTGCCCTCTTCCCAACGGCAATGGCTGCTTTTATTTTTTTCACCATAAGCTATTTTTTGTAGTAATTTTTAGGTAATTGTTTGGGACCTACTCTAGCTTGTCTCCAACAGTATTCTTACCCTGTGGTTGAATATTGTTTCAGAATGGAATACTACTCAGCCATAAAGAATGAGAAATTAGATTCATTCATAGGAAAATGGATATATATTGAGGATATACTCCTAAGTGAAATAAATAAGTCACACATGTGAAAATATCAGTTTCTTTGGTGTGAAAAACTATAATAGTACATAAGATCCTAATGAGATAATTAACAATCTGAAATAGGAAGAAAAGGGCTCAAGGTGTAGGGAAAGTGGGAAGGGTAGGGGAAAGGGAATAAGGGAAAAGAAAAAAATGAGAAAATGAAAAAATGGAAATAAAGTGTTTGTAAATGGGGAGGAGAGGAGGGGGTGAAGGAAGGGCAAGGACAAGGGGAAAAAATGAGAGCCAAGACCTGTCATGTAAAGGTACAAGATCCCAATGATGAATGTAACTGTACTGTATACCTAAAATGTACCAATAAACTCAATTTAAAAAAGATACAGCAAATACTGTTTCAAAAATATTATTTTCCTAGTATTTAAAAATATTTGTATTACTTCTTTCCTTAAAATAAGCATGGTTTACCTCCAGCTGAGTAGCATCATTGCTTTTTTGATACAATATGGTCTCATTTTCTGAATTTCAGCCCTATTTATTTTCTAGTTCTTCAAATTTCTGGGTTTCCTCCTCCCTCAGGCTTCAGCAGAAGGTTTTTCTTTGTCCTTTGAAGCCTCTGTCTGTGCTCACTGTCCAACTGTCAGTTCCATGCACATTTAAGTACTAAAGGCCTCGAGTAACATATCATATAATCAAGGAAAGCTTTCTTGATTGTGGATTTATATCCCTTTACAGTGGCTTATAAG
Organism: Fukomys damarensis; assembly: GCF_012274545.1. Classification (NCBI taxonomy): domain Eukaryota; kingdom Metazoa; phylum Chordata; class Mammalia; order Rodentia; family Bathyergidae; genus Fukomys; species Fukomys damarensis. The sequence continues at coordinate 20,373,858 of NW_022900947.1, read as the reverse complement.
TTTTCTTCACAGCACTTATAACACTTGTAACTAAAAATTGAATACATGATTCTCCTCTGTCACTCTACTGCCAGTAATCCATAGATATAGATGAGGTGTCACTTTCAAAACATCTTACAATACTGAATTGTACTGTCTCTGTTTGCTTCATTGAACAATCATTATGAAAAAATGACTGGTTTTGACTCCTCATTATATATCAAAGACTCTACTGAGCACCCTGTATATTTCACTGACTTCTCAAGACTATTTTATTAAATAGATACTATAGTCACAATTAATAAAAGATCAAACTTCTTAAAGAGTTTGACTAAATTCCTTAAATTGACAGAAAAATAAAAAGAAAACAATAAGAAGTTGGCCAGAGATTTAGCTCAGTGGTTCGCTGTCCTGTCTTGGAAGTGCAAGGACCCGAGTTCAATCCATGTTACCAAAAAAAAAAACAACAAAAAAAAAGGAACAATAAGAAGTAGATAGACCAATATGGTTGTCCATTTCTGTACAATGCCAAGTCAACACAGTAAATTGGGATGACTTTTTCAAAAGTTGGCAGCACCTTTAAAGTTTCCCAAAATTCAATTTATATATATGTGTGTGTGTGTGTGTGTGTGTGTGTGTAGACTAATAATAGTATGTTATGCATCAATAGCAGCAACTGCTTTTCCAGGTTCTGCAGTCATCTGAACAAAATTATAGACATTCGCACATTCCATTTAAAAAAAAAACAAAAACAAAGAAAAGAATAATACCCAGACAACAGCAGAGTTCTGTTGCTGCTGTGGTACCTGGTACCATTTTTTTCTATTAGCTTCTTAATCATCATCTGGAAAGAGAACATTCTAGAGTAATATCATTAAATGTAGCTCTGATAAAGCACAGTCCCTACTATGTATCATAAAGCAGGTACTAGATATTTTACATTCATAGAGGTATGATACAGTACTGTCCTACATCAATAATACTAGATTCAGTTTTGGTTTGAAATTTACTTTGTCTGCAAATAAGATTGCTACCCCTGTTTTTTTCGGGGGCTCCTGTCACATGGAGAATTGTTTTCTATCTTTTCACTTTCAGTCTATGGGCTTCTTTTTGCACTAGGTGTGTTTCTTGTATACAACATATTATTGGATTTTGCTTCTTATTCCATTTTGCCAGTCTATTTCTCTTGATTGGTGAGTTGAGGCCACTGACAATGCTGGTTATAACTGATATGTACTGACTTATTATTGATATGTTATTGGCCTTTTGTTGACTCTCTTTACTTTTTCACCTTCTCTTTTTAATTTCTTGCCTTGCCTATTTGATTTGCTCTGTTGGGCCTCATGGTGTTGCTGCCTTCATTGTCTTTTTCTAGGATCTTGTTTAGAATTCCTTGTAGTGCTGGTTTGGAATTCATGTAGTTTCTCGGTGTTGTTTGTCATAGAAGTGTCTTATTTCCCCATCCATTGTGAAAGAGAGTTTTGCTGGATACATCAGTCTAGGTTGGAGGTTGTTCTCTTTTAGTACTTGAAATACCTCATTCCAGGCTCTCCTTGCCCCAAGGGTTTGTGTTGAAAAGTCTGCTGTGATTCTGATGGGCTTTCCTTTGTATGTGATTTGTTTCTTTTCTCTTACTGCTTGTAGTATTTTTTTCTTCTGTTGGGTGTCTGGGATCTTGATTATTATATGTCTAGGTGTAGAATTTTTTTTTTAATTGTAGCTAGTTGGGGTCCTATATGCCTCAGTTATCTGAATGTCAAATTCTTCCCCTCTGTTTGGGAAGTTTTCTGTCATTAATTCTGCAAACAGCTTTTTTAAGTCATTTGTATTTTCTCCCGCTACTTCACGTATTCCTATCAGTCTTATGTTATTCTTCTTTGCATCATCTAGGAGTTGTTGGATCAATTTCTCATGATCTCTTACTGTTTTTAAGAGACTTCTCTTTTCATGGTCACTGACTGCAATGTTAATTTATTTTTATTTTTATTTTTTTCCATATGTACAGGGGTAACACATCATACTAAATATGTAAGGTCATATCTACATGGGTTTGATTGCAGAAACTAATAAAGTATTCTCTAAATAATGAAAAAAGAATAAGATAAGACTATAAGAGCAAGAAGCAATTTAAATATATTCAGGGACCATTTTCATCTCCAGAATTAAGGATTATTTTAATGTTACATCATTGCCTTTTCTCTTTTACTTTCCTTTTTAGTTTTATTTTAAGATTCCCTATTTTTAATATTCATACAGAGATTTCTTTAACTGAAATACCGAATAGTTTCTTTGGTGTGAAAAACTATAAGTACACAGGATCCTAATGAGATAATTAATAATGTGAAATAGGAAGTAAAGGGCTAAAGGTGTAGGGAAAGTGGGAAGGGTGGGGGAAAGGTAATAAGGAAGAGGAAAAAAATATAGAAACTGAAAAAATGGAAATAAAGTGTTTGTAAATGGGGAGGGTAGGAGGGGGTGAAGGGAGGGCAGGGACAAGGGGAAAAATGAGAATCAAGACCTATTATGTAAAGGTACAGAATCCCAATGATGAATGTAATTGTATTGTATACCTAGATTGTACCAATAACCTCAATAAAAAGAAAAAAAAAGAAAATTAAAAAAAAACAAAAACAATAAGAAGTAGATAGAATGATTTATGCAATCTGAGGAATTTCTGGACCAAAACACATGTATCTACCACAAAAAAAAAAAAAAAAAAAAAAATCCTCGTTTTTTTCTTACTATGATTATGGGCATTGAAAATGTTATCTAATATTTTCATAAGACTCTATCCAGCCTGTGTGGGCATGATAAAGTAGTGCTCACTTACAATTTGAACACCAAGTGATGGTCACAGAACCATGTTTGCATGGAAAGGGACAATGAAAGCAAAAGCAATAGAGTGTGCAAGGGTTCTGTATTAGTTTTCTATTACTGGGTACCAAATTATCATACATCAGTAAAATATCCAGTCATAAGCTCACAAAGGTGTAGGTCAGATGTCTAGCAGGGCTTTACTGGGTTTTGTGTTCTAGGCTATCACAAGGATAACAAAAGGTATCACTGTGCAGGGGTCTGATCTAGATCATTTGGAGAATGATTGCCTCTAAGCTTTTTCCTGATATTTGCAAAATCCAATTCTTGAAGAGAAAGGGATGATGTCTCAGGCTTCTGGCTGGTTGTCAGCTTAGCTCTGTTCTAAGCTTTTAGAAGTCATCCACAATCTTGCACATATGGTTTCTCCCTCCATTTTCAAATCATCAAGGATCCCATAAGTTATTTTCCTGCGTTCAATTTCTCTAACATTTTTCCTTGGCCATTAGCCAAAGAAAAATTTCTTCTTCTAAAGGGCTCATGTAATTAGTTGTACTCTAATAATTTCTCTTTCAATTAAATTCAAAGCCAACTAACTAATTATATCTGTAAAATCCTTTTACCACAGCAAAGTGACATATCATAAAGGTATCTCAGCCTAGGGATCACAAAAGGTAATACTGGGGGACTACATGTCTCTTGTGCAAAAATTCAAATATGGAAATATTTGCTCTTGATTATTGAGACTCTTTGAGGCACTAAGTTACAGAGGAATGTAACTATAATCATAGTTTTTATTTTATACACACTTGTTAGTGTTACATTATGGTTTGTATGCATAATTGGATGCCAATTAGTTAAACTCTTCCACACAGATCTTTCTACAAGCAGAAATAACAAGGCTTGAGAAATTAACCTAGATCTTAGTATCATGATCAATACTCATAAAAGCATTAGATTCTTTTCAGAGAATACATTTATGAAGAATAATAAAATTGACCCTAGAGTGGTGAATGTTTTAAAATGTACGTATTTGGCTATTTAGTCTTCTAATATACATTAATAAACTTTAGTAATACTGTAAATGTATTTGTGTTTAAGTGTATTCTTCCAATGCTCTCTGTACTGGCTTGTGTTTGTGTGAATTCAATCAAGATTTCCTTAAAATATATTTTAATGAATGCTAAAACATTCTATAAACTGATGATGAGATCTACATGAGAAGCATTATAACAAAATTATGAAGAGACAAAAGTAGCTATAATTATTAACATGCTGAAAAACTGAGCTGCAGATAATGATTTGCCTAAAATTTTATAGTAGGTGAGCTGTAGGTATGAAACTCATAGGTCAGTTTGATATCTAAACATTTCATACCTAATCACATTTCAAATTCATGACTAAAACTAATAAATGCCATTGGATAAAAAAAGGTTTTAAAAGATAATTGTTACATACATTCAATTTTAGTGTGGTAATTTGAGATTCACTAAATAAAGGAAACTGGACTGGGGATTTAGCTCAGTGGCACCATGCCTGCCTCACAAGGGCAAGTTCTTGAGTTTGATCCCCAGTACCAAAAATAAACAAATAAACAAAGAAACAATAAATAAAGGAAATTATTCCTTTAATTCACTTCTTAATAAAAAGTAAAAATAAGTTGAAATCTAAGTTAGTTCCCACTCAGATGTTATAAATGATTAATAAATCTCTCAATGTCACATACTCTCTCTCATATAAAATCTGTCATCCTTATTTGCTCAGAAATGAAGACCAGAGGTGGCTATAAAATGACTATGAACAGAGGAGTTGATAGAGTGGCAATTATTCCATTTCCTGGAAGCAAATCTTTGTGTATCTAAGGTTTTGTATATCCCTCTTATTAAATAAAAATATTATTAAGACGCACCTATTCATAATGGGAAGAACCCATATGTGTGTGTGTGTGTGGTAAGAAAAGCTGAGACATTTTAAAGGCACCAAAACAGAGTTATCCATAATAATACTATACAATTTATTAATCCACATAGATATTTAGAACTTGCTAGAAACATGGAAACGGTGTGACTGAAGAAATTGAACTAGGGATATTGTGAAGGTGGCTTCAGCAAGCCTTAGTGGTGGATCACAGATCACCACCCAAAGATTGTACACATTTTTTTCATTTTATTAAACTTTTACCTTCATTTTATAACGTTTGTGTTTTCCTCTTTAACCATATAGAAATGTTTCTCAGTATCTGGTGAAGTGACTATGTAAAGAGTTACTTCAATGAGCTGGTTAAAAATGCCTTATTTTAGGGTTTACTTGTGAGAGGCTGAATAAGAAATTCTGGAATTGTTGCCATAATAGGAATTTTTAAACATGTTTTTGATCAAGTTTTAAAACCATTGCTTTTTGAAATAAAGACCATTTGCTTATTTTCTCATAACAATCACTCCAATATGCTTTATCATTCACAATAAATGGTTGCAGTCTTCACTCTTTTATTTGTGGTTTGTTGCAATAAGGGGGTAATGGCATTTCTGGCAGCTCAGTTCTCACTCTAGCAGATCAGTTGAATTCCAGACAGTAGAGAGCCATCTTCTTTTCCTATTTAAGGAATTATTCTCCTGAGTTTTTATTATTTGTGTGAATTGAATATTCATGTCCTCCCAAAATTGTGTAAAAGCCTGACTGCTATGATGATGGTATTTGTAAGTAGAAACTTTAGGAATAAGGTCACAGGTTCTTTGCCTTCATGAATAGGGTTAGTTCCCTTACAAAAGGGACCCAAGAAGGCTTTCCTGTTCCTTCTCCATGTGAGGACACAGCATGAAGATAGTTATTTCTGAAGCAGGAAGTAAGCTATTTCAGACACTGAATCTTCAGGTACCCTGTCTTCACAACTGTTAAAGATAAACTTCTGGGCCCAGAGTTGGGGTGCATGCCTGAAATCAAATCCCAGCATTCAGGAGACTGAGGTGGGTGGATCACTGTGAGTACAAGACCAGCCGGGGCTACATAGTGAGTTCCAGGTCAGTCTCAACTACATAGTGAGACCCTGTCTCGAAAAAAAAAAAAAAAAAAAAAAA
>NW_022900947.1:20340803-20367814 GCF_012274545.1 Fukomys damarensis | reverse complement strand
AAAAAAAAAAAAAAAAAAAAAAAGATAAACTTCAGTTCTTCATAAGCTACTGGTGTGTGGTATTTTTTTATAGTATCCTTAGCTGACTGCGATGGTAATAATAAGTGCCAATTTTGTAGTTCTGATGATATGAAAGACATTATTGTGGTCACATAGAATATATTTAACACATACCTAACCTGTATAGTGTATGTACAATGAAGACTTCCAAGATTTTTAGTGAATTTCACATTCTATCCTTTGCTGATAGTTCAATATAGACCTTTTGCTAATGATACGCAGCACACCCCAAAATTGCACATAAAATATTAACATGAAGTTTGTTTACTGGCACTTGAAGTTTTGCCTTCAATATGTAAAGAGCTAAGAAATCATCATTATCATCTATTACTAGCTGAATAGGTTCATTCAAAATTTCAAAATTTGTTAAGACCTAATCCACAGTAATTCAAAATGTGCCTTTGGTTGTAGACATATTCTTTAGAGAAATGCTTAAATAAAATGAGTTTGGCAGAGCAATTGCTAATTCAGTATGCCCAAGGTCTATGTAAGAGGATGACATTAACAAAGATAGACATAGAAGGAAGATTATGTGGAGATACAATGAAAAGACAAGAAGATGGCCATCGACGATGTAAGGAGAGAGGTCTCAGGAGAGAAAACTCTGATAACACCAAATTATGAGACTTTCATCCTTCAAAAATTGAGAACCATGTTTTGTAGTTTAAGACATCCAATGGGTGGCATGTGGTTGCAGCAATCACAGCAAATATCCATATGACAAGGAAAAAATTGAACCAATCCCACTTGAGTTACATTCTACAAAACACCTGATCTACTGCAAAACTGTTAAAGTCATAAAGTAATGTTTGAGAAAGTGTCAAAGAAAAATTTAAGGAAATATAGTAGCTATATTTTAAATATTTTTATGATCGTTAATCCTGATATGCAAGGAATTTGCTTTAGAAACCCTGGAAGTACTAAAGGAGGCCCCTGGGTGTGTATGGGTGGATCATGGAGATGTGACCTTGGGTATTATGTCTGGTCCCTTGTCCAATCTGCTCTGGCATTTTTTTCCAATTCTGTTTCCTGGCCATCATGAACTCTGCAGCTTTGCTTCACTGCTCCCTTCTTCCATAACCTTAGTGCCTTGGGGCTGGCTAACCACATGCTGAATTCCTGGAAATGTGAGCCAAATTAAACTTTTTATTTAAGTTGTTGGTAGAGGATATTGTGTCCAAGCCAGGGGAAAACTAACTAATACATTCCAAAACAAATAAAAAAGAATTAGGGGGAAATTAAGCAAATATAATAAAATAATTCACTTTCCTCCTCTTTCTTCCTGATCTTCCTCACCTCCCTCCCACAAATAACAGAGCCTTGTCTAACTTTTCAGTATTTTCATACAAGAACTCATAAATAAACTCTTACTAAATCAGACTATTCTATGCATGAAAATTTTCTTTAATGTCTTAATGATAAATAAGTTTATTTTTTATTCTACTTGCTATTGGGGATATGCAAATTTTGTATGTTTAACTATTAAATTGTCTTTGGCACTCAATAAGCAGTCAGTGCATATTTACTAAATAAGGGAATGCATAATTTGCATTCCTCAAGGAACAACACACACACACTGATCTTTACATGAGGCCATGAGAGATGCTAACTTACTTGAAAGCTGAAAAAGGTAAGTTCAAATTTTTTAATATAAAAGGAGCATTTGCTTTCATTTTTAAGGCTTTTCTATATATTTGAAACTTTGTTAGGGTTTGAAATCTCAAAACATGAAAATAAGATAAATTATCCAAGTGTCAAATGGCTGTTTTTTTGTTCAGTTTTGCACTAGGTACCACATTTTAAGCTACACTCAAACCTCTACAGGAAAGAAATATATGAATTTTTAATCCTATGGAGGTATAATCTCTGTTTTTAGCAAAAATGGGTGGAAAATGACTCCAATACTTCACTCAAGTGAAATATAAAAAATTGCAATCTTGAGTATGCTCATATTCTTATACTTTTCTTTAATTTGAGATGAATGCAAGCTGCCTGTTGTATCATTTGTACCCCGATGCAAAATACATCTACATCATATTCCGCAAACAACCAGTCCTTGCACTGTATAAGAACATAGAGGAATTAAATAAAACCTCAAGTAGCTCGAAGAGGTAATTTGACTTAGTAGCTCAGCAAATATGTTGAATGTGAAAGCAGTCCATGATTCCTGAAACATTTCTTGGCTTTTGTTTAGTGAATTGAATGGAAGGAGAATGTCAGTTCACAGGCCCTTTTATCACCTTATTTCAAATCCTCAGACTTCATGTCTCCTTTATCAAAGCACTTAAACCTTCACTCTTTGAGTAAAACGTATTACTTTCTCATGCTTAGAGCACCTGCAGTTATTTCTCTTCCAACTGTCCTACAACCCTTGAAAATCTATCCTTAAAAAATAATCCTCCAAGGCATTATTTTTAGAAAGAGGAGGGAATAGTTTCCCAGAATGAAAGTTCCTCAAAAATTAAAAATAAACTACCATGCTATTCAGCAACCTCACTACTGGAAAATAGTTTTAGTATATCCAAGAGACATTTACACTAACATGTTCATTGAAGCACTATTTATAATGGCTGATAAATGGAAATAGCTAAGTGTTTGTCAACTGATGGATGGATTTTTCAAACAGTGGTACATGTGTTCGATGGAAAATTATTTATCTATAAATAGAACAAATTCCTGTCATTTCTTAAATCATAAATGGAAATGGACATTACCATGTTAAATTAAATAAAGTAGTCACAGAAATACAAGTATTGCATGATCTTACTTGTGGAATCTGAAAATGTTGATCTCACAGAAGTTGAAAGTAGAATGGTGGTTGCCAGTGAGAAGGGAAAATAGGATTGAATAGGAAATGTCGATCAGTGGGCATATGTTACAAATTCTGTTTCACATTATGGTGACTATAGGTAGTGATATATTTTTCTAAACTAGAAGGAAGGATTTTGATATTTTTCATCATAAAATGATAAATATTTGAGGCAATAATTTTCCTTGATTTACACATTACACAACATATACACGTATTGAGTATCACACTGATATGTACAACTTTCTTAGTAGAAAGTGGATGGGGAAATAAGATACCTCCAAGACAAAGAACACCTGAGAAATTACATGAATACCAAACCAGCACTACAAGCAATTCTAAACAATATCTTAGAAAGAGACAATGAAGGCAACAACACCATGAGGCCCAACAGAGCAAATCAAATAGGCAAAGCAAGAAACTAAAAGAAGGTGAACAAGTAAAAAGAGTCAGCAAAAGGCCATAACAGCACAATAATAAGTCAGTACATATCAGTTATAACCATTAATGTCAATGGCCTCAACTCACCAATCAAGAGAAATAGACTGGCGGAATGGAATAAGAAGCAAAATCCAATAATATGTTGTATACAAGAAACACACCTGTTGCAAAAAGAAGCCCATAGGCTGAAAGTGAAAGGATGGAAAACAATTCTCCATGTGGCAGGAGCCCAGAAAAAAGGCAGGGGTAGCAATCTTAATTTCAGACAAAGTAAATTTCAAACAAAAACTGATTCTAGTAATATAGATGTAGGACAGTACTGTATCATACTTCTGTGAATGTAAAATATCTTGTACCTGCTTTATAATACATAGTAGTGACCATGCTTTATCAGAGCTATTTTTAATGATGTTAATCTAGAATATTCTCTCTCCAGATGATGATTAAGATGCTAATAAAAAAAAATGGTACCAGGTATCACAACAGCAACAGAACTTTGCTGTTTTCTGGGTATTATTCTTCTCTTTGTTTTGTTTTTTTTTTAATGGAGTGTGCTGAATGTCTATAATTTTGTTCAGATGACTGCAGAACCTGGAAAAGCTGTTGCTGCTATTGATGCATAACATACTGCTATTATTGGTATTTTATATAAATATAAATATAAAAATATATAATTTGAATTTTTGGAAGCTTTAACTGTGCTGCCCACTTTGGAAAAAGTTATCCCGATTTGCTGTGTTGAGTTGGCATTGTACAGAAATTAACAGCCATATTGGGCTAGAAAGTTAATTTTTTTCCATTTCTATAGGGATAACGCACAGTATTAAATATGTAAGGTCATATCTACATGGGTTTGATTACAGAAACTAATAAAGTACTCTCTAAAAAATGAAAAGAAAAGAGAATAATATAAGACTACAAGAGCAAGAAGCAACTTAAATATGTTCAAGGACCATTTTTCATCTTCAGAATTAAGGATTATTTTGATTTTACATCATTGCCTTTTTTCTTTTACTTTCCTTTTTAGTTTTATTTTAGTATTCCCTCTTTCTAATGTTCATATAGAGATTTCTTTAACTGAAATACCGAATAGTTTCTCTGGAGTGATAAACTATAATAGTACACAGGATCCTAATGAGATAATTAATAATGTGAAATAGTAAATAAAGGGCAAAAGTGTAGGGAAAGTGGGAAGGGTGGGAGAAAGGTAATAAGGGAAAGGAAAAAAATGTGAGAAAATGAAAAAATGGAAATAACGTGTTTGTAAATGGGGAAGGGAGGAGGGGGTGAAGGTAGGGCAGGGACAAGGGGAAAAAATGGGAATCAAGACCTATCATGTAAAGGTGCAGGATCCCAATAATGAATGTAATTGTATTGTATACCTAGATTGTACCAATAAACTCAATAAAAAATAAAAAAGAAATATCAGGGAGAAAAAAGTAATTTAAAGAATAAAAAATGAAGGAATAGTGCCAGTTGTTAAAGTAGGTGTAATATAACTGGTTCAAGATTGTATCATTAACAATGGAGGTATAAATGATGTTTATTGTAGGAAAAAATTAAAAGATTAAGCAGAGACATTATAATTATAATCAAATAATTTTAGTCTTTTAATTCCACCTTGGCCCATTGGTAGAGTTAAAACTATGGATTAATATTTTTAAAGTAAACCAGTAAAGGCAAGAATGCACTAAGAAGGATGACAAAACAAAATTGAGTGAGATGTCTTGATAGGAATTAGAGGATAAAGGAGATTAAATGAGTAATAATGTATTTTTCAATCAATAACAAAATTGTAATTCAATGAGTATTTTTTAAATTAAAACCCCAAAGTCCTTCTTATTAAGCCAAAGTTTTAAACACATTTACATACATATGTTTATGTAAAATAAAATATTTCCCTGGACTGCTGCCATTGCTCCAGTGCCAGGAGGGCCTGCTGGGGTCCAGACCTTGGATTGGGTAGCCCCGCCCTCCCCTGCCGGAATGCTGCCATTGCTCCAGCACTAGGAATGTAGCCATGCGGGTGCCCCTGAACCCCCCCATACTCTCAGACCTATTGATTGTGCCAGTCTTTGGACCCACTTTGCAGAGGCAGAGGTGGTCATAAAGGGTATTTTTCTGAGTTCCCCACTTTGAACATCTTTAAAGAAAGGGCGTGGGAAACCTGTAGTAGAACTGTGTGGAGTTCAACTGTTCAGGAGGTCAGGGAACTCAATCTGGGCCTTGCAGCCCAAGGTCCATGTGTGTCATGGGGTTCTGCCATCAGCTAGCTGAGATCAGGGGTCTTGGTTATACACATGGCTGTGCATGTTGTATATTATGACAGCAGAGGTATAGTCTGAAAGAGGCCCTTAAAATCCCTTTTTTTTTCTTTCTTTTCCTCATTCTACTCTGCAAATTCTTTCTTTTTTCTGTCCTCTTTCTCCAACTCAGTCTCTTGCTCCACCATATTATCCCTCATCTCCCTTTCTGTTTCTGTTCCTGCCCTAACTCAGATTACTTCTTTCATCATTTTTTCTCTTTTCTTTACGTTCTTTTCTTCTGTCATTCTACCTCACAAAGGGGTCAGTGGTTTCAAGGCAAAGAGAGCCCTTATTACTGTTGAGGGGATATATTCTTGTCCTTATACTTCTACTCTGTCTAGCCCTTTTGAATTTAACAGTTTCCTGAAGATTGTGTGGTCATTCTATGTCCTCTGGCTTGACTTGAAACCTTCTCCAATTCTTTTACTTATCTACTCCTCTTGTCCTAGCTCTGTCTGAGCCCCCATCCTAAATGGTAAACATACTATATTGAAAAGCTTGTTCACTTCAGACATGTTTTGGACTGCTTCTTGATTTCAATTTAATTCACATGGCTTAAGGGTGATAGACTAGTGACTACCACAGGTGGTCAGTTTCCAAATTGTGCTTGATCATATTGTGTTGCTGATTGTATCAGTTGGGATAAAGGATTGTGGTTGATTTGATGAGCTGTTTTCTCTGATATTATGAAGATGAGAATATCAATGGATCATTAAAGACCCACAAGCTATGGCACAACTATATCAGGAAGATTTGGGTGATAACTCAGAGATTAAACCAAGGACAGCCTGACAACAAAAATAAAAATGAGAAAACACTTAAACAAGACACAAAGACAGACTTCCAGTTGACCAATGGCAAACAGTAGGGCAAATGAGGTTGAAAGGGCTGATAGTGAACCACCAGGACACCCTGAACTCAAAGCACAGGATGTAACAAAACAGATCAATCAGACTCTAGAAAAATTCAAAACAGAAATAATTTCCCAGATAACCACTGAGATGGTGACTAAAATGAAAGTCATGATTGGAGGCTCTAAACAGAAACTGACAAAAAAAAAAAAATAGATGAGCTCAGGACCATGATAGAAGCCATGAAGGCCCAGCATAAGAAAGAAATGAAAACAATAAATGCCCAACATAGGAAAGAAATGGAATCCATAAAACAAATTTAAACAGATATCCAGGAGATTAAACCTCCACTGAAAGTGTACCTAACAGAATGAAAGAATGAGAAGATAGAATCTCAACTATAGAAGATTAGATTGCAGTCAGTGACCTTGAAAAGAGAGGTCTCTTAAAAACAGTAGGGGATCATGAGAAATTGATACAACAACTCCTAGATGATGCAAAGAAGAATAACATAAGACTGATAAGAATCCATGAAGTAGCAGGAGAAAATACAAATGACTTAAAAAAGCTGTCCACCGAATTAACGACAGAAAACTTCCCAATCAGAGGGGAAGAATTTGACATTCAGATAACTGAGGCATATAGGACCCCAACTAGCCACAGTTAAAAAAAATCTACACCTGGACATATAATAATCAAGATCCCAGAAACCCAACAGAAGAACAAAATATTACAAGTAGTAAGAGAAAATAAACAAATCACATGCAAAGGAAAGCAAAACAGAATCACAACAGACTTTTCAAGACTTTTCCCTTAGGTCAAGAAGAAACTGGAGTGAGGTATTTCAAGTCCTAAAAGAAAAAAGCCTCCAACCTAGACTGATGTATCCTGCAAAACTCTCCTTCAAAATAAGGTGCATCCATGACAAAGAACACCTGAGAAACTACATGAATACCAAACCAGCACTAGAAGCAATTCTAAACAATATCCTAGAAAAAGACAATGAAGGTAACAACACCATGAGACCCAACAGAGAAAATAAAAGAAGCAAGACAAGAAAATAAAAGGAGAAGGTGAAAAAGTAAAAAGAGTCAACAAAAGGCCAATAACATGACAATAATAAGTCAGTACATATCAGTTATAACTATCAATCTCAATGGCCTCAACTCACCAATCAAGAGAAATAGACTGGCAGAATGGACTAAGAAGCAAAATCCAACAATATGTTGTATACAAGAAACACACTTAGTGCAAAAAGAAGCCCATAGACTGAAAGTGACAGGGTGGAAAACAATTCTCCGTGTGACAGGATCCCGGAAAAAAAGGCAGGGGTAGCAATCTTATTCACAGACAAAGTAAATTTCAAACCAAAACTGATGAAGAGAGACAAAGAAAGCCACTACATCCTTGGAAAGGAAAGAATTCAAGAGGAAGAGATGACAATCATAAACATATATGCACCAAATATTAATGCCCCCAACTATATAAAACAAATATTGAGTAACATGAAAAACCAAATAAGCACTAATACTAATACAATTGTAGTGGAGGATCAAAATACCCCACTTTCACAAATAGACAGATCATCTGGGCAAAAAATCAACAACAAAATACAAGAACTGAACCAAGCTTTTGAAAACATGGACTTAACAGACATCTACAGAGTGTTCCACCCCAAAAAATCAGAATATACATTCTTTTTGGCTGCACATGGGTCATTTTTCCAACATAGATCACATACTAGCTCACAGAACAGGTTTGAATAAATGCAAAAGAATTGAAGTTATTCCCTGTATATTATGACATCATAGTGCAATCAAGCTTGACTTCAAAAGCACAATAAACCATAGGAACTTCACAAACACATGGAAATTTAACAACACTTTCTTGAACAATCAATGGACCATAGAGGAAATTAAACAAGAAATCAGATAGTTTTTACAAATACATGAAAATGCCAATACAACATACAGGAATCTATGCAACACAATGAAAGCAGTTCTACATGGAAAATACATAGCACTAAATAACCACACTAGGAAAACAGAAAGAGCTGAAATAAACAACCTAATGATGAATCTTAGACTCCTAGAAAAACAAAGACAGGAAAAACCCAAAAGTTAAACAAGTTTTCTTATCTTTCTTATAAAGATAAGAGCAGAAATCAATACAATCGAAACTAAGAAAATGATACAAAAAATAAATGAATTGAAGAGTTGGTTTTTTGAAATAATAAATACAATTGATAAACCCTTAGCTAACCTTATCAAAAAAAAGGAAAGAAAAGGCTCAGATCCATGCAGTTAGGAATGAAAAAGGTGAAGTCACAACAGACCCAACAGAAATCCAGAAGCTGATCAATACCTACTTTGATAACCTGTACTCTAACAAAATGGAAAACAGAGAAGAAATTGACAGATTTCTAGATACTTATGAATTACCAAAGTTGAACAAAGAAGATAAAAACATTTTAAACACCGCAATTACAATCAATGAAACTGAAAATGTAATTAGAAATTTACAAACAAAGAAAAGCCCAGGTCTTGCTGGATTCACTGCTGAATTTTACAAGACATTTAGAGAAGAACTACTGCCATTGCTTTTCAAACATTTCAATGAAATTGAAAGGGAATCAATACTTCCAAACTCTTTCCTGGAAGCAAGTATCACTTTCATTCCCAAACCAGAGAAAGACACAACTAAAAAAGAGAACTACAGGCCAATCTGCTTAATGAATATAGATGCAAAAATCCTTAATAAGATACTAGCAAACACAATAGAGAGGATCATCAGAAGACCATATACCCTGACCAAGTCAGATTTATTCCAAAGATTCAAGGATGGTTCAACATAATAAGTTAATAAATGTAATGCAGTATATTAACAGATTCAAGGACAAAAATCATATGATCCTCTTGATATATACAGAAAAAGCCTTTGACAAAATTCAACACCCATTCATTATAAAAAATCCTGCAAAAATTGGAATAGATGGTATATATCTCAATTTGATAAAGGCTATCTATGAAAAACCAACAGCCAACATCATATTAAATGGCCAAAAACTGAAAACCTTCACATTAAAATCAGGAACAAGACAAGGATTCCCACTATCACCACTCCTCTTTAATATAGTTCTGAAAACAGCCACAGCAATTAGACAAGAGAAAAAAATTAAAGTAATAAATGTAAGAAAGGAAGAATTTAAACTGTCATTATTTGCTGACGATATGACACTCTACATTGAAGACCCAAAAAACTCTACCAAAAGACTTCTAGACTTAAGTGACACTTTTAGCAGAGTAGCTTGATACAAGGTCAACACCTCAAAATCAATACCCTTCTTGTACTCAAATAACAGACTCACTGAGAGAGAAATTAGGGAAACAATTCCTTTCACATAGCATCCCCAAAAAATGAAGTATCGAGGAATCAATCTAACAAAAGAAGCAAAAGACCTCTACACTGAAAACTATAGTACTCTGATAAAAGAGATCAAAGAGAATATAAGAAAATGGAAAGATATCTCCTGTTCCTGGATAGGAAGAATCAACATAGTGAAAATAGCCATACTACCCAAACTGCTATACAGATTCAATGCAATGCCAATTGAAATTCCTGCACTATATATCACAGCACTAGAAAAAAGAATCCAAAAATTCATTTGGAACCATAAGAAACCTAGAATAGCAAAAGTCATCCTAGGCAACAGATACATGGCTGCTGGTTTAACAATTCCCAATTTGAAACTATACCACAAAGCCACTGTGATAAAAACAGCATGGTACTGGCAAAGAAACAGACCTGAGGATCAGTGGAACAGATTGGAAGACACAAAAACAACTCCAGATATACTCAGCTACCTCATCTTTGACAAAGGAGCTGACCATCCCCACTGGAGGAAAGATAGCCTCTTTAATAAATGGTGTTGGAAAAACTGAATTTCAACCTGCCAAAGATTAAAACTAGACCCTTATCTTTCACCATGCAAAAAATGAAATCCAAGTGGATTAAAAATCTAATATTAAAACAGAAACACTAAACTTGCTGCAAGATAAGTTAGGCAGAACTCTGGAAGACACTGGCATAGGAAAAAACTTTATGAACAAATTCTCAATAGCATGGGAACAAGCAGAAAGAATCAACAACTGTGTTCTCATCTTATTAAAAAGCTGCTGCACTGAAAAAGAAACCATCAACAGAACTAAGAGACAACCTACAATGTGGGAAAAACTTTTCCCAGCTGCTCCTCAGACAAAGGAGTATTATCTAGAATATATAAAGAACTCAAAAAAAATCAACCCCCCAATATAAAGCTCCAGTTCTACAATGGGCATCTGAAATGAACAGACATTTCGCAGACAAAGAAGTAAAAGCAGCAAGTAAATATGTGAAAAAGTGTTCCACATCACTGGTCATCTGAGAGATGCAGATGCAAACAACACTGAGATTTCACCTCACCCACAAAGAATGGCTACTATAGAGAAATCACTCAATAACAAATGTTGGCAGGATTGTGGGGAGAAAGGAACCCTTCTGCATTGTTGATGGGAATGCAGACTGGTGCAACCACTGTGGAAATCAATATGGCAATACCTCAAAGAGCTGGGACTAGAGGTTCCATTTGAGCCAGCCATCCCTCTGCTGGGTATCTTTCCAAAAGAATTAAAGGAATCATATCAGAGTAATATATGTGCACCCATGTTTATAGTGGTACAGTTTGTAATAGCTAAAACTTGGAAACAGCTCATTTTCCCATCAGTTGGAAACTGGATGAAGAAGATGTGGTTTTTCTATAAAATGGAATACTACTCAGCCAAAAAGAATGAGAAATTAGATTCATTCATAGGAAAATGGATACATTTTTAGGATATACTCCTAAGTGAAATAAATAAGTAACACATGTGTAAATACCGAATAGTTTCTCTGGTGTGAAAAGCTCTAATAGTACATAAGATCCTAAGGAGATAACTGACCATGTGAAATAGCAAGAAAAGTCCTAAAGGTATAGGGAAAATGGGAAGTATAGGGGAAAAGTAATGAGGGAAAAGAAAAATAAATATGACAAAATGGAAATGAAGTGTTTGTAAATGGGGAGGGGAGGAGGGGTGAAGGGAGGGCATGGACAAGAAGAAAAAATGAGAACCAAAACCTGTCATGTAAAAGTACAAGATCACAATAATGAATGTAATTGTACTGTATACCTAATATCTACCAATAAACTCAATAAAACAACAAAAAATAAAATATATCAGGTTCTTATGACAATATAATATAGTATTTGTTCATTTACATGAATCTCTGAAGATTTGAGCTGAGAAAATGTCTAGGATGAGGGGGTGAAGGAAGGACAGAGATATGGGAAAAAAATGAGAACCAAGGTCTGTCATGTAAAGATACAAGATTCCAATGATAAATTTAACTGTGCTGTATACTTAAAAAGTACTAATAAACTCAATTAAAAATATGTCTAGGATGTATTGTTTTAGCTTACACTGATTCACTCCATCGAATATTCAAGCAAATGGTGAAGTACGAAATAATGAAAACAGAGAATGAGATAAGAATGAAGCCTTATCAGAAGAAGGATATGGGAATATAATTATCAAAATATATTGTTGGGATACCAGCACACTTGAGAAGGGAAAAAAGAGTACTACAGTGAATGGAATTAATAAAAAGTACTCTGGATTGGATTACTAAGGATGGAGTCAAGAGTAGTCTCCCAAAGGACAGTGAGATCTCACATTTTAAAATTACTCTCACTGAATTTTTTTTTTCAGTGTTCTTGATTTGCTTCAAAAACACTTGTCTTTGGAAGGAATTCCATTACAATATGTTTTTGCAACTTTCCTGACAAAGTTTTAATTTAATAAATAGCCAAATTTAAAATGATTGACCTCTCTAAAAACAACAGTCCTAAATGATGTTTACGAGTGACATTACATGACTTCTGGTTTGAATAGAATAACTTTTTTTTTTTTTTTTAACTCAAGGTCTACCTCTAAATCCCTGGCTGCAAAATCTTGTATTTGTCCTATTTGACTCATTGAAACTAATTCAGCCTCCCCATCTTTAGTAGGCTTTCAGTTGACAGCTCTGCCTTTTCTGAGCATTGCTTGGAAGGTGTAAGACTGCATTTGATCAACAAAAAAAGAAACAACTTTCGACATTCGATGTGACAACAAAAGTTACATTTCAAACTCTACTCAAGCCTTCAATGTCAAGAGGTGTACATGATAACATTTTGTGACATTTAGTGGATGTCAGAAGTATCAATAGTTTTATCTCAAATACAGCATTTAATATTTTTTACATTTTAGTGTTTATCCACAATTAATATATTTTATATATTCCTGAAATTAAAACTGCTAAATATCTTCAAATATATATCAAAAAACAAATAATATATATATATATCCCCAACATTCATATTTTAATATTTTCAAAACCTGCCAAAACTTGGGGAATATGTGTATTTTATTCTGCAAAGCTTACCACTTTCTTGTTTTATGTCTAGAGTTTAGAAGTAGAGTTTCAAAGCATCTGTCTATAATATTTTTGAATAACATAGAATTTTTGCTTACTTCAAAGATTTTTTGCTAACTTTATCTTTTCTCATATTTTACCTTATTCATATTACAATGCTATATAAATTCTTTATGGATTAATAAGTATCAAAATTTATTCAAATCCCATATAGAGCAAGATGATTTTTAAAATAACCAGAAACAATCAAATTATTTAATTTATGTGGAACTTATTTAAGAATTATTTTTCTCTAATGCATTCAAATTGGAAATGATAATAATGCAAATGAAGATCTGGTTGTAAAGAAATTCTAGTTTATCTAAAATTAAGTTTAAAAAGAAGTTCAGTTTTACTGCTTTATGATTTTTATTCAAGCCAATCAAGGCTTCATATTTTAAAAAAAGAC
Organism: Fukomys damarensis; assembly: GCF_012274545.1. Taxonomy (NCBI): domain Eukaryota; kingdom Metazoa; phylum Chordata; class Mammalia; order Rodentia; family Bathyergidae; genus Fukomys; species Fukomys damarensis. The sequence continues at coordinate 20,354,410 of NW_022900947.1, read as the reverse complement.
TAATATTGTCTTTTACTTCAACTACATGAGAAAGTCAAAAGAAAAAGAGAATAAATTTTAAAATTTAGTTCCTTTTGTTAGATGCTCAGATCATGGAGAATGGTTATGAAATATGATTACGTTAATATACTCCAGCTTTGTTAGATAACACATAATCCTGATGAAGAACACTAGATTTACAATCAGGAAATCTGTTTTAATCCATGTAATAAAATTAATTACCCATGTGACCTTGAACAACTAATTTAAAACTATGAATCTCAGCATATCTTCATATAAAATCTTGCTGCATCACATAGTTTTCAGAGAATATTACAAGTAACAACATTTGAGCACTGTAATAATGAAAGCAAAATTATTAATCTCCAATGATGAAAAATTACGAAGAAGAGAGAGATACTGAAAGATAATTTAATTTTCTGAAAAGGGTAAATTAATATCCATTATCTTAATTCTAGAAGAAATAAGATTTCCTTGAAAAAAAAAGACATGAATAGTGGGAAACAATACTTTTGGAAATTTAAAAATTGTATAGCTAATTATCAGCCATAAAAATATCTGGAAAGAGATTATGTGATTGATCTGTGTGGTTATGAAGCCCTCCACTACATTCAAAGAGGTCAGTAGAAAACCCAGGTATGAATATTAGCTATTCTAAATAATTGCATATACAGTGAAGTTTTCTATCTACCAGTACAATGAATGGTTACAATTTAATAAAATCCCCCTGGGCTGGGAATTTAGCTCAGTGGTTTCACCACCTGCCTTGCAAGTGCAAGGACCCAGGTTTGATCCCTGGGACCAAAAAATAAATAAATATATTAATTAATTAATTAATTAAATCCCCCTGCCATTTTTGTTCCAATAAACTTGGAAAGCCCAAAATGCCGGAATATTATGTAATATCCACATTATTTCTCTCTTGTTTGGACATTTGACATCATGAGTGACATTTGTATGAAGATTTTACTATCAGTGTTCATCTTCAGGTAACATTAGATCTAGAAAGAGCAAGGTGTAAAAGATTAGTTTAATCTCAGAAACTCACTTTCCTGAGCTGTAAATTTGAATTCACCCCTACTGGAGGAGAGATCATGAATTCTGGACACTGTGAAATTCATTTGCGCCTCAATTAAATTAGAAATAGTACCAAAGTGATACTGACACAGTGCACTAGCACATAATACTAAATAAAGTAGGTGATATAAATGTGATTCATAGTAACATTCTCTTCACCATCGCTGTGTCCAGCACAATGCCTTGCAAAATACGCGAGATCAATAAATACATTACAAGGGATCTGGGAAGTGTTAGCAGAGCTAGAGTAGAGATAATTTAGCCATAAGATTTGTTTACATTTTCTCTTGTACTATTTTGCAAGATTCTTGGGTTTAATGTGGACTGATTCAGAATCTTTCAGTGCTTAGAAGTCCTAACAAGAGTACTCATGCATGGTTATATTTTCTTTTTTATAGAAGTAAATACATCAGAAAATTATCGTGACGTTACTAAAAGAGCCCTCCTGCACAAGTAGTGTAGGGTTAGGCATTGAGGACCTTGAGACCTTTATTTTCATTTCCTCTGCACATAGATTGCACTCACAAAAAGATAAAGTGGTTCCCTAACACACAGAGTATTGAAAAATAACCCCAATTATCCCAAATTGAAATAGTATAGCAAAATTGATTATACTTAAAGGCTGAAAATAAAATCTAATCCAAACATTAAGATGTAAATTCACCCTATGCTCAAGGATGATGGTGTTCTGAGATTGTGAAATATTAGATATCATGCCATCAGTATGTACTCTGAATATAAGTTTCCCTTATATATGGTCTGAATCAATGAACTTTGATGATATTGTCATCCTTTTGTTGTGTTATATGGTATGGTCTACTTTGAGAAAGGAAAATGAACATTGGTAATCCTGACATAAATATGTCAGCTTTTCATAAGGACTTATTTCTTCCTGGCATTGGAGAATTAATTGGAAATAGATTCTCCATGACTGGCTTTAAAGATGGGCCTGAAGGAGGTATAGTAAGAGCTTTAGCAAGTGAGAAAGACCTTGGATAAGAGTAAATAAGGAAATGGAGACTTCAGTTCTACAACAGCTGAACTGTACAAATGACCATGTGAGCTTGGAAGCGGTCTGCAAGTTACAGAGAAGAATCCAGACCAACTGACATCTTAATTTCAGCATTGGGAAGACCCTAAGCTGCAAGCTCTGCCATGTGTAGTCCTGCAGAATTGTGAGATAACAAATGAGTATTATTTAAACCACTGAGAGTACGATAATTTCCTACATTGTGATAGAAGGCTAGTTCATGCACTGAAAACCTGGCAGGCTCAACATGGTTGATTCAAATATTACAAAGTTAAACTTTTGCAAGAAAGCTCAAACTGGATCAACAATTACTACAAGAAGAGACTCTCATTTAATTTATTTGGAGAAAATGTGTATCAAAAATCCACATGTATAATAAAAAAATCCAGAATGTTAATCACTTTTTATTAAGTAGCAGCTAAAAATACACTTACATTTTATTCACCGTCTCTTTTGCACTATCAGTAAAAAAGGCAAAAATAACATTTTAATATCATTATTTTTAAATGTCCATCTGCATACCACCTAAAATTATTTCAAGGACTCCTAATGATTTGAGAACTGCACTTAAGAAGTGTTCTTTTTTGTTTTCTTAATACCTTTGTAGAAAGCAAGGACAACAGCAGATTGATTAGATTCCACACTCTCTCATCTTGAACTTGGAAATCAAACTATTTCCCCCCCAGGCTTCTGTACTGATACAAATAATCAGGGCCAAACCTCCTATTGATGGGGCTGAAAGTCAAGGGGCAACATAGTTTCAGAAAGGAAAGACTGTCAAGCACAAGCTACACAAGAGGTTGCCTCCTGGTGCTGCCAGTGCCATGGGATTTGCCTGTGTCGCTGTCCAGCATAACTCAGAAAGAGGCCCTTCCTGAGAACTCTGGAACCATACCTATTTCTCAGTTAACCAGCACATGATCACAGTATCATAACTTGCCCCTGACATACTTTTATTGTATTTAGTCCTCATGAACTTCACATTTTGTGGTCTATATATCCTATTCTTAACTATTGGAACACTGAGCTTTTCCAGATATCATGGACTGTGCTACAAATCTCACAACTGATATTATAATCTAAGTAAATATTACATACACTTAATAAGGAAGATGATATGTTTTATAATTTTTGCAACTCATGTTATCCAAATAAGGATCTTTTTGAGCTTATGTTCTGGGCACAAGTTTATTCAGAAAAGGCAAAATATTTCTACTTTAGAAAGTATATCTGGGGCCGGGGATTTGGCTCAGTGGTTCTACCACCTGCTTCACAAGTGCAAGGGCCCAAGTTTGATCCCTAGTACCACAGAAAAGAAAAGTATATCCATGGTGTAAATTGATAGCATTCGATGTTGTCATGACATAGATTGATACTTAGCAATAAATATAAAACGATTAAATAATGAGTTCCTTTTTATCCTTCTTAGTTCTCTATTATTCCTATTGCAATATTAGGCTTCCATGTTAAAATTATTAACAGTAATTGTCATGGAATAATTCACAATGATGAAACATCTCTGAAGTGGATAAAATAGGAATTCTTAAATTCTTGTGATGAAAAAGTATTTGAGGACCAACTGAAAACAGAACAAAATAGGTGAACACATAATAACATTGCATTTATCCTTTCAAACACAGAGATTCTCCCACTTCATTAATACATATTTATTGAGCTGTTTTTCAGTACATAAACTATGGAGATAAACTATAAAAGAAACTAATAGTCTCTGTTTTTCTTTGTATTCACCTCATAACTATAAAAGCCATAATGTAAGTGTCTCACATTTTAGAAACTAATTGCTTCACCTGTGCTTTGACATCACAGTAATTCTACTGAGCAACCTGCTCAAGCCTGCATTTATTTTATTTGACTTTTAAATTGTTTTTATTTAATTTCAATCAAGCTTATATATGATAGTGGTTATAACAAAATCTAGGCATTTTACATTGGAAATTTCAGTGATATTTAGTAGATTCATAAACTGGTGAACTACTATTTGCATCTAATCACAAAACATCTCCATCACTTTGTTTTTAAAGCTTTAACATGGTATAGTTTATTTTAATAACCCTCCACAATTGGATATTATATACAATTTAGTAAATATGGACAGAGATATACGGATATCTGTCATACTCCAGCTGCAACCAAGGTAATAAAAATATCTATCTCCTTGGAAAGTTTGTGTCCTTTCCTATGAAGAAGAAAGTTTAGCAGGAGATGTACTCTCTTCACAAATTATAAGTGTACCTTGCCATGTCTTACGTCCAGCATGATGTTGTATTGCAAATCTACAGAACTGATTTATCTTGTACAACTCTTATATGTTTATTGTTTCCTTCATTTCAAATTCTACTCACACATCTGAAGTGACTTCCAGACTTTCAAGTTTTTCCTGTCTTCTAAGGTTTACCCAAACTGATGTTTACTAATATATTCTTGCTGATACCAACCATATTCCTCTTGCAATATTTAAGCCGCTATTGCAAGTTGCTATTGGCATCTATGAAACCCCAAGACAGATGCTTGACCTGCCTGAATACTGGAAAGTTCATTTGCCTTGAAACCTGCCTTTACCGGCACAAAAACACAATGTTCACTACATGACCTTGTACATGATAGTTCCATAAAATTATTATCTTCATTTATAAACATTTTAAAAAATTCAATGTCTGGGATTGAGAATCTGATTCTTTTCTCTGCTCATCCTTTCTTAGATTTTGTTTCCCTCTTGACTTCCAATTGTAGTTTTCTCATGGGCCGCTCCTCCTCACTTGAAAATTGTACACACTATCAAAATGGGTACATCATAAATAAAAAATAACGATCCCCCCAAAAATTTCTACTTTTGAGTCTGGATTTTTTTTCAAAAATTCACATCTAGTTTCCTCTGCTGTATTCTACTTAGCCCATCTACTTATCTCATCTTTAATAACTCAAAATTGAAATACTAATATTTTCTCTTACCATACCATTTCCCATTTTGGTTAACAGGAATTTTACCCTTCCACTTATTAAGGCAAAACAAAATATTTTAATCACTAAAATTCTCTTTTCTCCCATCATAAAAATAAAAGTAAGCTGCCACCTTTGTTTTCATAGTATATTTAGAATTTGAGCACTTCTTACTTCCCACATTTGTGAAGAACATTATGATGAGTCATTAGCCAGCTTAATGGTCTCTACTTCTTCTCTAATCATCAAAAATCTGTACTCTCTGAAGGTACAAAAGGACACTTTCATAATAACACTTGTCTCTTTGTGCAGAAATTTTCACAACTTCCTGCCCCAAACAGTAAATTCAGTAACTTAGTCACTTTTTACAATCTCATCAAACTTCTGAACCATTTTCATTTTCATTTTCCACTTCCTTTGCACTCTTTTTTTTTTTTCCTGGTACCGGGGATTGAACCCCGGTCCTTGCGCTCGCAAGGCAGGCCACTGAACCGCTCAGCTAAATCCCTGGCCCCTTTTACACTCTTCTTTGCAAGATATGAATGAATTTTTCCAAGCCTCCATCAGAAATCTGCCAAAATTCTGCATTCTCAGTTAATACAAAAGTAACACCTACACTTAAATTGATCTCTCATAAAATATATAATTTGTTCCCTCTACTCTTTTTTGCAATTTTGTAATTTTTCATAATTATATTTATAGTCAACCAACATATACTTTATTTATATTCTGTCTCATCCAAGCAGAATGTAACATTCATGAAACAAGGGATTCATTCAGTTTTATTTATTAACATAAGCCCAATGCCTATCATGGTTTCTGCTGCATAATGAACAATTTCAAAAGAAACAGAGTGAATAAACTGAATTTATAATTTATTAACAAAGGTAAAACTCACATATTCCAGATAGAAATCAGATTATTTCTATCCTAGTTAATTTTCTAAAAGGCTATTCTGTTCTTTTTTGAAAATTGAAACCAATATGATAAAAAGTGAAAAAAAAAAGGTCAGCAATTTATAAAGAAAATAGCAGTAATGAAAGAAGCATATTCACATATCTTTATGAAAGATGGCTTGGCATAAGTTTCAGTATGGTTTACATAAAAATGAACATGTCCTGTTGATATTGGAAATCCTCAATCGCTCAATGATATACAAAAAAAAAAAATACTCTGAATGTTGCTTTCCTTAATTTTCCAGTAAAATCAAGAACCTATTAGAGGTACCTAGAAGAGGTGATTTAGGTAGATATAAAATGAAAATACATTTTAAGGTTTGCTGGACATTAAAAAATTATATTGACATCTCAGAAACATAAGAGACAATAGCACATTTCATTCTCTTACTAAGTTGCTGCTCATCAACTCAAAAACGTACAGATACAGACATAAGTACACACAATAATTTTAGCCAATTGTAAATAAAATTCATGTTTTCATCTTTGTTAAATTCTGTCTGTTTGAAAAACAAATTTACTGCTTCGCTACATCCAAACTTTACAAACTCTTCAAATACATGTTTAATGATTACATACAAATTATATTATTTTAATATAACACTAGTAATAAAATTAGTTATAATTGCTGAGATGTACACACTAAAAATGCTAAAGATGTAAATATAGATTCCTATTCACTGCAATTATAATTCATACATTTTCATTAATGTTAGATTAGAATTTGATTTTATGATATCAATATGGAATATTTACTTTTCTTAATATGGAATAAATTATAAAATAATTGTTATCTTAGACATCAACACCTGACAAAGGCTAGATTCAAAAGTTTTCCCTGGAAAATAATGAACTTTATCAAAAAAATACATACAATAAAGCATTATTATGGTAAAATTTGAAAATTTTAATGAATCCAATATTTTACAAGGCACAATATAGAGATAATATAAATAAAATAATAAAGGAAAGTTAATTACCAAAAATTTTCATTGCTCTACATTGAAAATTGATGAAGGAATTAATCTAGTTTAACTATATTTTAGAATATGCAACTGTATTAAAATAATCATTAAAGTAACTGTTTCCACTTTATAATATTAACTTAAGGCTTCAGTTCAAAATGAAGGCATACTATTATGAACATCAAACTGCAAAATAATAGAGCCATACAGTAATTCTAAAACAAAAATATTAATCTCTCTTGAGCCTATCAGAGGACTGAAGTCCCAGTCATCAAGCAGCCTAAGGTAGAAGTGGGTCCTTCCCGGATCAAAGGAGCATAAATACTAACTAACCTGGAGAATCAAGAGGAAGACAGCACCTCCCTTCAAGCAGGCAAGAGAAGGTGAACACTTTTAATAAATTTCTGAATGTTGAGAATAGGTCACTGAAATAGTAGAGAAACAGAATGATATACAAGGGGAAATTCCGTCCAGCTCTAGACTCTCCTGCATGAACTACTTCTAGTGGGTGACATAAGAAACAGTGATAGCGGGAAAGAGACTGAAGAAAGCCTCCGTGGTGTTGCAAGTTTGGAGAAGGGAATGGCTACCAGCAAAGAAAAATAATGAACACCCACAGCAGCCCTAAAGAATAAAACTTGTAACCATCAAGGAAAAGATGGCAAACTCTGGTGTTGCCAGTGTACTTTTATGATTCACAGTGGCTGCTATAAATGTTAGAAGAAGAAAAAAATCCAACTTTAAAGGCAGGAGGAAAACCATTTTAGATGTGAACCATTGGAGATGAACCACCACTAGGGGAGGAGAGAGGCACAAGGAAACCACAACCCCTTCAACACAGGGGCCCGGGACCTCCCAAACGATGAGGCTGAAACAGAAATACAAAAACTGCTGACTACCGACTTCAGAAGCATCAGATAACTGTGGCAGATTAATTAATGGTCAATTTATGTGGAAGCAGCCAGCCAAACAGATTCACCATGGCTCTGGGTGTGGAAGACCCACCTGAGGATTGTTACCTGAACAGCATAAAAGGAGAGCAGGAGGGGAAGATCACTCGCTGCTGATTTCTCAGGAGATTTTTTGTCATGGCTGGTTTTCCTGATATGACATCAGCTATTACCATGGTATGAAGAGCAGGTGTCCTCGCTGTTGCCAGGGATGACTGTTGTTTTCTTCAGGGGCTCTGGTCTACATCTTTGTCTTGAGCATTGCTTCCTGGCTCAAGTGCAGATCCCTCAGGTTTCTGGTATAGGTCCTTCATCCTGTGAGTGCAGACTTTCTAGCTTCCACCACTAGCTCTTGGCCTTTCTGGTGCAGACTTAAGTAGGGACTTGCATGAGACATTGCTATGGGCTCTAGGCCTTTTGCTAGACTTGTAGGAGATATTGCCATGGGATCCAGGCCCTCAGCTGGATTCCTCCAGTCTCTAGTGAATAGACAGATCTCTTGCATTCTTCTGCATTTGACATTCTGGGTAAATAAAATAACCCTATAAATTGTCCTATATTGCAAACCTTAACTACAATAACAAGGAAGGAATCACTGTTGGTGAAGGAAAGGTAAGTAGGTAGAGAAGTCACTCTACCATGATGTAGATATAGGGAAGACCAAAAGTAAAGGGCTGCAGCAAGTGTTAGGGGCTGAAAAACATTCTGACAATCATCCCCTAACATAAAAAACAAAAGCAGAAATATTTGAAGTTCCTGTGAACTGTATGTCAAGTCATCAACAACAACAGAAGCAACTCAACTTCTACATAAATTCACTAAACCCTCACACTAGCAATAGCAATAACAAAAACAGTTGTACACATTGCCAGAAAGTAATATTATGTGCCTTAGTTGCTGCTGTTCTAGACACTGTATCTGGCAATTAAAGAAGATTTGGTTTTTTGACAAGATGGAATACTACTCAGCCATAAAGAATGATAAATTAGAGTCATTCATAGGAAATGGATACATATTGAGGATATACTCCTAAGTGAAATAAGTCACACATGTATAGATACCAAATAGTTTCTCTGGTGCGGAATACTATACCGGTCCATAGGATCCTAATGATATAATTAACAATGTGAAATAGGAAGAAGAATGCTAAAGGTGTAGGGGAAGTGGGAAGAGTAGGGGAAAGGGAATAAGGGGAAACAAAAAAAAAGTGAGAAAATGAAAAAGTGGAAATAAAGCATTTATAAATAGGGAAGGGAGGAGGAGGTGAAGGGAGGGCAGGGATGAGGGGAAAAAATGAGAACCAAGACCTGTCATGTAAAGGTACAAGATCCCAGAAATGAATGTAACTGTACTGTATACCTAAAATATACCAATAAACTCAATGAGAAAATAAAAGAGAAATATAAAAGTCATTTAAAATAAAGTATAAGAGATATCATACTCAGCAGAACAAGATTTAGAAGTGATGCAGATGTTGGAATTGGTAGGCAAAGAATTTAAGTTAACTATGATTAAATAATGTCCTTCATTTAAAAGTCATATAACACAAACAAGCAAAAAACAATAAGAAACTATAATAGTAAAATGAAAACAGCGAATTAAGCTTTATTTTGATTAATGTTTTCATGATATAATGCGTTGTTCATTTCCTCTTGTTATTTTATTCTCTGTTTTTATACTTAAGTAGATTTTGTATAGGCACAGTTATTGGACTTAAATTTTTAATTAAATTGTATAATTTTATTCCTTTAATTGTTATGCTTACATGAATTCTATGGAATGTGGTTATTGATATAACTACTTGAAATCTACAAAGAATCCACTTGCAGTATTTTGTTAAATATTAATTCTTTTCAGTTTGCTATAGGATTGAGCACTTTCTATGGTTTTATTTCTTCTCCATTCTTGGCTTATTATTTATATCCTTTCCAAATTTTTAACAGTTGCTCTAGTGTTTATAATAATTAGTATGACAGGTATACATATCATACTTGAGAGTTATATATAAAAGTAGAAAGCTGTTATACACCACAAGTAGAAAACAAAACTTTATGTAATGATAAAATAAGAAACTAATCAAAATAATTTGACAGTTCTCAATTTGTATACAACTAATAAGAGAAATTTCAAAATCATGAAGAAAACCTGGCATAGCTACCAAAAAGATAAGGAACAATGGCCAGTTGTGGTGGTCCATGCCTGTAATCCCAGAACTCAGGAGGCTGAGGCAGGAGGATCGCTGTGAGTTCAAGACCAGCCTGGGCTACATAGTGAGTTCCAGGTCAGTCTCAACTACATAGTGAGACCCTGTCTCAAAAAAGAAAACAAACAAACAAACAAAAAAGATAAGGAAAGATGTCATGAATATTTGAAGACTTCAACATTCTTTAAATTTGATAGAAGTAAACATAAAATCAGTAAACTCACTGAAAATAAAAATAACACTTAAGTAGGCTCTGGATGACCTTAGTAATATATTATTTCCCCAAAGAGGTAGATATCCCCAAAGATAAATGTCTTTCCAAGTATGTAAGGAGCACTGACCAGAATCTAATACATTTTGAAATTTTAAAAACTCAAAAATCTATAAAAATTAAAATCATATAAAGTAAATTGACTGACCACAAATAAGTTGAATTAGAAATGAGTGAGACAAATATATATGTAAAAATACTATGTATCAGAAATTAAATCACATATTTCTAAATATTCATGAATAACAAGCAATTACAAGACTAAAATATTTTGATTAAAGAAATGTACAATCATCCAAATTTGTTCAAAATAAATAAAACACCCCTTAGAAGATGTTTTATAGTAATACGCTTCTATTAGGAAATGAGCAAGTTCCTATGTTAATGATCGACATTTATTTCTTAATAAAAAATTTTAAAGGAAAGAAAATAAAACCATATACAATAAAATATTAAGGTCATTTAAAAGATAATGGCTATAAAACTAGAAAAATATTAGATGAATGACATTGAAAATTAAGACTGAAAATAAGACATCTGAAGTTGTTTTTTAATATGAAATGGTATCATTGCACAGGTTAGTGTCCACCAATGGAATTCAATAACAAGAAGACAAAAAAACCTAGGTTAAAAAGGAAGTAGATAAAATGACCCACAAATACATGACAAAATGTTCAACATCACCAATCAGTGAAGATATGCAAATCAAATTCACAATGAGAACCTCTCACCTGTTAGAATAGCTATCACCAAAGGGACAAAAGCCAGCAAATGTTGACAAGGGTGTGGAGAAGAGAACTATTACATGATTGATGGGAAGGTAAATTGCTGTGCCTCTCACAGAAAATAATACAGATGTTCTTTCAAAGTATAAAAGTAGAATTACCTTTTCACCTAACAATTCCATTTCTGGTTGTGTGTGTCCAGAGGAATGACTAGAGCACCTCAAAGAGATATCCTTCCTCCTACTTTCACTATAATACTTTTCACAATAACCAAGATATGAAAAAAATCTTAGTGTCCACCAATAGACGATTGGGTAAAAAAAAATTATGGCATGTGGATACAGTGGAATATGGTCCAGCCTTTGAAAAGAAATCATATTATTCGTGTCAACTGGGATTAGCCTTATTATGGTTTGCCTCCCCCACGTATTGGAAGCTTCCTCCCCAGCGTAGCAATGTTTTACCTACCACTGATATCTCTCAAACTGAAGGCTGTTTTATTGTAGAGGGACTGACTTTTACAGTAACTTGCCCCTACATTTCTAAAACTTGCGCTGCTCTGTGCCATGCAAAATCCATACGATTTTTGTATCCACAATATATGTCAGATCAATTTTCAGATGGAAAATACTGCTGCCAGAGCATACTTGGCTCTCTTCTGTGCAGAAACCAGGAGATACAATATTTCCTCCTCTATTTTGGAGACAATGTTTTGCTTTACCTCTCATCAGTGGAATCTTAAGACATTGAATGATAGTTAACATCTCGAAATTTTACACTTTGCCTTCCACACTCAGGAGTATGTACCACCTCCAAGTCCTCTACTAAATATGTGTATTCAGTCTGAAGTCAAGTTGAATATGACATTCCACTGGATGTTCCTTCACTCTAGCCCAGACAGAGAGTATGAGGGTCAATATATCCTTGAAGTCATGTGGAAGTGTGTGTTGCTGTCTGTTCCATATGAATACAGCTGCTGAATAGAAAAGCACGCGTTCACAACATTGCTGTTAGGGTCCCCACATCATGCTGTATTCATCTTCTCTAGCAAACAGGCCATATCAGGAAGCTAGAAGAGTGCTGGGGATTTAGATCAGTGGTTCCGCCACCTGCGTTGCAAGTGCAAGCTCCTAAGTTCTATCCCAGGTAAAAAAAGAAAGAAAGAAGAAAAAGAAGCAGCTACAGCTGGTACTACCCTTTGCTGTGATACAGTACAGCACCAACATCTTGCAGTACCCATCTTGTTTATAGCTCTGAGACAGAAGCAGACTAGTGATGTGAAGGACTACATTCAACCTTGCAATCTGTAGACTCTGAGATGGTGTTATGGTTTACACCTAGATGTTACTCCAAGGCCTCATGCTTTCATAGGTGGGGCTTTGGGGAGGCCCTTGGATTATGTGACAGAACAGCTGATTTGCTCTTAGTAGGTGGGGCCTGGTTCGAAACGACTCACTGAGAGCAGGACTAGGAAGAGCACATCAGCATATCTGCCTCTCCGACTCCTCACTTCGCTCTTCGCTTCCTGGACACCACGACACGAGCACCTTTTCTTCCACTCTGTTGGTCTGTCATGCCATCCTTCCTTGTAGCTAGTGCATTATGGACTGAAAATGTGAGCCAAAATGAATTTCTCTTCCTTTAACTGTGTATTCAGTAGCGTGTCTCACGAACAAAGTTACTAAGCCATTCTCAACACCGAACTTGAAGAAGGATAGATTTAATTTGGTTTGTAGTTTGAGACAATTCAGTCCATGGTGGCCTAACTTCCAGGCAGAAATAGCTTAATGGAAAGGTATGGCTTCTTAGTTGATGGCATCAGGGAACTGGAGCTGGGGAAAAGTACCAAGGAGGAAGGGAGCAGATAAAAACCCCACGGTTGTGTCTCCATAATCCACCCAAACACTCCTACAAACGTGTTTTACTACTCTTCCAGGTATTTCTTAATCCAAAAAGGTGGACCTATAAAAATTAGCCATCATAGGTGGTAGTGTTTTTATGCCTCTCACATACTTCCCTTTGTGAGATAACCATTTTTGATTAATCCCCTTGCCCAGATAAAGGTGTTTTAGTGGATTCCACTTTTCCTTTTCCACCATATTTGTTACCTTGCAGGCTAAGGATTCAATGTGCCAGACTAAGTATGGTAATTCCAATAATGCACTCAGAGAACTCATGAATGACCACCTAGGGGGCCACAGGCACAGGACATCAAGTTTTGTATGCCCCCACCCTACCAGAGATACCATAATAATGTTTCAGAATGGTAGGTATCAGTGGCAGTTCAAATTTGTCTTAATGGTCTTCGAAATGCTTGAATATTTTTGTACTTTTATCTGAGTCAGAAGACAATAACTTCATACATGGTGGGACTCGGTACAAAATGAAAATTCTTATTCAAAAAGAAGAAAAATACCTTTTTCCTTTCTGCTATGGTCTCTCTCTTCTCCCTCCCCCCCTTCTCCCCCTCCC
>NW_022900947.1:20336411-20340435 GCF_012274545.1 Fukomys damarensis | reverse complement strand
CTTCCTCCTCCTCCTCCTCTTCCTCTTCCTCTTCTTCTCCTCTTGTTCTTCTTCCTCCCTCTCCTCCTCCTTCTCCCCTTGCTTCTCCTCCTCCTCTATCACTCTCCAAAATGATGATTTTTAATTGCTGTTTAGTGTCTTCCCTCTGGCATAAGGATGTTTATCAACTGAGGGCAGACCTTCACCCTTGAATCTTCTTTCACACAGCCCAGGGAGCTATCCTTTACTCCTCAACCAAAGGAATAAGCTGTTCTTAGGAGGAGCCAAGAAGCTGGAAGCGAGAAAGGTGAAGAGGTGATGGAGACAAGACCATTTGTAAATTAAAGCTGCAAATTCTTGCCAGATACTCCCTTATTTCTTATATTTAACTTTCCCACAATGTAGATTAAGAGGTTAAATTATTACAAAGTTCAAGGAGACAATTGTAGAGCAATAAATTCAAGTATCAGTCATCTTCTGTACATAGAGCCCTGTCTTAATAAACTGATCTTTCTGCCAAAAATGAATCCCTGGCTTAAGTTCCTTTTGGGAAGAACTCCAAGAGTCATTTATGTATATTTGCTGTATATTGCTAGGTCTTCCTTTCTAGAAGTCCAAGTCTCACTTCTGTCAGAAATTCTGGGTTATAAACTGCTTGAATTCTATTCCTTAGCATCATACACATGTACACCACATTGACAACAATCTGTTTGCCCTGGTCAACGTGATACTCAGCCTTGTCTGTGACCTGGCCCCTCAGCTGAAGCTCCAACTCTGCAACCCATAAATAATTGCACCCTTCCAACCTATGGTGATTGAGTACTCAACTGGCTTCTATTATTTCTGGGATCTATTACCTACTAGTAATTGAATATTAATGACATCCACAGTATTGATTATCCATTATATATTGCTAATATCTTCAAGTTTAGTTATATAATTTTTTTTTTTTGTACTGAGGATTGAACTCGGGTCCTTGTGCTTGCAAGGCAGGCAGCAGAACCACTGAGTTAAATCCCCTGCCCTCTGTCTTTTTCTAATCTATATCCCTGGGTTGCAGAAGAGAGTCACTATTGTTAAGATTTGTTTGGCTTTATTATATTTTCTCTAGAGATCAAATTACCTTTAAGTTTTAAATATCAAAGCACATCTGTTTACATGGACTGACAATGTGTAGGAAAATGTATGGCAACACTTTGAAGCATGTTTTTCTTTTAAGTCCTCCTAACTTCTTTTAGGCACCCCTCCTCTGATGAAGGAGGTCTAGACTACTAAGTGTATTAGTTTTCTGGTGTGCTCTGAATTATGAATTTCTAATCCATAGTAAGTGGTGAATTCTGGTCTTTTGTGATGTTTCCTTTCTTCCACTTTCACATCTCTGGAAATTTTGGTTTTTCCCTACTTGGCACAGAAATTCTGGCATTCAACTATACTTAATATGAGCTGTCACGTTTTTTGTGTTCATAGGAACAATCCTAACAATGAATGTGATGTGTTTCCTGGAATTCTAGGAGCCTTCACGATAAACATTTTCAAATGAATAAAACTGCCCCTATGTAATCAGGTAATTCAGCCCATTTGATTACTTTTTTTAATATTTCAGAACAGATTTTAATGTAACAAAATATGGAATCTGCATTCACTTAGTTTCATGACTCACAGTGCAACAACCATCAAAGAAAAAATACATAAATTTTTCTTTGAAGAATATTTAAATACTCCCTATGTATCTACATGAGGCTGGCTTTTCTTAACCTGCTTCAACCTAAACAATGTATCACCGCAAAGTGAATGTAGGACAGATAAGAAAATCCAACTGTCCTTTTTTTTTCAGCTTCAGTTGAGTTTATTGGTATGTTTTAGGGATACAGTACAGTTACATTCATTGTTGGGATCTTGTACCTCTCAATTGTCCTTCTTTAAGCCTACGTTAAAAGACCTACAAAAATGTATCACAATGCTATTCTTCTCACTGATATTTTTCTTCAGAAAATATAATTCTTTCCTAAAATGTTTATACTAACATATAATGAACATATTATTTGGGTGGAGGGGGTACCAGGGATCAAACTCAGGTTCTTGCGCTTCCGAGGCACGTGGCAGAACCACTGAGCTAAATCCCCGGCCCATGAACATATTTTACTGGACTGAATACAAAAATATTTTTACTCATTCTATTAGTATATTTTAGGTATACAAGATAGTGGCATTCACCATTGAAAAGTTGTACCTTTGCATAATCCACCTTGGTTCTTATTTTCCCTCATTCCTCTGCCCTCCCTTCCACCCCTCCACCCCTCCCTATTTACAAAGACTTTGTTTCCATTTTTTCATTTTCTCATACTAATTCCGTTTCCTTCTTTCCTTTCTCCTACCCATTTGACTTCCCCTTCCCCTTTGCCCCTTCTTTTCCATTTCACATTATCTATTATACCTTTTAGTCCTTATTTACACTTTCAGTTTTTCACACCAAAAACTATTCGGTATTTACGCATCTATATTCGATTTAGTTCACTTAACAGTATCACTTGAATGTGCATCAGTTTAGCTATAATAGTCTCTAATTTCTCATTCTTTATAGCTAAGTAGTATTCCATTTTTTAATGCACATTTTCTTTATTTATTCTTCAGTTTATGGGCAATTGGGCTATTTCCAAATTTTAGCTATTACAAACTGTGCTGCTATGAACATGGGCATATGTTCATCTTTATGGTATGATACTTTTAATTCTTTTGTGAAAATACCCAGTAAGGGAATAGCTGGGTCAAATATGCTTACCAGTCACAGTTCTCTGAGGTATCTCCATACTTATTTCCACAGTGGTTGCACCAGTCTACACTCTCACCAGCAGTGAAGCAGGGTTCCTTTCTCCACACAGCCCTGCCAACATTTATTATTGGTCAATTTCATGATAGCAGCCATTCTTTTTAAGGTAAGGTGGAATCTCAGCACTGTTTTCATTTGCATCTCTGGAATGACCAGTGGTGGTGAACCTTTTTGTATATGTTTATTTGGTCAATCACTTTAGGTATCTAGTGCTGTGTCTGTTCCCCAGAACCATCTTTCAGCTACATCTTCGGGGTTTAGTTCCCTATTTCTCTTATTGAGTTCTACATATTCCTTGTCAAATGCCTGTAAGCTTGAAAAGGGAGATAAGAGTGCAGATCTTACGGGAACACTCTGTCTTCAAGTGAAAGAAGTAGTAGTGTTAATTGGGGGGGTTACATTGCTTCTTCCTTATCAGATGTTTCAGAGATAGTGAGCAATTAACAATGTTTTGAGCGCGTATGCAGCTCTCCTATTCTCATCTGCTGCACATAGGGCCCTGATCTTGCTCTAATGGACATCTTGGTTGTATTTAACATGCTGTACTCTAGAATATAGGAGCTCTATTATGTTCTTTGCCTGATTTTTAGTTTCCTTGCAGAAAAGAATTCTCTTGTAAACTGTAGGGTGTCCTCTAGCTTTAACATGTGGTGTTCAATTGCTCATTAATTCCTCCAGTCTTTTCCTAGAAACTTTCTTCATTTTCACCTAGGTGGCAATTCTTTTTTTCACCTCCCCAATTTTTTACTATTTCAACCTTTCTGGACATATTCTTTTTTCCATTAATTTTATGGTAGATTTTCGGTGTACAGTACAGTTACATTGATCATTAAAATCTTGTACCTTTTTAGGATATACCTTAGTTCTCATTTTTCCCCTTCCACTGCCCTCTCCCTTCACCCCTCCAGTCTTCCCTATTTGCAAAGACTTTGTTGCCATTTTTTCCTTTTCTCATAATTTTTTTCTTTTCCCTTCTTTCCTTTCCCCTGTCCCTCCCTCCCAATTCTCCTACTCCTTTAGAAGTTTTGTTCTTATTTCACAATATCAATTATACATTTTGATCCCTATTTATGCTTTTAGTCTTTCATACCAGAGAAACTATTCAGTATTTACCCATGTGTGTCCTATTTATTTCAGTTAAAAGTATGACCTCAGTGTGAATCCATTTAGCTATAAATGTCTCTAGTTTCTCATACTTTGTGGCTGAGTAGTACTCAT
>NW_022900947.1:20240912-20336393 GCF_012274545.1 Fukomys damarensis | reverse complement strand
ATATATATATGTGCATGTATATACATACACACACACATATCCTCTTTATCAGTCTCCAGTTGATAGGTAAGTGGTCTGTTTCCAAGTTTTAGCTATTAACATGGGTGCAAATGTATCACTGTGGTACAATTCTTTTAATTATTTTGGGGAGATACCCAACAGAGAAATATTCAATAGTCAAATATAGTCAAATAGTCAAAAGGGACTTCTAATCCTAGTTTTTTAAGGTATCTCCATAATGATTTTCACAGTGCTTGCACCAGTCTGCACTCCCACCAACAATGATGAAGGGTTCCTTTCTCCCCACAACCCCACCAGCATTTGTTACTGGTTGATTTCATGATAGCAGCCATTCCTTCTGGGGTGAGGTAGAATCTCAGCATTGTTTTCATCTGCATATCTTGAATGAACAGCAATGCTGAACCTTTTTTCATATATTTATTTGCTATTTTTACCTCTTTGAGAAATGTCTGTTTACTTCAGATGACCATTTTTAATTGGGTCTTTATTTTTGAGGGGTCTGATTTTCTTTTTGAGTTCTTTATATATTCTAGATAGTAAACTTTTGTCTGAGGAACAGCTGGCAAAATTTTTCCCCATGATTTAGGTTGTCTCTTGACTCTGTTGGTGGTTTCTCTCACAGTGCAGGAGCTTTTTAATAAGATGAGATCCCAGTTGTTGATTCTTTGTGCTAGTTCCCATGCTACTGAAGATTTGTTCATAAAGTCTTTTCCTATGCCAATGTCTTTGAGAGTTCTATCTAACTTATCTTCCAGCAAATTTAGTTTTCCTGTTTTAATATTTAGATCTTTAAACTACTTCAATTTTAGTCTAGTGCATGGTGAAAGATAGGAATCTAGTTTTAATCTCTAGCAGGTTGAAATCCAGTTTTTCCAACACCATTTATTAAAGAGGCTACCTTTCCTCCAGTGAGAATGGTTGACTCCTTTGTAAAAGATGAGGTAGCTGAGTATGTCTGGAGTTGCTTCTGCATCTTCTATTTTTTTCCACTAATCTTGGGGTCTTTTTTTTTGCACTACCATGCTGTTTTATCATAGTGACTTTGTAGTATAGTTTTAAATTGGGAATTGTGATACCCTCTGTCATGTCTCTGTTGCCTAGAATGGCTTTTGCTATTCTAGGTCTCTTCTGGTTCCAGATGAATTTTTGGATGGCTTTCTCTACTTCTGTGAAATATACTGTTAGGTTTTCTATAGGGATTGCATTGAGCATTTTTGAAAGTACGGCCATATTCACTATATTCACAATACTGGTTCTTCCTACCCAGGAACAAGGGATGTCTTTCAATTTTCTTATATCCTCTTTGATCTCTTTTTTTCAGAGTGCTGTATTTCTCAGTGTAGATGTCTTTCTCTTCCTTCATTAGATTGACTCGTAGATTTTTCATTGTTTTGGATCCTATTGTGAAAGGGCTTATTTCCCTAATTTCTATCTCATTGAGTCTATTATTTGTGTTCATGAAGGCTATTGATTTTTGAGTGTTGACCTTGTATCCAGCTACTTTACTGAATTTTTCAATTAATTCTAGAAGTCTTTTGGAGGTGTTTTTTGGGTCTTCTCCATAGAGAATCATATTGTCAACAAATAATGACAGTTTAAACTTTTCCTTTCCTATTTTCATTCCTTTTATTTCTTTCCTTTGTTTAATTGTTGTGGCTATTTCTAAAACTATATTTAATAGTAGTGGTAATAGTGGACATCCTTGTCTTGTTCCTGATTTTAGCATGAAAGTTTTCAGTTTATGACCATTTAGTATGATGTTTGCCATTGGTTTTTCATAGATAGCCTTTATGGAGTTGAGATAAAGACTATCTATTCCAATTTTCTACAGGATTTTTATCATGAATCGTTGTTGAATTTTTTAAATGCTTTTTCTACATCTATTGAGATGATCGCTTGGTTTTTGTTCTTAACTCTGTTAATGTAGTTTATTAAATTTATTGATTTACATACATTGAACCATCCTTGCATCCCTGGGATAAATCCAACTTGGTCAGGGTGTATGATCTTCTTGATGTCCCTGTATTCTGTTTGAGATGGCAATGTTCTTTGGCAGTAGCCTTTCAAACTCACTCTTGTCTCTATTCTTCTTTGTCTATACTTTAAAAAAAAAAGTATACTGGATCATTCATCTCTTTCAACAGTATAACACCCCAATTCACCACTGGTGACAGCTTTTATAATTGCGCTGCCACCTTCAGCTAGGAGATGTTATCCAGGTTTACCTACCACATACTAAGTAACTAGGAAAAAAGTAACTCAGCTTTACAACCCAATGTTATCTTTCACTTTTGTGAGCCATTCCTTATACCACAGATAACAGATTGTTTTTCCTAGGAGCACGTGAAATTAAATTATGTCAGAATTTTTGAGGGTTCAACATTTATGGAAAGGAGTTAGAGAATGCAACATTATACAGAAGACAAAGCCTAACTAAGTTGTTGAGCAAAGAAAGTCACATACAACTCCACAGAGAGCTCTGGGGTTTAAATGGCTCCTTATGTGTGTCCTGTCTTAGACAAAAATGCCTCCATAAGTCTCATCCATCAAAACTGATCATAGAGGAGCCATTTTGGATAGGACATGCTCTCCAGAAAAGTGGTTCTCTTTAACTAAGGTCAAAAATCTGGCATCTGGAGATGGCAGATGTCTTCCTTAAAGGGTGATCTAGACAGTTCATACCTATGTCCACCATGCTCCTTTACCCTGGCTTCTTCCCATAAATGCATCTTGATGGATTTAGGGGCCCAAATTGCAGAAATCACAGAAAGTAAAGGAGTCTGAAAATTAATCTGAGGGTCATGTAGAGTTCCTCTCACTTAGGGTTCTGGGTGCTTTATGGGCTGTTGATGGTGAGGTTCATTTTTTACACAGTTTGTGATGTGACATCTTTGGCTTGACCAAGTATTTCCACCTTTTATCTAGTAGGTAATTCAGAGGCTGTCAGTGTTACATAGCAGCTTTTGGAGTATATTCCCATTACACATCCTGACCTGTACCTAGGGGCTTATCGCAAGCCTTTGTTACTGGTTCGTTTTGTAAGGAGGGTCAATATTTTGGCAGTTGTCCTTGGCAGAAATAATTTTGCTTTCCCTTCCTTTGCTAGGCATTTGAAATTCTAAAGAAAAGTTGGACTTACACGATTAAGGTGTTAACTGCTTAATCATCCATTTTTAAATTTAGAGAATCCAGAACATCCGGTGACCTTCAGATAACATAATGTGTAACAGTCCTCTTTATTCTTTAATCCTGTGCATCAACTGACTCAAAACATGCAAATTGTTGTGATTCTAAACTGCAGAACAGTGATATGCTTGTCACTATTCCCAGGAGACGAAGGGTGATTGTGACCTTCCAGCCAAAGAGGGAAGATGAGAGACATGGAAGCCAGAAACCTCATTCAACATATACTCTTCCTACCACCTTAACCTATTCCTTCTTTCTCTCCTTACAAAAGCCCTTGCAGGGCCGGAGATTTAGCTCAGTGGCACTGCACCTACCTCACAAGTATAAGGTCCCAAGTTTAATCCCTAGTATACAAAATAAATTTAATTAATTAATTTTTAAAAGGCCCTTGATGTCTTGAGTTCCCTAAGATGGAGTTTTAGGGACAAGAGTCTCTCCATTTTCTCAAGGCTAGATTTCTTTCCCACCAACACCAACCTCTCAAGTATTAGTTTTCAAATGGAAAGCAAATAGAACTGAGGTCTAGTAACAGTTGCTATTATTACCTAGAAGGTCCTTGCAGTTCTCAATTTTTCTCTAAGAAGAATGAATCCTAAGAATAATTCCTGGGCCATCAGTAAAAGCTGAGACAATCTGAAACAAACTGTCTAGTTTAGTATATGCTCAATATTATTAACTAAAATATAATGAAGCACTGCCTAATAAGATTTTTTTTTTTCAAAACCGTAAATGAAATGCTTGCAAAGCAGTTAATGTATTGTTTGGCATTTGATAGTCAAAATGATGTTTCTGTTTCACATTTCTTGCCTACCTTGTGCATTCCTCTACTTTCTTACATAACCACTGAAAGTAAATATAATTATTAGCCAACTAGATGGTTGTTGCATTTCACTGTAAGAAAAAACATAAATGTGTACTTTCTAGATCATGCCTAACTGTGTGTTAATAAGGCCTATCCATGTGGAACCAAACTTTGTCCGTAACTCATCACGTGATATAAAAGCAGTTCAGAAACTGAGCCTTTCTTTTACATACTGTGTAAATAATTTGATTTATTTAAATGAGTCACAGTTTTGCTTGATACACTGCCTAAACTGTCAAAAATCAATTCAGATATTAAATACCATTGACAGTAACTTCAGATGACCTTTATTTGTTGGAAATCATATTTAACATTTTTCATATATAAATTTATTAATGTCTATGAGTTTTCACTCTTTTGCATTAGCATGCATTCTCAAGGAGTTACATGTTAGGAATTTATTCCCTGCGCATGGAAAACACAGCTGGGAGCTTTGTTCAGCTACCAGACTCCACTAACCATAATGTCTAGGATCAAAAAGCTGCCTTTGATATTTCTCCTATTTATCCCAACAATCTGGATGTGATTTCTCACCATTCCTAGGGAGTTACAAATAGGTAATCAAAGCTTCATCATCCTTAGGACTGAGACAGTCACTGAGATAACAACAGGAAAGCAAATGTACTCTCCAGGAAATAATCCTTGTGGCTACTGTGATGTTTGTTTTGAGCCAGCATTTCCTATCAAGAGATTTATGTCTGTAAAGGAAATAAGTAAGTTTATGGAATATCATTCCCTCTGCAATTGAAAGTATTATTATTAAAACCTCCCATGTTTAAAATATCCTGTCAGGTCCAAACATTAGATTATAAGTAACTGACACAGTGGTGGTATAAAATGTTGTAACACAATGGTAGGGTTTATAATACTGTTTATCATGCCATACAGTACCTGTAAATGGTAAGTTACAGTGAGGATTAAGCAAAAAGTGGGGTTAAATGATAGGCAGAATTTTGACAAAAAGAAGCAGAGAGAAATAAACATTCCTGGCATAAGAAAATGTATATGGCTTGTGCATAGAAGTGCACATGCATAGATAAGCATATTGTGGGAGCCTTGATCTTTTGCATCAAAAGTGCTGAGACTGACGTGAACACTAGAAATATAGATAAAACTATGAGAGGCAAGGATTCAGAATACTGAAGCAGGTGCCTAAATGCTGATTCCTACTCTCCTATTCCTATCTCTTCTGCACATCTGCTTCACTGCACTGTTTTGAGGCAGACTAGCTATACTTGTTGTCTGGTTCACATGGCTTCCTAGAGCTAGAGTTGATTTTTCTCTCATTTAAAGAATTCCCATACTGGGCCTCTATCTCCTACATGCTGGTCATTATCCTATTTTATTTAAGGTCCCATTCCTTGGCCAAGAAATGTTTCTAAAGCATTCAATTCACATTGACAAAAATGGCTTCTTTGAATTCCATGGGTGCCACCAGGTAAGAGAGAGATTAGGCCATAGTTTGTAAAAGAGAGGGCAAGGAGGGAAATAATCACTTTGATTATGTATACATTAGATTGATGAATATTTGTGGAACATCTGACTTAATGGGGATGCAACAAAATATGAAATATCATTCTGAATTCAAGAGTAACAAAACTACAAGAGTTGCTTGGAATGATTTCAAGAGAACTTTGAAAGAAACTCTGGGGAAATAGAATTTTGTTCTTTACACAAGGAAAATGCACTAACTGAGAATTTAAATATATTCACATGTGAGTTTATACTATAGGGAATATCTATAGGTAGATATACGTGAAAATAAAGTGCAGGCACAGGGACCAAATCAAAAGAGGCTGCAAGGTTTCAGATGAGAAATTATGGTTTAGAACCATGGCATTAGGACAAAAAAAGAAAATATCTATGTGAAATTGAGTCAGCTAGACATGAACTTTGGTTTTTTGCATAAGAGAGATGGGTAAGAGATTATAAGCAACTAATTCTGCACAAATGCCTTTCACATATTTACACTGGTTAAGAGCTAATAGTGATTTTTAAAAATGAAGTGATTCTCATGTTCTTTCTTAATTATAGGCCAAAATGCTCAATACTTTTTTAATTGAGTTAATTGGTACATTTTAGGTATACACACAGTTACATTCATTATTGGGATCTTGTACCTTCATATGACAGGTCTTGGTTCTCATTTTTCCCCTTGTCCCTGTCCTGCATTCACCTCCTCCTACCCTGCTCCTTTACAAACACTTTATTTCAATTTATTCATTTTCTCATACTTTTCTTTTCCCTTATTAGCTTTTCTGTACCCTTCCCACTTTCCCTACACTGTTAGCCCTTTTCTTCCTATTTCACATTGTCAATTATACCATTAGGATCTTACATGCTATTATAGTTTTTCACACCAGAGGAACTATTCGGTATTTACACATGTGTGACTTATTTATTTCACTTAGGAATATATCCTCAATATGTATCCATTTTCCTATGAATGAATCTAATTTCTCATTCTTTATGGCTGAGTAGTATTCCATTTTATGGAAAAAACACATATCTTCTTTATCCAGTTTCCAACTGATGGGCAAATGAGCTGTTTCCAAGTTTTAGCTATTACAAACTCTGCCAATATAAACATAGGTGCTCATATATAACTGTGATATGATTCTTTTAATTCTTTTGGAAAGATACCCAGCAGAGGGATGGCTGGGTCAAATGGAACCTCTGGTTCCAGCTCTTTGAGGTTTCTCCATATTGATTTCCATAGTGATTGCACCAGTCTGCACTCCCACCAATGATGGAGAAGGGTTCCTTTCTCCCCACAACCCCGCCAACATTTCTTATTGAGTGATTTCTCTATAGCAGCCATTATTTGTGGGGTGAGGTGGAATCTCAGTGTTGTTTTCATCTGCATCTCTCGAATGACCAGTGATGTGGAACATTTTTTCATATATTTACTTGATGCTTTTACTTCTTTGTCTGAGAAATGTTTGTTCACTTCAGATGCCCATTTTTGAATCGGGTCTTTATATTTGAGGGTGCTGATTGCTTTGAGTTCTTTATATATTCTAGATAATAGTCCTTTGAGTAGCAGCTGGTAAAAATTTTTTCCCACATTGTAGGTTGTCTCTTAGTTCTATTGATGGTTTCTTTTACACTTCAGAAGCTTTTTTAACAAGATGAGACCCCAGTTGCTGAGTCTTTCTGCTAGTTCCCATGCTACTGAGGATTTGTTCATCAAGTCTTTTCCTATGCCAATGTCTTCCAGAGTTCTGCCTTTATTTACCTTCCAGCAAGTTTAGTGTTTCTGTTTTAATATTTAGATCTTTAGTCCACTTGGATTTTAGTTTAGTGCACGGTGAAAAATAAGGGTCTAGTTTTAATCTTCAGCAGGTTGAAATCCAGTTTTTCCAACACCATTTATTAAAGAAGCTATCTTTCCTCCAGTGGGGATGGTCAGCTCCTTTGTCAAAGATGAGGTAGCTGAGTACATCTGAAGTTGTTTTTGTGTCTTCCAATCTGTTCCACTGATCCTCAGGTCTGTTTCTTTGCCAGTACCATGCTGTTTTTATCACAGTGGCTTTGTGGTATAGTTTGAAATTGGGAATTGTTATACCTGCTGCCATGGGCCGGTTGACTAGGATGCCTTTTACTCTTCTAGCTCCCTTAGGGTTCCAAATGAATTTTTGGATTCTTTTTTCTAGTTCTCTGAAATATAGTGCTGGAATTTCAATTGGCATTGCATTGAATCTGTATAGCAGTTTTGGTAGAATGGCCATTTTCACTATGTTTATTCTTCCTACCCTGGAATAGGGTACATCTTTCCACTTTCTTATATCCTCTTCGATCTCTTTTTTTCAGAGTTCTGTAGATTTCAGTGCAGAGGTCTTTTTGCTTCTTTTGTTAGATTGATTCCTAGATACTTCATTTTTTGGATGCTATTGTGAAAGGAATTATTTCCCTAATTTCTCTCTCAGTGAGTCTGTTATTTGTGTACAAGAAGGCTATTGATTTTTGCCTGTTGACCTTGTATCCAGCTACTCTGCTAAAAATCTCAATTAAGTCCAGAAGGCTTTTGGTGTAATTTGTTGGCTCTATAGAATGTAGAGTATCATATTCTCAGCAAATAATGGCATTTTATCTTCCTTTCCTATCTGTATTGCTTTAATTTCTTTCTCTTGTCTAAATGCTATGGCTAATGTTTTCAGAACTATATCAAAGAGGAGTGGTGATAGTGGGGCATCCTTGTGTTGTTCCTGATTTTAATGTGAAGGTTTTCAGCTTTTGGCCATTTTTCTGATGTTGGCTGCTGATTTTCATAGCCTTTATGAAGTTGAGATATAGACCATCTATTCCAATTTTTTGCAGGGTTTTATCATGAATGGGTGTTGAATTTTGTCAAATGCTTTTGCTGCATCCATTGAGAGGATCATATGGTTTTTGTTCTTGACTTTGTTAATATAATGTATTACATTTATTGATTTAACGTATGTTGGTCAGGGTATATGATCTTCTGGATCTTCTCCTCTGTATTCTGTTTGCTAGCATAGTATTAAGGATTTTTGCATATATATTCATTAAGCAGATTGGCCTGTAGTTCTCTTTTTTCAGTTGTGTCTTTCCCTGGTTTGGGAAAGTGATACTTGCTTCCAGGAATGAATTTGGAAGTATTGGAAGTATTGCTTCCCTTTCAAATTCATCAAAAAATTTAAAGAGTAATGGCAGTAGTTCTTCTCTAAATGTCTTGTAAAATTCACCAGTGAACCCATCAGTACCTGGGCTTTTCTTTGTTGATAAATTTTTAATTACATTTTGAATTTCACTGATTTTCATTGGGGTGTTTAAAGTGTTTTTATCTTCTTTGTTCAATTTTGGTAATTCATAAGTATCTAGAAATTTGTCCATTTCTTGGGTTTTCCATTTTATTAGAGTACAGGTTCTCAAAGTAGGTATTGACTATCCTCTGGATTTCTGTTGGGTCTGTTGTGACTTCACCTTTTTCATCCCTAATTGTGTGGATCCGTTCCTTTTCTTTCCTTTTTTTGATAAGGTTAGCTAAGGGTTTATCAACTTTATTTATTCTTTCAAAAAACCAACTTTTTGATTCATTTATTTTTTGTATCATTTTCTTAATTTCCATTGCATTGATTTCTGCTCTAATCTTTATAATTGCCTCTCTTGTTCAAATTTTGGGTTTTGCTTGCTCTTGTTTTTCTAGGAGTCTAAGATTCATCATTAGGTTGTTTATTTGAGCTCACTCTGTTTTCCTAGTGTGGGCATTCAGTGCTATGAATTTTCCACATAGAACTCCTTTCAGTGTGTCCCATGGATTCCTGTATGTTGTATTGACATTGTCATGTATTTGTAAAAACTGTCTGATTTCTTCTTTGATTTCCTCTGTGACCCATTGATTGCTCAGGACAGTGCTGTTCAATTTCCATGTGTTTGTGATGTAACTATGGTTTCTTGTGCTATTGATCTCCAGTTTAATTGTGCTATGACCTGATAATATACAGGGAATAACTTTGATTCTTTTGTATTTATTCAAACCTGTTCTGTGAGCTCATGGCCCATGAGCAGTTGAAAAAAATGTGTATTCTGATTTTGTGGGGTGGAACACTCTATGATGTCTAATAAGTCCATGCTTTCAAAAGCTTTATTCAGTTCTAGTATTTCATTGTTGATTTTTTTGCCTATATGACCTGTCTGTTTGTGATAGAGGGGTATTTAGATCCTCCTCTACAATTGTATTAGTGCTTATTGCTTATTTGGTTTTTCATGTTACTCAATATTTGTTTTATATTGTTGGGGGCATTAATATTTGGTGCATATATGTTTTTGATTGTCAGCTCTTCCTCTTGAATTGTTTCCTTTACAAGGATGTAGTGGCTTTCTTTGTCTCTCTTCATCAGTTTTGGTTTGAAATTTACTTTGTCTGTGAATAAGATAGCTACTCCTGCTTTTTAATGCTCAATCCTTTGAGTGTGTGCTGAATCAGGTTTAGTATAGGTTTATGTATTTAAGAACTGAAGTGAGTTCTCCAAAAGAGAAAGCTATACGATATAATAGATTTTTGTAGGTGATCGATACATATGACTGGGAAAGTGGACTGTATAGAGAAATAAATATAAAGTGTTATGTGCAGTATATCCCATATGACCATAAAACCACTCTTTAGAGGAAAAGTTCCATGGATTAATATTGCCTGTAACTCAGTATCACATTTTACTAAATGTAAAGCTTTCTTATCCTCAAAAATGATGTTTCCATGATGAATATCATTAGGAATATTCATAAAGTAATTCAACTAAGATGAGAAGATGCATATTACAGTGTGTTAATATGACTTAGCATTATTTCAAAAATAAAACTGTTCCTTATCATCTTGCAAATTTGTGGCCCAAATGGCCATCCTTTTGAATGTGTTTTGAAGGAAGGTTAGAAGAATGTCTTGTGACCTTTCACTTTTAATGGGGACTAAACACATACCTGGTGTTCTCCTGGGGAGAGAATTCTGCTTTCTATTGCATTGCCAAAGAATCCCTTTTCCATGCTTTAATAGAGAAAGGTGTAACCCACACTGAAACAGTCCATGAAAACAAAAACTCACAGTAATATCTGATGAGACAGTAGGTTAAAGACAGTTGCACTAGAATGGTTCTCAGTAGTGATGTCTTAGCATTCTGACATATTATGTGACAGAGCAGGTTGGAAAATTTCTTTGAATGATGAAAGTCCGTATTGTTGATTTCTATATATTTATATTGGTCAGTTATTTCCTTTGAAAATTTTTGCAGTAGTAAACATATTTCAAAAGGGAAGTCATGTTTAGAAATATACTGTTTATCAACAAATTATAAACTGATTTTCATATAGACTCAGATTACACCTACTCATATATAACAATTAATTTGAACACTTCACACCACCCTTTCTTTAAATGTATTGCTTCATTCACCTATGTTAGAGTTGTCCAGGTCAACCTCCTTTAGAGACTTGAATCAGTATCAGAAGAGATGGCCTGCAGATATGTAACAGTACATAACCAGGTGATCTTATGCACATAGTATTTTGACAAACACTATGTTAGGTTTTACTTGTACTAAGAATGTGTAGCTGTCACTATCTTTTTTTTTCTCATTGAGTGTATTGGTACATTTTAGGTATACAATACAGTTACATTCATCATTGGTATCTTTTACCTTACTATCTTTTAAATATATCCATTGGGAGACTGAGACAAGAGGATCGTAAGTTGGAGACCAGCTTTGAAAATTGACCAACTTAGCATATCCCATCTCAAAATAAAATTGTAAAAGGTGCTGAGAATGTGGGCTTTGTAAAGGCCCTAGGTTCAGTTCCCAGTGCCATCAACAAAATAATCCAAAAATGTGGACAATTGAAGACTCAATTTTCACTAGTTCACATATACACTCTTACCCTGATGATGTCAAAGATTTATAAGGTATCACTGCTTCTCCTAAAGTTTTTAATGTTGTTTTTCTATTTTTAATATTAAACCAATAAGTAAAATGAAACTCAGTGATAGAAAGTAAGATTCACAGATATAGTAGTTGGTATTTTTAGAGTTCCATTTCTACAGGAAATATTTTTAGGTCTAGTTCTCAAAAGTGGTTTACAATTAATTTATCCACAGTAGAGGTGGATATAAATGATAAGAATTTCATATACATAGTATTTTTAATATGTAATTTCTTTCAAGCCTCCTAAAGAATATCTGTCAAATCAAATAGTTGATGCACTTTGAACACTTAGCTCCAAAAAGAAGATAACATTTTTTCATTAATTTAAGATTTATATGCTAAAGTATCTGTCACAATAATAATAAAATCTGACAGTGCAGATCATCTGGGTTTTTCACACAGCAGAGGTAATGCGTTCTTTGGAAGATATAAATGACAATTTGTTTAAATCAGAGATTTAAAAAAATTAGAGAAAGCATGGAAGCTTCTGAATTTAATATTGCACCATTTCAAAGTCATTCATTTACTCATGCTTATATTATGCCAGGCATACTAATTAATATTTTGTATTCAAGAATAAATACAAGTTCTTACTTCATCATACAATGTTTTGATTATGAACATTTTCATAAAAGGTCAAATGTCAATCAGCTTAAACAGATACAAAAAGAGACGTGACTTTAGGTATAAATTTGAACACAATTAATTACACCATATCAAATCTGAGTCCTCTTTCTTTGTTTGTTTTTTGGATCATTTGCCATTGTGTAAAATTCTAGTCCATACCACAATATTTCAGAGCCCTGAAACATATGAATATACCTCAAATTCTAAATAATGAGGAACATCTTCTCAAAAAATATACAGCCATTGCCTGTCTATTTTGCACTAAAAATCTCTTGTTCATGAAAGTGTGCCTCTTACCAGCCTGCATTCCTCACGTGAATGGCCACATTTTATTCATTTTTGCAACTCCAAAGTCACATGTCGAATCTTATGAGAGGTTAAATAAATGTCAGCCAAACAGATCTGAAAAGGAAAGTGAAGTAAGCTTCCTATACATCATTAAAATGAAAATGTGTTATAAGTGAATTATAAAGATATTTCATAAAAGTATAACCACAAATATCTCAATGTCTACTTTAAAAATACTAAATAAAAGATAATAAAACCATGTTTTAGGTTTCCTTTATACCTATGCTATCACCAATTTCAACTAACATAAATAGTTTGAAGGAGAAGGAAAAAAATCTGTGTTCCTTAGGAAACTCTTTAGTATTAAGAGATAAGAATTTATTTTGAATGATTTAATAGGGCTCCTAACATGATTTGTATGTTCTTAAGAAGTTGCTATGTTATGGGAGTGAAGCATCTTAAAACTTAATTTTCTACATGAAATACCTATTTAAATTTCTTTCCCTAAAGAAAACTTCAGAATAATCATTTTATATTCTCAAAGCTATATATTGTTGTCAAGTTGTATTTTACATGAATACAGCAGAAACTTCCACTTGCACCCTCAGGGAAAGTTTCTCATCCCATCTGAAGCCCTGGAAGGATTAATCACAGAGAAGTGTAATATGAAAGTATCGCATTTTCCAACATCACTGAAATATCATTACATAAACAGAGTGTCAAAAACTTTCAGAAATAAAGAGGGAAGCTCTCATTTTGAAGCTCACTTTAGAAGTGAAAACTCCCTGCACAGAGACAGTCATTAAGGAACTTGTGTTTGGGAGTATGTAGTTAGATGCTTCCTGCAAACCATACAGCCTGTCTAAGGGCAGCTGGCATACCAATCCTCAACTTTTTAGATCGAAGTGTCTTCTACACTTCAGTTCCTCTCTTCTTCCGTTCTCCATATAAGATCTGTAAGTATCTACTTCCGTTAGTTTGTAGCTCTTAGCCCTCAAGTGCATGAAATGAATTTTCCAAACTCCTGAAATAAGTTTGGTTAATATCTATTTTTAAAATATCCATTACACTGAATGTTTCCCTACCAGTAAATATATGTAACTACATAAATCATTATGTGAATAATTACTTATTAAATAAATAGAAGTGTAAAGCAGAACTCTATATACATTTGCTTGAAAGCATACAAATCTGTATACATATTTATAGTTTTGGGAATCTATTCAGAAGAGCTTCACATGGCATTTAAGTAACATTCATAGGTTTTTGTTGCTGTTGTTGTTGCTGGGTCAAAATATCTGACACCCAAAGTTAAAGAAGGAAAGGTTTATTTCAATTCACAGTCCCTAGTCAGCTAGCTCCAAGGCACGGCATATGGCAGAGGGGCATTTCAGAGGAGAAACAGTTCATGGTGTGGCAGACAAAAGGCAGCAAGCAGACAAAGCTAAAAGCAGCAGCAAGCCTGTCTTTTTTATGTCCCTTTTTATTCCATCTAGGCTACAAGACTATTTATTGGTGCCACCTGTACCCAAGGTGGGTCTTCTATTATCCACACCCTTCATCCCAGTTCCACACTCTTAGTCAGCATTCACATACCTAATTTAGCCACCTTTGAAACTCCCCATCTATGACTGCATAAGACTTTCGAGGGACATCTACATACAAAACACAACAGTAAATAAAATAAGTAAGGATAGGTATAGGAAATAAGCACTTCATAATTCAAACACTTTTTTTCTTTTGCATAGTCAGTTTACATAAGCAACAATTACAAGAGTGTGAAAAGACCATTTCATTTTACTCAAATGACAATAAAGAACACTAAAATCTCAGTGACTTAAAGCAAGAAAGGTGTGTCCTTACTACTTCTGAATGTCTTTGAAGATCAGTAAGGGGAGCTCTGGAGAGTTTGTAGCTCAGAATCAGAAACCACCACTGCTGATCCCTGTGTGGGAGAAAAATAGAGAAAACTCTGTAAAGGTTTGTTTCACAGGAAAAATGAAGCACACCACAGTGGCAAATTGTTATTCATAATTCATGGGCTAGAATTATTCACTCTGTCTGACTCACCCAAAAGGTGCAGCAAATACAACCCTACAGGATAACTGGAAGGAGAAATGAAAAGGGTATTTGTCACTGATGCCATCTTCTTTTGTGTCCTTCAATCCCATGAACAGGCCTCTCCACCAGAGCAGAAATAAGGAAATATGCATAAAACGCTCCATTAAACAAGGTGGGAAGTCTATGCAACATGGACGGCATTTCCTTTTGAGGAGAAGACTCAGTTAACTTTATGTCTTTGTTCAGCACTTTTGAGCCCTTCTCATTATTCCAAGTCACTTTATTATGCAGTCTGAAAAATTACCTGACTCATCCATGAGATTGTGAGCTTTCTTTGACAATTGACCATTTTCCACTCCTTTCTTTTAGGGCCTTACATATTGTAGGTATTTGATAAATTTTGTATAAGTGAATGCCTGGAAACTTTTACTCAGATGACCAAGTGAGATTTATGCCATATGCGATTCTTATCATTTCTTGTAAACCTAAAGTAAATTTTAGGTTTTATAAAATTATTCACTTTACTTGTGGAATCAACTATTTCCAAAATGGTTGAGTCATTTCATATCTCATTTATACTATCTTCATATTTGATGTCACTGTTAAGGAAATATTTTTGCAAAAAGGGTATTTTAGAAGCCAATGTCTAGAAGAAAACATTGGTTAAAAGAATTTACTGTCAAAGTATTTATCTAAATAGAGAAGCTTATGGGGTTGAGAGATTTTCAAGGATTGTTTTAATTTTATCTCAAAAACATGTAAAATAGTTTAAAGTAACTGATTGGAGGAAAATCTTTCTCTTCTACCCCCTACTTTTCCTTGATATTTGTATCATATACTGGGTTTGACCTATTATGTGGATGAAACACTAGCCTCATACTGAAAATTATTTTTTTCTTCACTGAAAGCCAAAGCTAGAAATGATCACTTACTTAAAATGCATTAGCTTTACACTTGAGGAATTTTATTTGCTGGACTATTGTATTAAAATATCTTAGATCTCTGCCAAAATAGGTAAGTTACCAGTCACTTAAAGCTTAATTACTTTAGAACTGAACAAAGATGTTACTAAAACATTTATTGTTTTGATCTACTCACATTTCAGGTACTTTGGCTTTGGACTTTTGTTTTGCCTAATGATTTATCAATCCTTTATATGGTGAGTAGAGCCAGAGATGACAAAATAACTTCTATATCAAGATTTAGCCAAAACCTCCATGCACGGACTAGGATAATTTATTATGGGGTAGTGCAATTTAATGAAATATAATTGGTGTAAGCGATTCTCTCTCATCTCCTGAAAAAAAAGTGAGAGGGAGTGGATAGGAGAATAGACTACCATAAATGCCAAGTCTGGAATTAGGGATGACTTCAGGCAAAACTTGATCTAATAGCCACAGTTCTTATATAATCACAAGAACAACTCATTTTTATTCTTTCATGTTAGTCTCTAATTTTTTTCTGACTCACCAGTTTCCTAAACAAAATGGCCATATCACTTAATCAATGTTATTTAATAAACCACCTCAAAAATGACTTGAACGGTGACTTGTTATTTTACAGAAGAGTGTTGATTGGCTGTGATTTCTCTACTGCACTCACATGTGTAGCTTCATTAGGCTCAAAGTCAGTTTATCTGGAAGGTCAAGTTGTCCTGACTCCTCCTTCTGACCCTTGAAGCTGGCTGTTGTCTTGAACATCATTGATGTGTTGCTTATGGCAGAGCATCCTCCATCTCTCTGCCCTGGACTCACCATAAGGTGAGTTCACCTTATTAGGGCTGAGTTCCAAAGGACTGAAAATAAAAGCTGCAAATGTTCACCTAGGGACAATCTCACTCCTTTCCTTCTCTTTCCTTTTAATTAATTGTAATGGTACATTTAAGGTAGACAATATAATGATATTCATCATTGGAAATTTACACCTTTACATAATCCATCTTGGTTCTTATTTTTCCCCATCCCCCTGCCTTCCCTTCAACCCCTCTATCCCTCCCCATCTACAAAGCAAATTAAAAAATGTAAGTAAAAGTGGTAGGAAAAGAGCTTCCATATTGTGACAGTTGGAAAAGAGCCATATAAAAGGTGATAGTCACAGAGTCAACTATTTTTTTTCCAAGTTGTCCAAATAGTTACATTATTCCAAACCTTGTATTTTCACAAAACATCATACTATCTAATTAATATGCCAATGTATATTTTTGTAATTCCTGCACGTAAAGTAAGAAAGAATATTTCCTTTTCCAGAAGCTCTAGCAAATTTCTCCCATCCGTGGAGTCAGGTAATGGTACTTAAACCAACTCAGACCCAACCTTCCATATGGGCTTTGAACTTACAATACTAAATCTACATGGCTGACTATTAGACGTAGCATTTACCAAGGCAGGATTAGGATGACACCTCCAGAGTTACAAAGATGATATGCTGGATCTCAAAACAGCAAAAGCTATCACTGAGCAGTGCTAGGAAAGTAAGACCCTTATTCTGCATCTCTCAAAATATAAGGTAGTACATTTTTGTTATACCATTCCTTTTCCTTTGTTGATATTTTGTATTCAATAAATGTTTGATAAAATACATTGAAGGCCAGCTGTCATCCTCCATTTTTTACTTGCCTGACTTTGATTCACCTAATTACCATCTCAGTTTCTTAAAGACTAAGACTAGGGTTTATTATGAGGATGTTCATGAACCTTGGAACCACATGAAATAGTCCATGTTAAGTAACTAGCAGATCATCTTGCATGAAGCAAACAACTCCCAAATTTTATATTCTGCCAGGAGCATCAACAACATTGCTATCAGCAAGTCCTCCAAAAGGGACAGGATACAGGTAGCCAAACCCTTATATCTGTGTTATACAGAAGCAGTTTTTATAGATAGAAATCTAGACACACTCCAGGGCTTCTAAGGACTGTTATAACCACAGATGTGATCATAATCTAAAAGTCACTTACTGTAAATTGATATATTTCATGTGTACAAACAAAATGATTTACAAAGAACTGGGAATAATCTCATTCAAGAAGTTTAAAGGTGACCTAGATAATACCCAGGACATTTTTAAAAAGTGGTTACTTGCCTGAAGCAGCACTGAACAAGAACTTTTCTCTGAGTTTAAACTTGAAAAACATGCACACTTTTTGATTATATATTCCTATAGCATGACCCACATGGCTTTGTATAGAATTCAATACAAAGCAAAGGAAAACACAAATCCAAGACAAGCTGGACAAGCCAGCTTATCCCTGGCCAAGGAACTTGTTTATTCTCACACTTTTCAGTGGCCATATCTCACTTCATCTTATTTTTTGGCTTTGGTCCCCCTTTGATTTGATTATCGAGTTTTGAGAATCTGCTTTTAATGTACCTTAAGAGCTAAAAGCTTTTCATTTTTGATCACACTTACTTGGGGGATAGAGATGAGTCTTGGTAGCTTTATCCTCCGGCCCTTTTTGCTTCCCAATAGTGCACACCACTCAAAAGAATGAGAGCAGCTTGCATTAGGACTAACACACAAGCCCTCTCATTGCCTCAGAGACACTTGGGCAATTTATGATCATTTGTTTCAAAGAGGCTGTGCCGTTTCTCTCTGCCAGAAGGAAAATAGCATTGCCTCCTCAATTGCATCTCAAGGACTCAGCTAATGTAGCCTCGGTGCTCTTCTCTGGACAGAAATATCTACAAAGGCTTTGAGAGCTCAGATCGAGTATTTTTACTGTCATCCACCAAAGGCATTCTGCCCTCTCCCTGCCACAATCACAGGACTTTCTAACCAGCATAACTAGGCAATTTGAAATTGCTGCTAATGCCCCTGTAAATATTGAACTGTAGATGCCCTGAAAAAGTCATTCTTCTCTTCTTGTGGCTCAAGTGCATTGCAAAGGGTCTACACCCCTCTGTGTCTCTCTGACACATGAGGGTTAGTGGTCCCCCCGCGCTTTGTCACAATGGCCCCTGCAACATGCTGTACAGAATTGCTGCCTTGCTCCCAAAAGGAGAGGGGGCTCTTATTCCAGTATGTGGATCTCTTTCAGAGGACACGAAGACCCAAGAGGACTAAGAACTAAAAAAGATGACAAAATGGATTTTAGAGCTGACAAGGTTACTAAAACAATACAATCTAGAGAGGGAAGGAGACTATGCCTGCAAATGAGAGGATTATTGATGAACCAGACAGACCTCCGTACTTGGGATTCTTCTACCCTTTCATAGGGGTCAGTCCAAGGCTGAATTCAAGAGTTCACACATGCAGGCTGACAAATGCATAGAGGAACCCATCAATGAAGCTCCTTTTAGTTGTCACTACTTCAGAGCAACTTTTATTTAAAATGTGACCCAGTCGTTTTATATAACCTGGAATCGCCATGCCAACAGTGAGATTCAGAATTCAGCAATGAAACAGAGGATGTAGTTTACTCCTTCAGGGTACAGTCAACTTACAGAGAATAATTACAAATGTAATTTGTTTGTATCTGTGCTACGTACCATTAATTATATAGGATTTGTAATTTGTGCAACAATGAGGCCAGTTAAGTGGTGGTGTTCGCTATAAATATTTGATGTTTCAATAGCTAGCTTGTTCTGTGAAGTGCCATTTCCTCCATCATCATTTGCTAATACACTCAAGAACAACACATTCTCCATGCAAATACAAAAATAAAACTTGAAATATTGTTTCCATATTTTTAAAATTAAAAATACAAGATCAATCCTTAGTCCTTTAAGTGACACTAATATGAATAATATTAAAGTATAGGAAGTAGAAAAATGTACAAGTAGAAAATAATAGTTATATTAAGTGGAATGAAGATTCTTCTCAAAGCCATCTTCAAGTATAGAAAATGCCATTTGGCTGTTGTTGAGTTTTATCTATATCTTAGAGGGCAAAACTAAGTTACCTCTTGTGAGTTATTACCTCTTGCGAGTTGCCAAAAGACAAAGGAAAAGAAGTCAGATTCTGCATCCTAGAAGCTTGTAATCTTACAGTGAGCATTCAGTGCCAATGAAAATCTATACCAAGAATAAAGGCATATACAGGATAAATCAAAGTAGAAGTAAGCAGGGCTCAGGATACTCATGAAGGAGACACAGACTGATTTCACATGGGGATATCTGGAAATGTTTAACTGAGGACATGGGATCTTAAAGATAGACCGAGTCTTCAGCATGAAGGAAACATAACCAGTTTGGCAAAATAAAAAAATAATCATGAAGCTCTATGCATTTCCCTGAGCATATAGGGCCTAGCCAAGGAATGATATGTGAAGAATGAAAGAAGTCTCAGTTATGCATAGAATGTGATAGAAAGTGGCTTACTCATTAAATCCTTCATTCAAAAATATTTAGATGCATCCCATATAATCTGTTTTTACTGTGGCAAGATATATTTGTCTGTCAACAGATGAATGGGTTAAACATAGAGAGCAATATAATATATATAGCAATATTATTCAGCTGTAAGGAAGAATAAAATTATGCCATTTTCAGGAAAATGAATATAAATTGAGGCCCTCATACAAAGTAAGTCATACTCAGAAAGTTAAACATCGCACGTTTCCACTTATCTTAGAAATCTAAAATATAAATAGGTATACCAATCAAATAAAGAAGAGATGATAAGAACTGGAAGGTAGAATCTTGAGGATCAGGTGAAGAACAAGAGTTGGAGAGAGGTAAATGAGTTGAAAATGAGCACACATTACAGGCATGGACCAAGTCCCCCAAAGGGACTTGGTATTAAAATATGCACTAATAAAAAAGAAGATATAGGTGCCATAAATTTATCAATGAAATCTCTTAAATGTGTGATTGCATGTGTTCAAGTTGTATGCAGGCTTTACTAGCATCTTTCTAGAATTTTTCATTCCTGTAAACTGAAATTCCACACCCGTTAAACACTAACTCCCTGTTCCCAGGCCTAGTGACTACCATGCAAGGCCACATCTCTTTAAGAATTTGAGTATCTTAAGGAATTCATATATATGTAATCCTAC
Source organism: Fukomys damarensis (assembly GCF_012274545.1). NCBI lineage: Eukaryota > Metazoa > Chordata > Mammalia > Rodentia > Bathyergidae > Fukomys > Fukomys damarensis. Next base: position 20,315,916 of record NW_022900947.1, on the reverse strand, counting down.
CTTATTTGTCCTCTTGTGTCTCACTTACCATAGTATCTTCAAGTTTCACTCTTTCTGGAGAAGGTGTTAAAATTTGTTTTCTTTTTAAAGTTGAAAACTATTTTACTGCTTGTGCCACCAGATCTTATGTATTTGTCGCTTCACGAACACATGGGTTGCTTCCACATTTTAGCTGTGGTGAATGTGCTGGTATAATCATAATTATATAAATATGCCTGTGATCTGACTTTAAGCTCAAAGGTGGAATTGTTGAAACCAATAGTAACTTTGTCTTTAAGTTTTTAAGATCTACCTAATGTCTATCATTGTGACTGTACCATTTATAACTGCATCGATAATGCATGAATTCTCCACATCCTCACCAACTTTTATTTTCTGTCTTCCTTGAAATGTTGTATGTAGTAGCCATCCTGATTGGTTTGAAGTGGTACTAATGCAGATTATTTTAATTAGTTAGTTTTCAGAACAATACAAAGATAACAGTGTCCTCTCCCTCCGATAGAGAAATAAAACTACTGCATTTGAGCAACTCCTCCAGGTATCTTGGTTCCTTGGAGAGCAGTATAATGGGGCTGGAATTTTAAGATAACAATACAGAAATGTAAATGCATGTTTATCATAATAAGATCATGGTATTCATTTTATAAACAACAAGTTACTATAGCTGGAATTTGTTAAAGGGTAAGGCATAATCTCATTAGCTCATCAGATTATCTTTTCCATGTCTTATTTTTATCTACAAGAAAGTATTTCATAGTCCCACACTGTACACAGTACTGTTCTTAATCCATTTGCCTTAATTCATCATGTGCATATGAAAACAATTCAGCATTTGAAACTCTATTCACAGACTGCAGAACCTCTCATCCAGAGCTCTTTTTAACCATTTTTACTAACATCTCCAAATGACTTCTAATTATTCTTTATGGAAACATGATGTGAAGTTTCTTTGGGGTGTGATTATCTTATATCACCCTGAAAAGGATATCCTTGATTCATGAAGGGCCAGATTAGTTATATTTACTGAGGGTTTCAATAACTTGATTCTTCCCTTGTTTTCTATGGACAATAGAGACAAATCAAAGAAGAGTCAAAATGTTGCCATATGTTTAGAAGCGATGGGAAGATGAAATAATCAAGAACAGTTATTAAGAGACTATTACAACAGTAGTTGTGGTAAGAAGAAATGAAGATCTGAAAAAATGGAAAAGTAGCCTAGAAAGAGGCAGAAATGGTAAAAGCAATTACAGACATGAGGATGGGTTTGGAATGAAGGTGAATTTGTGGCTGTGGCAATGGTAGAAGTAGTGTAGTTTTTAAAAAATACAGAAAAAGAAATTGTGAATGTAGTCATTTACTTTTGATCTAAAAATTCAAAGTGAATGAGAGAATTTACCTTCAGAAGTCACTTAGATATTGAGAGGTCAAGAATAGTATAATGATAAATTTCAATGTTTCAACCTCGGTGGGGCCACCAAGCACCCAGTATTTCATTAATCCTTATTCTGCATGTGGATATGAGGTGGTTTTTTAAAAATTTATTTTGTGTTTTGTTTTTTCTTGTTGGATTGAGTAAGACATGCTGTCTTCTATAATATGTGATAAAGGCCTAAACATCATAAAAACATGAGCATTCCCACAACTAAATGGAAACATTGCTCTTGATTAATTTCTCAAATTGAAATATCAACCATTCTTCCTCCATACTCAAACTGAAATAGTAGCATATTTTGAAACTTAAGCCTGCCTGCTTTTCGACTAGAATTTTTGTCATCCAGTTTCCTGGGCTCTAAATTATTTTTTTTCTAAATTATTTAAATTATTCACTTAGGTCTTGGGATCTCTTAGCCTCTCTAGTCACATGAGCTAAAACATTTCCTAGTCAATCTAGCTAGCTGCAGAAGTGTGTGTGTATATGTGTGTATCACTAAAGAGATACGATGAACATGGATTTATTTATAAAAATATATGTAAGGATAAGGGAGAAGTAGAGATAAAAAAGGAAAGTAAAGAATGAAAAGACTATCTAATACAGGGCCATAAAAGGCAAGGAAGATGATGGTTTCATGGAATAACATGGCCCACAGTATTTAAAATCACTAGACAAGAGAAAAACTAATTGACCTGAGAGTATTAGGGATTATTTAAGAGTGATTTCAGTGCTTTCAGAAGTGGATTGAAGTGGATCAAAGTGAGACTCTAGGTGGTAATACATAAGCAAAGCACATCAAGCACACCATAGACAGTGCAGGTAGCAGAGCAGTACAATAAAGGAAAAGAATCAGCTTTTATCTAGCAACTTAAGCAGGTAGAGCATATGGAGAGGTAGAGAAAGAAAAAGATAGAAAGAGGAATGAGCATGTGTAGTATAGAAAGAGTAGAAGAGTAGAAAACCAAAAAGCATAAAATTGGAAGTAGTCTTGGAAAGGTGAGAGAAAAAGAAAAATAATTTCTTTTTAAGAGACTTTTGAGAAAGAGCATGAGTGAAAACCTTGTACTGTAGTCAACCATACAACTGTAATTAAAAAAAATCAAAACCAAACGAATCAGACTAACACTAAATTGCTATAATATCAAATTTTAAAAAGTCATTGCTATGTCCAAGAACTGTCAGTTATTATGTTACTGGAATATCATAGTTCTCCACCTAACATTCTGAAAAGGCTCTGAATTTTGAGGAAGACAAAAGAATGCAATTGAGAATGTAAACTTTAATGTCCCTGGTTTTGGGGGGTTTTTGGTACTGATGGATGTTGAACTAGGTATTTTGCACTTACAAGGCAGGCAGTGGCACCACTAAGCTAAATCTCCAGTCCTAATGTCTCTGTTGTAAAAGCAGGAAAGAAATTAAAAGATACAAAGATAAAAGATCCTATGCAAGCAGTTGTTCTAGTAATTAAAAAAATAATGAGTTTTCCCATAAAACTATCACATTCATGTGTGTTTGTGTGTGTGTGTGTGTGTGTGTGTGTGTGAGTGTGTGTGCGGGCATGTGACTGGGCATTTAACCAAGGGCCTTCACACTGAGCTACATCTCAAACCCATCTCTTATTTATTTATTTGTTTGTTTGTTTGTATTGTGAGACAAAATTTTGCTAAGTGCCTAAGTTGCTCAGGGTGGGCTTGAAGCTGTGATCCTTCTGCCTCAGCCTCTCAGAGTCCTGAAACAAGTGAATGCCACCACCACCCCCAGCTTAGCAGTGAGTATTTTGGAGAATAATACAGCAGAATACAATAGTGATTTATTACAGAGCAGGTACCAACAAATCAATAAGTATTCATAGTACATCGATTACCCAAAGCATAGGATAAAATGTTGATTTAATGTTGGGATTTAATGTTAATAGGAAATGTTAATTAAGTTAAAGAGCTATTCTTCCATTTTCAGTTTTCAGGGATTTCATATTTTCATCTCTTTTTTTTGACCACTGTTTTGCACATTGTTTGTATCAGAGATCTTCTCATAACCTTCACTTTTAATTTTTTGGTACTCTTTCTCATATATACAAACTTTATTTCTTTAATAGTGAACACATTATTTCAAGTATTATAGTTATGTAAGTTTTGATTTATTATTAATACAATTGAAAGGAATTTTGAGGATTCAAAGGTGTTTAGAAAGCACAAATGCAAAAGCTAGAATGAATATTGATTCTTTGAAAAAGCTAGTGAATTAGCCAGTGATTTAAATTAGATACACATTTCTGAATCAAGAAAAATGAAATGTTTGCTCAAACCCATTCGTTAGACTGTTCTAGCTTCTCAAAAAAGAAGCAAATAAGATAAAAAAGATTAAAATTTCTTTAATAAAAGGCTGCAAAGAAATAACAAAGTAGAATTAAAAGGGATTTGGGGAAACATACAGACAAAATGATCACTCCTTTAAGAAAGGTAAATTGCAGTTGACAAAAATATCAGCATTGCTGGATTAGCAATTTAACAGAAAAATCAGCAAAATGCTTGAAATATTGAGGAACAAATGTAAAAGGACGCAGCGAAAAATAATTAGAAGCTAACTGTACACGAACACAGGAGGTTCTGGTATTTTCATAAGTTTCACCTTAAATAGCAAGCACCATTGCTCTCTAGAATCAAAGCAATTTATCATCCATGAACAACTGTCAGCCAGAACATCACCAGGGACAAGCTGAGGTTGTGTTTTTCCTGGGCCAGGGTTTTCATATAAAAGTATTGAATTTATCTGGACTGTGGAGAGTTGCTGAGCTTATGTCAAGGGAAAGCCCCGACTAATTAATGGTGACGTTATTTTAGTTATTGGGGTCTGTCTTGCAAAGAGAAGGGGGAAGAGAGATACACAGAGTCACAGCTGCAAACAAATTAGAATTTGTTTTTCAGGGGTCTCCTGTTACTGAGCTTGTAGTTTCCACAGAAATGGCCTAAATGAGGCTCAAGATTTTTGAGAGTTCCAAGATCATATCTTGAGTCCTCACGAGCCAAAGTACGAGCTACAGATATAACTGTGTTCTTTAAAAGAAGATCAGATTGAAATGTAGTCCTACATGCTAAGCAATATTCATAAATAGGGAATGAGAAGCTGTGCCTGTGTGTATAAAATCCACACGGAGAAAGGGCAGGTTCTGAATTTGGAGAAGTGACTTGAGATATCGTGAAGTTGAGAATGTATTTCAGAATTGTTCCAAAGGGCGTATACAAATGTGGCACAGGCTGTAATGAGGTAAAGGACCAAGGTGCTTCATGAAAGGGTAATGGGCTGTTCACGCGCTCTGCTAGAGCCTGACAGGGCAAATGAATGGGTGTGCACGCGAGGGTCCACAAGGCTGCATGGAGTAGAGTGAGAGGGATTTTTTTATTTTATCATTGATAGATAATGGGTCTGTTTTCTCCATTCAGACAGATTCTTCAGGAGGATTACAGCAATCAGCCCTGGTAAAGCATCCTTTAATCTCAACACAGCGTCAACATCTGCTTTGAGATTCTGCTATAATACGCATGTGTGCTGGGCTGTCTGTGATGAATTTCTGCCTGTTCTAATACGCCAGACTCCCACCCACTGGAATCCACCACCCATGCACACCACCTGCATGCACCATACAGAATTGCAGGGATTGAGGCCCTGGAGAGAAAATGAGCCCCTAACTTCAGTAAGCATAAATCCACCATTCAATCTGCAGGTTGCAAAGCATTCCAACTTCAGTGTCCAATCGGAAAAGAGAAAAAGCAAATGGAAAAATAAGACAAGTTCATCAATCAAGTTCAATGAACTCTACTCCTGTACATTACTGTAATATTGTTTAAGCATATATTTAACCCAACTGTTCAGGTCACACTCAGACTTAAAATTCACATATTGTCACCCAAAGTAACCTTTTCATGTACTTCATTTATCACATTTCTCTTGTATCTAAATTTTATTCACCCATTCATCCATTTATCAATGTATTTCTTAAGCTCGGTATACTCTCTCCTACTACTTAAGCATGGATATAATATAATAGTTCATTATTTGCTTTAAATGTATTCCCTTTTATGATAAAATTTATGTATGTTTGTATAAAATAACTTTATCAAGATGAATTAACATTGTTTCAGAGTATTACTTCCTACTTCTTCCAATCTCTGCCCCTGTTGTTTTGTTTTGTTTTTGGTATCAAAAATCTGTTCCAGAGTTTTAGCTTTCCTGTTATAGAGCTTTACTGACAGAGAGTTATAAAGTATATGTTGCTTTTGTAATGCTTCATGTAGTGAACAATACAATAGTCTCCCAAAATGCCCTTGTTATAATTCCAGAAGCTCTGAACATGTTATTATAAGGCAGAGAATTAAGCTAGAATGTGAAATGTGATTGGTAACCATTCACTGTAAAGTAGAGAAAGCATCCTAAATTATCCAAGTTTTCACAATAATAGCATACAGGTCCTTAAATGTAGGAGATAAACAGAACCAGAGAAAAAGCATCATGAAAAAGCTTAATCAAACATTGGGCACTGTGAAGGTTGAAGAGGACTATAAATCAGGGAATAAAGGTAGCCTCTAGAAATTGGGTACTTTAAGAAAACTAATATTCCCTAGGATCTCAGGGTTGGCATGGGAACCACAGTTGCCAATTCCATGGATTTTAGTCCAGTGAGACCCATTTTGGACTTCTCACTTGCAACTATAAGATAATACATTTGTGTGGTCATATGACCAAAGCTTATGATAATCTTACAGCAGTGATAAGAAAGTAATATAATCTTTTATTTTTCTATTGTGTTTATTGATACAATTTAGATATATATTATGATCACATTTACCGTATGGAATTTGTGCCTTTACATGATATATCTTGATTCATATTTTTTCCATTATATTTCCCATCTTGTACACTTCTCCTCCTTCTTATTTTCCAGAGCTTTGTTTTCCTTTTATCTTTCTTCTCTAATTTTTTTCTTTTCTCATCCTCCCTTTCCCTCTCCTTCCCTTGGGCCCCTTTCCATTTGAATATTTTCTTCCTAGTTCAAACTATTATATATTTTCTTCCTTATTTATACTTTCAGTTTCTCACGCAAGAGAAAAAAAGCAATATTTACACATGTCCAATTTATTTCATTTAATAGTATTGTCTCTATGTGGATCTATTTAGTGATAAATATCTCTTAATTTATCCTTCTTTATAACTAAATAGTACTCCATTGTATAAAAAATCATATCTTCTTTATCCATTCATCATTTGATGGGCATTTGGGTTGTTCCCAGGGTTTAGCTATTAAAAACTCTACTGCTATGAACATGGGTGTGCATATATATCATTGTGATATGATGCTTTTAATTCTTTCAGAAATATACTTGGAAGGAGGATACCTGGATCAAATAAAACTTCAAGTCCTAGTTTTTTGAGAAAACTCTACAATAATTTCCACAGTGGTTGCACCAGTCTGTGCTCCACCAACAGTGGAAAAGGGTTCCTTTTTACCCATAGCCCTACCAACATTTGTTATTGGTTGGTTTCTTGATAATAGTCTTCTGGAGTGAGATGAAATCTCAACATTATTGAAATTTGCATGTCTCAGATGATGGTCTTTTCACTCAGCATAGTATATGTATTTGTGGTTCATTCATGTAATTGAACGTACCAGCTGTTTGTCCCCTTCATGGCAGAGTAGTGCATCATTTTATTTGTCCCTCTGTTGGTAGACATTTAAGCTCTTTGTAGTTATAGATTTAAATGACAGGGTCAGAATTCTGTGCAAACACTACTACATGATAGAGCTTAACAGGATATGTTTGAGGGAACACATTCTGTATGCTTCTGTTTTAATTACTTTTCTCTTTTCTGAGTCAAAATACCCAAAGCCAAATTTGAAGGACAAAAGTTATTTTGATCCAGTTTGTAGATGTTTCATTTCATAATTGGCTGGCTCCAAGGCAGGATGTCATGGCAGAGGAGATCACAGAGCAGGAAGGAGGCATTAGAGGACAAGCAGTAGCAGAATCATCAGCAGCAAGCAACCAGTAGCAACCCTTAAGGTCCCTTAAATCGTATCCAGACCACTCACCCTTAGCGAAGATAGCTCACACATCCAGAGTGGGGCAGCCTTAATCCTAGCATTGCACCATCAATCAATCCCAGAATCACATCCTTGAACCCAAAAACACATACTGTAGACCCAATCACCTCCATAAATCCCCACCTATGACCACATGAGGAATTGGGAGGACATCTAGATACAAGCCATAGCACCTGTCTTCATGACAGCCAGTATCTGCTCTCTTCAATGGCCAAAGAGAACAGTAGTGAATGATACTTGATACTTTACAAAGTCAAAATTACACAATTCTAATCTGGTGTCAGAATTTTTTTCAAGCATGATGAAATCTTTCTTTCTTTTAGTTTCTCTTTCTTTTGAATCTTTAAAGTTTTTGGGTTGACAGGTAGTAACTACATATTTCTGGGATACCATGTGACTCTCAGTACATGTACACAATGTATAATGGTGAGTTAAGAGTAATTAGTATATCTGTCATTTCAGAAGTATGTCATGACTTTGTGTGTGGTACATTCAACAAAGTTTTATTTTTTCTAAATTCAATAAACTCTTTGTCAGCCATAATTACTCAGTTGTCCTGTAGAACATTTGAAGTTACTCTTTCTAACCCATAAGGCTTCTACAATCCTGTCTCCACCCCTAGACTCCATTCTTCACCAATTCCAAGCTCTTAAGATAGAGTATTTCAACAATAATATGCATGGAGGAAAGAGGCTACCATTATGTAGAGCAATCTTGGTGTTATGCAATGTCTGCCCTTTCTTTATGTCTAGGAATATCATTCTTAAAGAAGAAAGAAGCTAACTCCTTTATATATTATTACAGAGAATGCCTTCATCTGATAATGATGATGATGATGGTCATGGGTGATGATGACAATGGTGATAATTCATGTTCCCTAGCGCAGTGTCTGTCACCTGAGCCAGTATTCTGTGGTTCCAGATTACTACTTTTAAGCCTTAGTTTGCTCATCTATAAAACTAGAGTAGAACTAGCCCAATTCACACAGTATTTCTGGGGAGTCAAATATGATAATATAAAAAAGAGAGTCTCATAAAATATACATAGTGAGCTGCTATTGTCTTACATTATCATAAACTCAACACAGGACAATATTTATGTATTCTAGTTCTATTGTGTTTTCTATACTGGAAAGATATTTTATGGAAACACTAAAGCCAGAGAATGTTTATTAATTCAACAGATATGGATGGAGCATAGGCTAGATCCTAGAAGTTCTTAGTGTTATAAACATTAATTTGACATAAATATCTTTCTCAAGAAGCCTAGTGAAAAAGACAAAGAAACGTTCAACCGTTACTAGGAGTGTTCTGTCTGAGAAAGATATCAGAAGCATTTAATAGGGCACCCTACCTAGTAAGGGGAGAATGTAATATAAGTCTTCAAAATACAAGCTTTCAACTAGGAAAAGAAGTGAATCAAGGATATGAGAAGTGAGGAGAGTGAATAGGGTCAAGAAGAACCCTGTTTGTGACCAGAAAATAAGGCAGCTTAGGAAAGTTAGACCACTACACAGAGGCACTAGCTTGCAATCCCAAAGAGTCAAGTTTAAATACTAGTAGGAATAAAATTATTAATTTTCACAGTTTATTGGTTTTGGGGTCATGTAAACCTAAAGTAGAATCACACTGTAATATGGCTATCAGTTGTTTGATCAGAAGTAAAATAAGAAAAAAGTTTGAGCCTTAATACCTTCGTTTGTAAAATAGCATGGAATTATCCAACCCTCAACAATACAGCAACAATTAAATGAGGATAAGTTTATAAAGTATTTTGCAGAGTGGTAGATATATGCTAATCTCTCAAATAATGTATTCCTGTTTCTTCCCTTCAGCATTCTCTAATGTCACAAATATTCTAAAGAAATATGCACTGATATTGTTTTCTGTCCTACAGTGGGGCAGACTAAAGACAAGTATGCATCTGTAAATTGGAATGTATCACTGGCTGTTATTAAAGGGGAAGACAGTAATCTCTTCCAAAACTTTTCAAAGACAATGAATGCACATTAGAATCCCAATCACTGCTTTGAAAAGCTTCTACGTAGCTAATTGAGGAAAATAGCAGGCTGAAGCAGAAGACACACCTCTGTCCAGCCACATTGGATTAAAGATGAGAAAAAGACAAAATGTTGCAAGATAATGAGTGTTTTCATGGAGATTTATTTATCCAGGGAATGCACTTGTCTGTTGTTGCTGGAAAACAATACCTGACATCTGTAATTTAGGGAGGAGGTATTTATTGTGGCTCACAGTTTCAGAGGTGTAGTCCAGGTGTGGCTGATACCAAGACACAGGAATCAGCCAGAAAAGCATGAAGGAAAACTGCTTTACTTATGGTGATAAGGGAGTAGATCTACTTGGAAAAAGCCCTTACACCAAGAGAAGGGCCAAGGACCAGAGGTAGGTTTGAAGGTCATGCCCATATGATGCACCCAGACAAACCCAAAAGTGTGGCTTACTAAATTCTCAGACTTCTCTTCAGCTACTCAAGTTGAAATCCAGGGGAGAAAGATGATTCCATTACATCAACACAGTTCTAGTGTCCCTGAGTGGAAATCCAGCAACATCACACAATACTTCTGTATCCCTGGAAATAATTAATACATGTGGAAAACATATACATAACATTAAAATAAGCATTCATGTCGTTTTTATAGGGATAGGCCCATGTTCAATGTGAACTTAAACCTGTATAAAGATGTGTTTTTTTTTCCTAACGTGGAGTACTACTCAGCCATAAAGAATGAGAAACTGGAGACATTTATAGCAAAACGGGTGTACATTGAGGCCATGCTCTTAAGTGAAATAAATAGGACACATATATGTAAATACTAAATAATTTTTCTGGTGAGAAACTGAAAGTGTAAAGAAGAATTAAAAGGTATAATAGATAATGTGAAACAGGAAGATAAGGCCCGAAGGGAAGGGGGAAGTGAGATGGGTAGAGAAAGGGAAAGGAATAAATATTAGAGCAGGAAAAACTGGAAACAAAGTCTTTGTAAACACAGAGGCATGGAAGAGCTGAAGGGAGAGCAGGGGAATGGGGAAAAAATAACAACCAAGATACGTCATGTAAAGGTACAAATTCCCAATGGTGAATGTTATCATACTGTATACCTAAAATGTACCAATAAAGTTATTGAATTAAAAACCTGTATAATTTTGGGGTTTTCTTGGGGGAAAAAAATGACCAAATCACAAATCCAAAATGAGGTATGTACATCTGATTCCCATTGATACTGCAGCAAATTATCAAGAGTTCTTGGTTAGACAGCATTTATTATATTGCAGTTCTTCAGGTCAGAACTGTAAATTAAGGACCCATGGGATTATGTCACAATATTCTCCTCTGTGGAAGGACCAGAGGAACCCATTTTCCTGGTTTTTCCAGCCTCTAAAGGCTACCTAAATTTTTGGACTCTGGGCCTTCTTCCATTCAAAATCATTAAAGATGGCTTGAGTCTCACATGATAACAATGCAATACTAATTCCTGTGCCTTCTTTTTCCTCATTTAAGGACTTCACATTTAAATGATGACTACCTAAATAATTTAAGTTAATCTCCTTCTTTTAAGGTCAGTTTATGTGGAACCTTAATTATATTTACAACATTAATTTCCTTTTCCGTGAACCTAAAAATTCATGGATTCCAAGTAAGTGGACGTATATGTCATTGAGGTGATTATTCTGTGAGCCACAATAGGGAAACATTTCAAGTGACTAAATCAATTATATCACTGCCTAATTCAGACTACAGCATTTTGATTGTGGCAAATTGCAAGAAATATTTACGGAGAAATGATGACATGTAAATATGCAATTTTTGCCTTAGCTTCAATTCTTTGCATTTCCCACAATATCCAACACTCAGGATACGCAGGAGTTGATGAAAGCAAAAGCCAAACTCCTTCACTTTGTGCTTACCCTGCTTCCAAGAATTGGGAAACATCACTGTAGGTAAGGTGTTCGGTCTGAAAAATCAATCCTTCAGGAGATGTGTGCATGGACTGTATTAATGATATTGACAGAAACAATTGATTATGTTGGTTTCATACAATCGATTTTATTGAATGAATATGGGTTTCCAGTATTAGGAAACCTTTGAAATGCCTCCCCATTGAAGAATAGATTTCATTCAGTAAATTTTTCTTTATTTCATATATCAGTTGATGGCCTGTCATTTAACAGATTTAAATCATATTTTCTTTCCAAGATGTACCACTTTTTAACTATTTAAGTAGGTGTTTTCACATTTCTTATATAATAGAATGAATACTGCAAACTATGTGAAGTCATGTTTAATGTTTAAAGGATCAAATGAATATTTTGTGCTTCACAAGAAATTGGAAAATAGCTTCCATTTCTCACCCAAAAGCACAATAACAAGGCAGCTCATTGCTCTACCTTTAAAAGACAAGTCAAAAATTAGCATAGTACTCATAATGACTTTTCCAGAACAGCATCTCAGATCTCTGGATTCTTCCTGGACATTTACCGGTGTGGTGCTTTCCATCATACTCTTGCCCTCTGATTGGGAAAGGGTGAATAATTAGTGCTATTCTCTAGCATGAACCTGGGAAGACATTACGCTAAATAAAATAAGCAAAGCACAGGAAAACAAATGTTGTACCATCATACTTTCCCCTGTGGGATGTCAAAAAAAAAAAATCAAACTCATAAAGGTAGAAAGTAGAATGGTGGTGTCTAGGGGATGAGGAAAGAGGAAATAGGGAGAGATTTCAGCTGGACAGCATAAATAAATTCTGGAGACTGAATGGATAGCATGGTGTACATAAATTTTGGAGATCTAGTGTACAGTATAGTGTATATTAGGCAAACTATGTTATATACCTAAAATTTGTTATGAGAGTGGATTTTTAAATATTCTTATCACCCCCAAATGATAACTGTGATATATAAATCTATTAGTTATTGTGATAATCATTTCACAGTGAGTACATACATCAAAACATCACATGGAACATCATAAACATATATAATTTTTATTTGTGAATTATATTTCCAAAAGTCATGGAAACAGCATAGTAATAAATCATATTTTAAGATGTCATACAGATCTTTTCTGTGGAACAACTCTAATCATCAACTACAGTTGATTTTTACAAGACAATAATAACAGCCTGCATTCTAGTTGTGGTTGCCACATTCTAGGCAAAGCACTTCTATTCTTGAATTGCTACCCATGATGACACTGGGAGAAAGGTGTTATTATCTCTATTTTTCTCATGAAAACTGACTCCTATGTGCCAATGATCACTCTTCGTGGTTCTCATCTCTGATAAGGCAATCTGTGTTGAGTTAGGAACAGAGATATCCCTGTTCAAGAGGGATCTCCAAGCCAGTGTAGTTAACACAAGCCATCAATAATGTTGGATTGCTACTGATGGGAGCGATTCTTTGTTTGTTTGTTTGGTTGGTTGGTTGTTTTGTCTTGGGGGGTTGAGACAGGGTCTCACGATGTAGTTGAGACTGATCTGGAACTTACTTTGTAGCCCAGGCAGGTCTCGAACTCACAGCGATTCTCCTTCCTCAGCCTCCCAAGTGCTGGCATTACAGGAGTGTGCCACCATGCCTGGCTGAGAGCTATTTTAAAGGCAGAAGGACTGCATATTAGGTGGGAACCATCTGAATAGCAATTAAAACTGTACCAACACTTAAAATTGTTGTGATTTATTGTTGTTGATTTCATAATTGCTTTCTCTCACTGATTACAGCTCTAAATGATAGTTGATACTCAGACACAGTACTACTAAGTGCCTTTGATTTTGAAGATTTGTTTACCAAAAATCTGGAAATATTTCTTTCCTTTCTCTTCAATTCATTACTAGCTAATCTTTTTGTTAGCTATGTGCATCCTATGTGCATCCAGTCCTTTAGAATGTCCCATATTCTCTTCTCCCTAACCAAGAAGAAAACTTCATGACAGAACTGAAGATTTTTGAGACACACTTAGAAAGCTGCCTCCTCCCTTTAGGTGGGGATGGATGGTTTTGTGAAAATATTGAATGGCAGTCGGCTGAAGGAACCAGGAGGAAAGAGTCTTTGGAGGATTAGTTAAAGCCATTCTACTACCTGCTGGTCTGTCACCTGCCATCCAACAAATCAAAGAAAGGCATGACAAAAAGGTGAATATATGTCCCATTCCTTTTGAATAATGTGCCATGCCTTTTGGCCCAAGAGACTCTCGGCAAGCTCCTGCAGCCAGAATCTTGATGACTGCTGTCACGTAAAGTGAATTTTCCCTATGTACTCAAAAGAGCGCAAAGCTGGCTTTACCCAGGGTACAATGAGACATGAGCCAGTTAGATCCACAGACACTTGGTACGAAGGGGCTGAAAGGAACATGAGAGACTCTTACCTTACAGATGCCTTATTTTACAGATGCATCTTATGTTAACAGCTGCAAAGGTGCTGATCACGAAAGATTCTTATTTTACAGAAGTACAGGCAGTTGGAATGACCCATTAACTCAGAGAGGAGGAGAGCAAACTGAATTTGAAAATCACACCATAGGGCACCCTACAGTGCTTTACCTTGCAGAGCACGCAGTTTAATGCAGTGTTTGTTTAATATACAGTGCTTTGTTTCTGAACAGCTGCAGAATTAATATTATGGAATAAATCTTGCCTACTGCTATATTATATACCCACTGTTAATTAAAAGGAGAGCAATGGATAAACTGCAAGAAATCACTTAGATTCTGTACAAATAGGATCAATAGATTCAGCTGAATATAATGAGCTCAAATTCACTGGAAAAATAGCACTGGGCAACGTATTTTTATGTAATTATTTTTATAATTTTATATTTAATAGTATGCAATGGAGCCTTTTGTTTCCATTTAACATAAGGTTGTAAAATATTTGGCTCATAAAAGCATTAGGACGAGGAAACGAGAAGGAGGGAAAAAAGAAACTCTTCATTCGTTAAAAGCATTCCTTTGTTTTCCTCCCTGGTTGTGAATCTGCTCCCTGAACTCACCGCCGGCTCATTTAGACATTTTTCTGTGTCCCCTAATGCCACACTTTAAACTTTCCATCATGTTTAAAAACAAATGGGAGATGCTGCTTAATTTATTTTGCTTTCCAGGGAGTAAAGGAAATGAAAATTAAAAGTGGCTTCACAGCCTGTAAAGAATTCTAGAATACAGTGGTTTTAATGGCGGTGTTACTAGAAAAAATCGTATCCCCGTGTTTGCTGCTCGTCCTTCTAAAACAGCTCTCCTTGTCTGCTTTAAATGGCAAAATTGTCAATGCAGAGCAAGTGGAGTTCTACACTCTGCATTTGTGGTGACCTCGCACTGGTGATGCATTCTGAAAACAGCTAAAAAGCGATGCCCCAAATAGGAATAAAAGAAAAAAGTCTGAATATAGACTGGAAATGTAAAAAGTGCTGAAAAAAGGTCCCATTATTGCTGTGACTATAAGCTTTCCAAGTAATGGAAAATTATTTACCTTATTCACCTGTTTGGTTTATTGGCTAGTAGAACTTCTGCCATATATCGAAAGTTTATTTAAATATTTGTTCAGTGAATTGGTGCATTTTGTAATCTCATGTGGATTGCGTCTGTTGTGACACTCTTTCCCCAAGCCCATGGCCAGGCAACTCAGAAACAAAGACAAACAGAAGGGGAACAGAGGTAGGAGGGTGAGTTAACAGCGGCAATCTGACTTCCTGGGTAAAATCTGGGCTCAGAGCTCTGAGCTAGGAGATGGTGTCTTAGTCAATACTTCACCAGAGGCAACAGAAGAATGCAGAAATGTCTCTGTGTGCTGGAGACCGGAACATCCTGTCAAGGCCTTGGTGCCCACAGCAATGTCCATGCAAGTCTGTATCTGCAAGAAGAAACGTGAAGGATTTGCACCAGAAGGCTGAGGGATCTGTGCTGGGGCCAGGATATGATGTTTGAGATAACTGAAGACCAGCACTCCCCCAAAGGGAACCTCGGTCATCCTGCCTGGTAAGGAGGACCTGAGAGCTTCCTCCCACAAAGACAGCCAAGTTGGCATTAGGAAAACCAGCTACAGCAAAGCTTCTCCCAGGAAAATAAGCAATGAAAACCATCCCCTCCTTCTCCTTTTGTAACCTCTTCTGAGAACAATCCTCAGGTAGATCTTCCACACCCAGAACTGTGCTGACCCAATTCAGCTGGGCGCTCCCACCCGAACTGACCATAAATCAACTCACCACAAATAACTCCTAGGAGTTGTATTTTTCAATTCCAAATGAGTTATTTTTAATTTCTTAGATTTTCATTCACTAAATATTTAATAATACTACAGGAGCTGAAACTTTTTAGATATCTAACCACATTTTATATTGAAAAATCAAATAAATATTTAATAGATGTGAAAATTATTGTCTTAAATGGCAAGGAATCCACAAATAAAATATGAAGGAAACTAATTTGAGCATTTGAGCAGGAAACAGTTACATGAATATGAGCTGTTACCAATGGTAAAATGTTTGCTTGTGTTTAGAATTTTCTTCAAGTCTTAATTTGGCACAGTTAAAAAGACTTTTCTCCCATTACTACCTATAATGGTTAATTTCATATGTCAGCTAGACTGGAGCATTCTCTTCCTAACTCTGTTTAAATTGACAGGCGAAACACTTTCTGAGTTAGTGGACATGAGGACATTATGTACTTGACCATATTCATGTCAATGCCATTTGAACAAAGGTGCAAGTGGAGTTTGAAAGTGTGTGTAAAGCAGTTTGGGTCATTTGTGTGTTACTTTTCTCAGCCAAAGCACTGTTCAAACTGTATATTCAATACAGTGATGAGTAGGAGCACAGTTTTGCTACACTCAGCAATGAAAGGACAAGAAAGTATTGAATAAAATAGCAAAACAATGAGCTAAGAGTGGGGAGGTGCACCTTCTAATCCAAACTGACCATGTGGAAGCTCATGGAACCCTAAAAATTGCATACATCCTCATGAAATTTCAATATCTTCTGATGCTAAATGTGGAATATACCTTTGGTTATAATTCAGATTGTATGTATTTGTGAAGTTTTATGATGACAACCTGATTTTAAATTCAAGCCCTTAACAATAACATTAATAAACAGATGGTACTTAAGATGCTATATGATGTTCACAGTGCTTCAAATGTAAACTGTATTTCATCCCAAAGCATCCTGTGAGGTAGATATTGGCAGTATCTTCATTTTGCAAATGAGAAACCGGGATACAGAAATTGATGTGATTTACCTAAAAATCACAGAACTTGGATTTGAGACTTGGTAATGTAGCTCCTAGGTTCTTATCTTCCTCATTCTATCATATTGGAATATTCTTCAAATTTTTACAAAAACACAAATGCTAAATAGATAAAATATAGGAAAAACAACACATAAGTTGAACATAAGGTTAACGCCATTATTTACTACTTTATGAAGGCTTACATTTTCATGTCAGTTCATTCTGATGGTTTGTTCTTGTTCCTAAAAGTATCTTGTCTCCTTATCCTCTTGCCCACTACCTCACTGCAAAATTAGTAGAATCTCAACTGCTTTCCTGGGAAAATGACCGAAGCTTTATGATTCAAATGCTAACTGATAAGAGTGAAGGCCAGCGTTTATTGAGGAGATACAGTGCTCATTTCTGAAGATAACTTATCTTGTTTATTGTTCACTAGACTTAATCTTTTGGACATCAGAGGCAGTTTTTGAGGATTGAGTAAGTAAATGAGCAAATGAAATTAAAGCAGGTATAGTATCCTCACAATTAAAATAAGAAAGCATTAGCTCAGAATGCTTGAATACTCTGATCATTGCAACATGTACAGAAAGTGGCAAGTCAGATTTTAAGAGACCTTTATTCTCAAAATGGTTTATTTCTGCAGTGCTGTATCTGTGCACTCACCCAAAAAATTTAGGAAACTTTGCATTTATCACTCAATAAAGAACCTAGGTACCAGTGGACAGATTTACAGACAGAAATAAATACATATTTTTTTTCTAGCTGAAAATATAATTTGCACAGAGTTTAAAAACTGTCATTCCCTCCAACTAAAATTGTTACATGATTCCTTTGTGTTTGTGTGTGTGTGTGTGTGTGTGTGTGTATAACTAATGGATGCACAAATTCTTGTTAGTAATGCTGTTTTTTAACCAGCCTTATGGAGGTTTTGTGATATCAACCAATTAACATTGCAAATTTACTGTTTTCACACACTGCATTTGAGTCTGATTTCTTTATTTTAGTGCAGTACATACCATTTTTATGTACAATATGACATTTCTTCTGTTCTAATCTTCAAGTTAAGTAGAACATCTGCTTCCTATCACTCCTTAAAATGACATCTTAAGTATTATTTTCTCAAAACAATTTTTCATACCTACAGGCACCTCATTATTGCCTGGATTTTAAAACCTCTTTTCTCATCAGACTTTTACTCCACCGAGAAATGCAGTATCTTAGTTTCACTCACCAACAGAGAGCCATTGGCTCCAAAAGGGAGGCCTGAAGAGAGGAAGGTACACAATCTCATGGAGCCACGTTTACATGCTGTCTTACCACATCATCGGGTTAGGGTTAGAGTATGTGTGTATCTCGGCCATCCCTTTGTAGGGTCTCTGCCATGTTCATATTCCCTGTCCCTCCCTAAAGAGCACTTACTGAGGCAATCTCTGTGTCTGCAAGGCATCGTATCATTTGAGGTAAGTACATTCAATTAACGTAGGATAGAATTTAAAAGAGATACAAGGAGCACATAAATGAAGTCATAATCTTCAAGCTAGCTCTTTCAACAATGAAATCACTATTTTAATATTCACCTGGCTTTCTCAAATTTGTATCTACCACAGAAGGAAGGAAAGGCATTGTTTATTGGTATCTAAAATTGCAATATACTGTTCGGTGACCAGGGGCATTGAAAGAATCAGAAAAGTATTGGTGTTGCATGAAACAAATTGTTATTTGGATAATTTGAAGCTTCAGGTGTGGCTCCCGTTCTTGACCTGTTAGGATCACAGTGGTGGATTACAGTGATGCCCAGGGTACCTAGCAGCTATTTTATAAATAGTGCATGGCTTAATAAGCACCATCTCACACTAACTCTTGTACCTGACCTTGACAGATGCAGGTTCAGCTTTGACCTAAGCAAGCATGAATGGAGAGGGATTAGAACAGCAAGAGAAAGGGAGTCTTTTAGTTCCAGTGAAGGCTCACCTGATATAAGCCTTCCGGGCCCTGAGTAGTGAAATGATTTTTGTTCCTTGTAGTGTTTCATGTCATCAACTGGCTGCTTCCATCTGCAAAAAGTAGTTAATATCTATGAAGCACCTATTATGAGTGGGTAAGGTTTTAGCCTTTGTATTGCTGGTGCTTGTCATTAACAGAGGCTATTAATTTAGCTACTTGAAATTCGCTCCTCTTGCTACACATGAAAGGGCATCCATTTCCCAATCAGTAGAGATGAGATCTACCAAGAGCCAATCTCTTAGACTTATGTGACGTGTTCATAATCTAGAGAACCACTTCCCGTGACGTAGTTTCAAATTGATCCCAATTTAGTCACTGAATGGGCTCTGACCATAGCGTAAGATTTCCCAGCCCCAAATTTAGACTGGATTGATCTCCAAAATGATAGATCTTTCAATCAATCAGTAGATGTTCAAGTACATGGAAGAGAGATTATTTTGTGTTAAAATGGCCTTTCCTTGAGTCCAAGTTTAAGAAATATTGAAGGAGATCATCGCAAAGTTAAAATGTTCAATTCTAGGCCTGGTGGTGCCACATCTGCCTCATAATCACAAGGTCCTGAATTTAATCCGCGGTTCTAATAAAAAAATATCCAATTCTATAAAGATGTGCTTTAAGCTACATTTATTTTAGAAGTAAGGTTCACAGATAGTTTGTTAAGAAAACACTGTAGTGAAATATAGAGCAATCAAAATGTTATAAGCCACTATAGCTCAGGAAATTATTGCACCTTTGGAAGGAACAGAGGACAGATTTTCAAAAAAATCAAGAAACACAGGGACCTACCTAGGTGACACCTTGAGATTATAACCACCAAATAAGAGTGAGATGAAAGGGAAGATTAGCTCCATTTACACAAAATACTCTTCCCCTGGCAATGGTGAAATTTCTCAGCAGTCATTTCAGTGACTTCCCTAGCAGGGGCTCATAGATAAGAAAGCACTGAGAGGCATCACTGTGTAGCAAAGTCTTTGATAATAGCAGTTAAGGTACCATATCATAAAGACGGGAGAGGCCACATAAAGCCAGTATGGATGACTTGAACATTTGGGAGGGGAAAACGAGATAGGCCATAAAGCACTTTAGGTCATACTATCAGGTTTACCTCCAAGAAAGGTCATTGTAGTTGCTGAAAATAGAGATATTGTCTCCTTCCTATAAAAGTGGTTCATCATAATTATTGTGCATTTATCATTGGCAAGACGCTGCTCTCGCTCCTTGGCATACGAAAGGAATAAGGACCACAAATCCTCAAATTCATGGAATTTTTATGTCTCAGGGGAGAAGAGAAGGAAATAAGATCGATAAGATCTTGTAGTATGAAAGAGAATGAAAAGTAATAAGGAAAATGAGAGAATACACAGAAAGTGTCTACTGAAAGAAGAATTAGTGATCAATAAAGGGATTCACAATAATGAGAACAGGACCATGATGATTAATTTTAGGTGGAAATTTGACTCAATAAGAAGTGGGAGGAGAAAGGTAAGAGGGGAAAAGAAAAATATGAGGAAAGGAAAAAAGTTTTTGTAAATACGGAAGGGTGGAGGGGGTAAAGGGAGGGCAGGGGAGTAGGGAAAAAACAAGAACCAAGATACCTCATGTACAAGATCCCAATGGTTAATGTAGCTGTACTGTATACCTAAAATGTACCAATAAACTTAGTGGGGGAAAAAACGTACTACATCAGTGGACTATATTCTTAACAAGCAAAACAAAAAGATTACCTAGAGAGATTGTAAAGCACTGATTTGGGTGGGTCTGTGAGGTGTTTCCAAGGACATTGACACGTGGGTCCCTGGTCACTGGGCTAAGTGGGGAAGTCTCACCATCGATGTGGATAGCACCGTCCCATTGGCTAGGAGCCTGCACAGAGCAAACAGGCAGAGGAAAAGCAAATTTTCTCTTGTCCCTCCTGCAGTTGAAATTTTTCATCTCTTGACCTTGGACTTCAACAGCCCATATTCTCCAGACTGGAAACTCCAAAAGTGTCATTTATGAACTCCCCTTGCAGGGGTTTTCAGGACTTCAGCCTCATATTGAGAATGGCATCATTCACTTCTTTGGTTCTAAGGCTTTCAGATGTGGGCAACTGTGCTCCTGGCAGCCCTGAATATCCAGCCTGTGTAATGGGACTTCTCACCCGCATGCTCACATGAGCCAGTGCCCCTAATCTCTCTATCTATCTATCTATCAATCATGTATCTATCTACCTGTCTATCCCCCATAGGTCTGCTCTCTGGAGAATCTCACCAAATACTGGGATTCAAAGGGGAGGCAAATATTGGGAAAAGCCCCCCAAAATGACGCAATAGAACAAAGACAAAATAGAACTAAAGAGCCTAAAAATGGATTTGAGCCTAGAGCTGGCACTGTGTCTCTTAGGAGAGAACCTGACTATACACAATCCAGAAGACAATGTAAGGAGAGGAAAAGACTGCCACGGAGAGGAGGAAAAGTTAAAACTGGAGTAAATAAAACATCACAAGCAATATCCACTCTCCATAAAATGGAGAAATAAAGCAGTGTTGTAGGGGGCAGCTAGAATGTCCAAAGCTCAGCAGGATCTCTGGCAAAGAAATATGAGGAAATCAAAGCATCTGAACAATTGACAAAGAGGTAGGGGCAGAAAGAGATACATCTGCCCTCAAAATAGAACAAATTGTTCCCATTCTGAAAAGACTCAAAAGCAAAGCAAAAGAATGGTAGCTTTGGGTACAGACTCACACTCAAAGGTCTTGGTGCTCTCCGGACTCTGGGGACCTTACAGGTTCCAGAAACTAACAAGGACAAAAGTTTACCACCATGGATTCCGGGAATAAAAGGGCTGTGGGGAGAAGGAGCCTTGTTCAAGCTTCAAGGAACAATTTAATCGGTCTGAAACTATGAAGAATGGTGAGAACAAGAAGCTTCGCAGTTATCAGCAGCACAAATCTGAAAACTTTTCAAAGGACTCAGATGTCGCCTTGAGACGTGGGAGTGAGGCTGTATAAGTAGGTCCTCTTCACTCTGTATGTCAAACACAGTGCTGGAAGTAAGGCAGATGGTGCAGAATTGCAGGTGACCTTCTAGGCCGTGGGCTTGGGAGGACATCGAGTGCTACTCTGGTAATGAGTCAGCCAAGGAGATGTCCCTGCTGTCTGCTTTTGGGCTTCAACAGTGATCTGAGTCTAGTAGAATCAAGTATAGTGTTGTAAAATTAGCACTTGTTGGTGCTAGTGCCAATTTTACAGAGGCTGGATTTGCCTGCACTGAGGTTATATAATCTGTGCTATGAGAATCTTGCATGAACTTTTTTTTCTTGAATTAAAAATTAGGGCACATGAGAGATTTTCAGGTGAATCATTTGAAGTTCAGAAGTCCCGGAAAATGACTCAACCTACAAATGCTAAGGGGAGGCTCAACTCTCCTAGACACTTGAAAAAGACCTACCTGGCCGAGTTCCAGCAAAGAAATAAACTGAAGAGGAAAACAAGTGAACTTTACTTCCTTTTAGATCAAGTGAAAACTTATTTGATTTTAACTTAAAACACCGCAAAGGGTTTAAATATTGGACTTACAGTTTACTTAAGAATTTATTAATGGTAGGCAGCATTTCTAGTTTGAATTTACAACATTTAAAAAATTTTTTTCTTACCATAACTGCATACTACTCTTTCCATGCAATGTTAGGCCTCCCGCACAGATTATTAGATAAGCCAACTGGTCAAATCAGATACAAAATGTGGAGGAGGGGTTGAAGTTTTAAGAAGGTGTCAGTTTGGATTAGGGGTTACTTTCATCGATAAATTCTTCATTTATCGTTCTGGGGCCCAAGAAAAACAACAATGCCAGAAGCGAGAAGCCCTAGGAAGACGAGTGAAGTTGACACTATAGGGATGTATTCATGAGGTAGGAATAGAGATGTTCACATAGAGTCTTCCTAGACAGGATGGCTTCTAAGCTTTGCTGATCAGATCCTTTATTTTGAAGCCCAGAGAATGAAGGGAATACAATCTGAGGAAGCTAAGAGGGATTTCCTCCACCATCACGGTAGACCATGCCTCCTCTCAAGCCACACAGCCAGCTGGCCTGTCAGCCCCCTTCACTCACGATGGTGAGCTTGATGAGACGGAAAGAAAGAAACAGTCTATAGCTAGGCGTGAATCAATTTCCTCTCTGCAGAATCCTGGGAGAGAGTGCTGGAGACTGCAACTGAGATCCGAGCCACCTTCCCCGCCTTCACGCTGGAAGCAGAAAGCTGAGATGTCGACTGGCTCCACTCGACAGCTCGCAGGCAGACAACCATGTGCCACTAGGAAGTTGATATCGCTTCTTTCACTTCAAAGCTAAGGGAATTGTTGCTCACAAATAAGCAACATTTTAGAGACTCACCGTTTATAAGCCCAAGGAAGAATTCAAAATGGCATTTGTCTCACATAAAAAAAAAAAAAAAAAAATCTGTTATCACCACTTTATATTTGTCAAGATCCTTGTTTCTTCTGGACAACTTAGCCTCAGGCGTCATATTCCTACACAATACCATGCTAATTAATGTTCAAAAAATCCCATATGCTCTTTTAGCTTCCCCAGCACCTTCCTTTCGCTTCTCCTGCTTTTTAATTTAGATCATTCCTCTCGGTGACTCCCCTGCTCTGGTCTTGTTTTATTCGACAAGTCCTTTATAACCCTTCCAGATGACCTCTTCCCATTGCTCCCACATTTCTCAGGATAGCACTTTTCCTAATGGTACAAAATAAGTACCTGACAAGAAGTCTATCTGGCCTCTTCGCTGTTTTGGAATACCTTGAAATTTCCTGCACTAGCAGAGATCTGGTTGCGGAATGATTGCTTAGGGTTTGTGGAATGCTGCTCTTTCTCATTTTTCAACATTTAGCTCGAATGAGATACTCATGCAATTCATCTCAATTGATCCACTACCTAGCCCTGGAGAGCACAGAATCACCTACGGGTAGGAGGCAACTGGGAATTTGCCCCAACTGATCTTGGATAATCAGACTAAACTATGAGCATCAACACTGATGCCTGGGGAATTGCTCTTTTCATAGGACACTCATCCACTCATTTCCAAGTGTGAGATCTAGGACAAAATATCTCTCCCCATTTTGGCATTTGCTTTTCAAGAAATCACCCTTTCCTGAATTTCTAGCCCCTGTTTTGAAATTCTAAATATGCATTCTTATGTCTATTGGCCATGTTTTTATGTGCATTTTTTCCTTTTTAGTATTATGAGCACAGCATGATAATTTTGTGCCTGATAATTTAATACACACATGTAATGTATAATAATAAAACATTCAACTTGTCTGAAAACTAAAAGAACTGATGATAATGAATGCAAATATGAGCAAATAAATTGATATATCTGAAAAGAAGAAATTTCTAGGAGAGTCCACTTTTAGAATAATAGTCAAATAGTGTTCACTGATTAAGAATCTGCTTGTCTTTATCCACTTGATCTATTTAACTACTCAGAGTCAACATCATTATCTGGGAACTAACCAACCAATCTGCCATTGCCCATGTTTATCAGGGAGCACATGAGAACACGGGACCCACTTCAGAGAGCCCAGAGTCCACACTGCAGTTGAGGGAAGAGCCAGCTGCCCTCAGAGGGTTAATCTACTTCTCTGAATAGCTGATTTATTTATTTCTGGAGTAACTTGAGCACTAAGGAAAATGTACTTTACAGTTGGAGATATTGCAAGATAGATCATCTCTTCACACATTTGTGAGGTGTAGGACATAGCACGACATACAGTTTGTCAAATTGTGTTCATTTGTGAGAAAGCAGTCCTGCAGTTGGATCTCCTTCCCTAAGTTTCTATTCTGTCATTTCTGAGATTTAAGAAAGGCTTCCAGACCAAGTACTGTCAGTCACGTATATGTGATACTGCACCAGCCACCGGTGATAAGTCACACTTGTAATCACTTAAGATGCATTTACTCACAGATGATATGCATTTTGCAATTCATGGTGAGCTTTGTAGCTCATCAGGATTTGAAGTAGGTCACAGAAAATGTTTGAGCTTTAAAACTCGTATGTTATTTTTTCTTATCAGGAAGTCTTTCTATTTTTAACACTGGAGAAAACTTTGGGGATGATGTCATACGGTCCCTTCACTTTACAGATTGAGAGTCTGAGACCTGAGAAGGTTAATTGATTTTCTCTAAGTCCCAGAGCTAGTTAGTGGCAACACCAGCACCAAAGCCATCTCTGTCCTGTCCCGACGGCTCTCTTTCCGTATACCAGGCCATCCCATCTCTGACTAAGCAAACCGTACTTCTGAAGTGCATTATTAAAGGTTTATCTGCTCTGCCCTTGGTGGCTGGGTCAGCAATAAGATTATTAAATTTTTATTTCACTCGGAGCTCTCTAAACTGGGAGATTCTCATCTGTCAGACTTAATCTGCCAAAAAATATGCAGAGGGAAGTAATGAGCACACACGGTAGTCACAGAATTAGACACGGAAAGCCATTAGCAGGGCAATCCCTGGTGTGGTCTACAGCCGAAATTTTGTGCTTAGAAAAGCATTTTGTCTTTGTGCTGAAGCTGCCATAGACGCCTGCACACAACTCGTCTGGTCTGAACCCACAGCCGCTTGTTACTAGAAGTACCTCCACTCTGACATCTGCATAAATGCCAAATGAATCTGCCGTATGATAATGAATACAAAATGAATTAATAATGATATGTGAATCCTGAATACAATTTACAGTTCCTCAGACAAAACAGTATCTTTTTTAGCATGCACCTGCATAAACTGCCTCCTATAGACCTCTGTGCAAAACCTACCAGCCTTCTTTCAGCCCACCACCGCCATCTACTGGCCATTGGCAGGATAGCAGCCTTCCTGGGGGCCTGCCTCCCGGGTCTGCTCTGCTCGCTTCTGCTTTCTTATTACTAAACAGATATATAGACATTTGCGTTTTAGAAGTCTGTCCGTTTCCAAGAGTGCGTTCTTTCTTCTTTCAGTTAATTTGGTTGCAAATAAAACTACTCTAGGGCAAAAAATACTTGACAGTACGTTCTATCGCATAGTACAATTGAAACACGGTATAGTCCCATCTCTAATACAAAGCACTTCTCTGTCTAAAAAAAAAAAAAAAACATAGCAACACATTTGTTTTTGCTTGCTGTTTATCACTACAGTTTTCATCATGGACGTCTATCTCTCCACCTCCTTACCAAACACTTGGAGGCTGCCCTGATTTCCACCCGTAATGAATTCAGCAATTCTAAACTGCTCACACTCATCATTTGAAATGCAAGCTTTATTAGTTTTATTCCTTCTACCTAGTAGTGAATACTTACTGTGTGTCATCGACTGCCCCCCACTGCTACAAGCATTTTTTTTTTCCTTCAGTGTGTCTGATTTTTTCCTTTTGTAGCGGGTGGGGGATGTGCTGAAAAAGTACTGACTTTCAGAGAAATCTGGCTGAACTTGCAGGAGAGAAAAAACACAGAGTTGGAGGGAGACAGTTGGGAAGCTATCCTGGAAATCCAGCCCAGAGAGAACTGTGTCTTCCCTGGCTGGGGAGAGAGGCGAAGGTGGCGAGCAACAGCAAGTCTTGGAACAGACCTGGGAAGCAGGGCTCGCTGTCAGTGTTATGGCGAGAAACTGGATGTGGGGTAAGAAAGACTCAAAGATGATACTTCCATTCTTGTGCTGAACAGAGATCAAGACTGGAAATAAATGGGAGAGAAACCAAGAGTTCTGTTTCACACCTTTTGAACTTTGGATTTTTATCTAATATTCAAATAGAGCTGACCAGTGGTCGATTTTCTTTACATGTCGATTTCCTTTAGATAGAGAATTTACTTTTTCCCATAACGAGTTGTTCAGGGAGGGCTATAAATTAAGGTGTTCAGCCTTTATTGTTCCTAGGAGCTGGGCTGTAAACAAATGTGTTATGTCTGAAAGAAAGAGCTCAGTAAAAGAACGAAGCATTCACTCTCTTTTATGCAAAGTTCAGAAAAACTGTTTCACACAAGTTGCTCCATCATCTGAAAGAACTAATAAACTGCTTAGAAACAAACTCCCCTGCCATCTCTAGAATTCTTCCTCGTGCTTTGCAAGCTCCAATTTGGATATTTAAAAATAACTGAAATAAAGATGAACATAATCTTCTTTTTCCTCTTCTGCGCAGTGTGGTTACTTGATCCCTGAATCTCTAAGGTCCCTCCCTCTCACCCTCTGACTCCGTGACGATGTCTAACTGAAGGAACGGTGTATTCCTTCGTAACTAGGCCACCTATTAAAAGTCAGTCCATTTATTTTCCAGATTAAACGTTTTTTAAAAAAAATTTTCCAATCATGTTATCTTTAAAAGTATTTACTAAGATTTAAAAGGAACAAGTATTGTTGCCAAGTAACCAGTCTCATTGGAAGAAGTGAGTCAGGCAGTATGGAGCAGAAAATGAAAGTAAAAATTTCAAAAGAAAATCTTCCACAACATCGCCCTAAGTATAAGGCATACGTGTCCAAGTTTGAGGTTTCCTAATAAGATACACTCATATTTGAATCTTTACATCTGAGCTTGAGTTTGAAAAGGGAAAATGAATTATTGTCATCTCCCTCCGTAATCACATATTAACCAAATATATGCTGCACTGGCTATTGAAAAAACACGGCTAGACCTTTCATTAATTCATTTACTAAACACAAACAAAACAGGTGAGTTTCAGGAGGTGTTAGGATGTGGTTGGACTGAATAACAGCACTTGGAAAAATCAACGCATGCAGAAATGATCTTTCATAAAAAGTTTTAGATGGCAATTCAGTGAAATTAGAAAGCATTTAATTTCATTTTATTATCCTTTTCCTATTGATTAGGTCACATACAATTCTGAAACTTCACTCTTCCCTTCACTGACTCTTCTACCGCCCCTAGGCACTTCACGCATCCTCTTTCCCTTGTTTCTAAACTCTCTTGTCCCTGTCCATCAAACCTCAATTCCACAGATCACAGTGCATTTCTTCTTTTCTCCTAGACAAAATCAGACTGCTCCTCTGATCCTTCTCACTGAAATGAAGGAAGAGAGTGCAATAGCTTCAACAAAAATCTTTTATTTTATGTGTCAAAGTCATTCTGTTTGTACACTATGTTTTATGCTACTGACAAAATTCCTCCTTATGCACGAAGTACTCTGAAATTCTGTAAAATTTTTAGCATTTAAATGTCTATTCGTAAGGTTAGGATTTATGCATGTGCATCTAAATGGTCACTCAAAAGTGAAGCAGTTGGAAGCAGTACTCACTGACAAGGAAATATTTTTTAGGTAAAATGTCATCACTTTTTTGTGATCCAACATCAGGCACCAATTACAAATCCAATTTATAAATGTCTGAGTTGTACTTAAAAATGAATAATGTGTTTTTCATTTGACTTCCTGTTCTATATTGCATTTAATCTAAAGCTTGGCTCTATCTGCATATATTAATGATAAAGAGATGTCAGAGGATTACAGAAAGTTTTTCAGCACATAAAAGCAAATATGTGATCATCAAGTCTGTGGAAGCACTGCTACTTTTCCAACCTATATCTCCCCTCTTTTCATGGTTTCCCAAAGTCTAGTTAAGTATGTGATAAAGGGTATATTTCATAGCATCCCTCATAGTAAAGTGTAGTCATGTGATTAATAATGGAACACTCTGGGAAATAATGGAACATTCCAGAGTGTGCCCTGAAAGAAACATGTCCTTGTTCCCTCACTTCATTACTGTCTGGTATGAATAAATCATAGAGAACCTTCTGAGCTGAACAGTTAAATGCAAGCTCTTAGAAATGACAGAACAAAGGACAGAAGGGTCTTGGGCTTCTGATGACTCCCTAGAGTAGAATTTTCATGCTTCTTCAACTTTTAAATAATTTGCAAAATGAAATCTACCCTCTTTAAGTGAACTATTTTACTTTTAGTCTCTATTTCATTTTTTTTTCTTTTTTGGTACATTTTAGGTATGCAATCCAGTTGTATTCATCACTGGGATCTTGTACTTTTATGTGATATATCTTGGTTCTTATTTCCCCATTCCCCTGCCCTCCCTTCACCCCCTCCAACCTTTACTATTTACAAATTTCCATTTTTTTCCTTTTCTCTTATTTTTTCTTCTTTATTTTAGTCTATTTCAGGTAGCAGCTCTACATCTTAATGACATACAAGTAGATAAACACACTGTCCAAATTTTGTTCATAAGTGTGCTATCAGAAGGGTTTCATTTTCAAGTATACCAGGTGGTTCTTGAATATGCTACATGAAGAGTCAACAAGACTATTCTGTGATGTCCAATGGTGACTCTGTGGCCCTAATCTGTAATCGGTCCCCTTCACTTCAAGAAGAAATAGTATAAGAAAATAAATAAATTCGTGTTTAGTGCTTACAACATAAATTCACTAGAATTGATTTTAAATGAATACAAAACAAAACAATAATTCAATCATAGTTTCATGCAGGATTTGTATTAGGCATTAACTATATATTTATTTGTATATTCCAAGAGATAAATAATCAGTTAAAGTTTGCCTTGAAAAATAAAATCTATGAGTCCTGCAAGTCTTACCATCTTATGCAACCTGTCTAGATTCTAGTTTTCTTCTATATAAATGAGGATAATGTTGATACCTAATTCACAGGGCTAGTAAGATTCAACAAGATAATCTGTTTAGAGCCCTTAGCAAATATCTCCACAGCAAAATAATCCTATGTCTGCTAGTGTACCTTTTGGCATTATTGGTATTATTACTGTTCTATAGTACAAATATGTATATTTTATTTATTTACATATTCATTTGATATATTATACATCTGTGTTTTATATTATAAAAGAATAAGGTATTTCAAAAACTGTCATCTTGGAAATCAGATGTCTTGCTAATTAATTATAAGGCAAAATTACTTGATCAACAAAACATTCCCATGAGAGTTCTAAGCAAGTGATTATTTCCAGTTAGGGCACTAAAAATACTTTATAAAAAAGATAACAGTTTTAATAGAAATTGAATAATGGGAAATCTCTTCTAGTCAGATATCGGGAGCCAGGATCTGCTGGATAGCACAGTGCGAGGAAATGCATAGTGCTCACAGTGCTATTTTGTTTTATAATTGTGGGAAGACAGGAAAATTATTTCAAGAAGCACAGGTTGAAAAAGAAAAGGAGATTTTTGAAGGATAAACTGACAAATAGCAGAAGTAAGTACGCTGTCACTTCCATCAGAACTGGAGCATTAGAAGTGAGCTAAAGGGCCAGAGATAAATATAACTTTCTTTGTGCCTGTAGCCATGGTAAAAGGAGAGGCAGCCATCAGTTTCCTGGGGCATCATGTGAAAAGTGACACGTAAACATCTATGAAAGAAATCTGAACTAAAGCAAGGTGACTTAGATTTCTACCTTCGGATTCAATACAGAATGTCATTTTTAGCTAGATGAAATGTAAATTGGCCACTTTCTTGATGAAGGGGACTGGCTCTTGTTGGTAAACTAAAAAGAAACAAACATTTTGCCAGTCACATCCAGTTTCAGTGAAGGAAAGGACAGTCTTTAACCTACCGTTGCAAGTTGGCTTTCAATCTTGAGATCAGCTATTTGGAACTCCTGAGACTAGTTCAGTCGTCCAAAATTCTGAAAGCAAATAATGTGTAACAGTGTTATTTCTGAGACTGCAACTTATTTTATTATTCATGTTTTATGCCTCCTCATACACCTTTTAAGAACTTATGCAGTTAGGAAAATTGTAACAGGAAATGGAATCAAGAAAAGAACACAGATTTCGTCGGTCCCGAAGATAGTCCCAGTAATTCTCAGGTGATTTCGCTTGACCTCTCTCAGTGCAAATTAGGTCCTTCTCCACCTTGCCTAATGACTGTCCAATTCTAGGCAGCAGCAAAATAGTTCTAAATAAGCTTAGTATTGGTTAAAATTAGAGTAGCTGCTAAATTCCTTACATAACGTTTAATCTAATATTTACAATTTACATTACAATCCAGAAAGTAAACAAATGCTTAAACAAAATAGAGGCGGGGTGTAGATTCTGGAATGCTAGGCAAAATTAGACAAAGTAGAAATTGGCCTTGTCTCACTCCCACTCTGCGTGAAATTGATAATAAACTAATGCCACTTATAATAAAAATATAAAATGATCACAGCAGAGGGAACAAAAAGTGTGGGAGGATCCATGCCCGGGAGATTTTAAGAAATTAAAATTTATTGAAAAGAGAGAGAGAACAGAATACTGATGACTGATGCAGCCAGTTAATAAAATTTAAAGATCGGAAAGGACTAATACAAGGGAGAGCCTGAGGTTCTCAGAACCTTTGGGAGGAGTGATTTCTGAAAGGCTTCGCATAATATAAATTGATATTAAGACGTGTTTAGGAACAATGAGATTAATTAAAGGACAAAAAATAAAATCGCGACTTCACCAACCCATATGTAGAGAAATTCCAGGCATCTAAAACACACACACACACACACACACACACACACACGTGTGTGTGTAAACAAACATGACAGTGGGCCCTCAGTTATGACCCACCTGACGAATGAACAATTTGGGTTATGACCAGAATTTTAGTTTTAACATACAACCGAATGAGTTATAGACCAAATGCTGGCTGCCTGTGCTTCAGATGGGCTCAGATTTAACCCTTGAAGAGTTCTGGAAAGAACATTGCAACATCCTCTCCTGTGTGGGGTTAACTGAGAAATCCTGGACCAATGTTTCTCTCAGGACGCTGAGATCTGCCTGTATACAGAAGAGTGACTTTGGAAGCTGTGTAGAGGAGCCTGAGCCTTCAATTGATCAACTTGAGTTACAACGAGCCTTCAAGAATGAGATGAGTTCTGAAGTCAAGGGTCCACTGTGTTTACCACGAAAAAAATTAGGTGAAGAGACCAGAGAATGCATCAGAAAATGCCATGAACGATGCCCAGAAGAGCAAAGGCCAACAGCTGAGTCCCAAATCCCCTAAAACCCAGTTGACAATTGCCTTCCACTGATACACATGTCAATATTTGTATTTTTATGTTTTTTATGTTTGGTTGGTTGTTTTTGAGTTGGGAAGTGGCCTCTATTCCATGTGTGAAGATGGTAACTTTATTCAGTAGCTCCTTTAGCTAACCATCTAGCCAACACACACAATAAAATACTAGTGCCAAATATGAAAATTTTAGAAGGTAGATTTATTCTAAATAGTTTAATTTGTCCATGAAAAAAATACATCACAAGTAGTTATAGAAATGAGTTTCATACATCCTGCTATTACTGAACCCAAGTCATTACCCACCATGCCACCTCTGTGAATACAGCCAATAATAAGATATGGTCTGGGCTTGCCAGACATTTACCTTCTAAGGGAGGAAGCAGACCTAGAGGTGTACAGTGAAAGTATTTCCCACACGTTGGGATGCACAGGGGAAAAGGCATAAAGTACATTGATAGAACCCGGAGGGCAGTGACACGGGATGGGGATGATTAGGAAACTACATAGTCCAACATTTCCCTATGCAGTGACAGAGACAGTTTTAAAAATAAACAAAAATAAAGCTTAAGAAACATGTTTCAGTCTTTTAAGGCTGTATGAAGACATCACAGAATAAAGCTGGAATATAGTAGAATAATACAGAGGTTCCAAATTAATGTTCACCTTGTACCTGAAAAACACTTTCAACAAGAGAGTACTTGCTTCTACGACTTGCTATAACACAACATTGCGGTCTCCTTTCATTTTTTTCATTTCTACCGCCTCCTTCTCCTTTTTTTAAAATCAAAACATTTTGAACAAAGGAATTACTTGATTGAGTTACCATACAGGTTAGTGAATCAGCTAATACATTTTTAAATGTATCCATAAATTTAGTAATTTCAGTAAGTTCTGCAAACAAAACAAATGTCAGAAGGTCCCCGGTCACTGTTATATTTGTCCCTTTTGTTACATTAGCCATCTCCTTCAAAATCTTGTCTTTAGGGTTCTCTAAATCCACATATGTTAAAGAAAGATACATTTATAATACCTATATTCAATAGTATAAAATATGTATATAAAACTCATAATTTATTTTATGATTATCATCATAATGTCTAATAATCCCCAAATTCTTTAGATTTCATATTTTGCATGTTTTGAGAATTTTAGAGCCATGACTTTTTTTTATGTAGCTCAAATAGGTTTTATTTTTTAGTCTTACTGAGTTTACTAGCACTTTTTAAGTATACAGCACAGTTACATTTATTATTGGGATCTTGTACCTCTACAAGATAGATCTTGGTTCTCATTTTTCTCCATATCCCTGCTCTTCCTTCACCCCCTCCACCCTCCCTTATTTTTTCCTTTTCCCATATTTTTCTTGCCCTTTATTTCCTTTCCCCGACCCTTCCCACTTCCCCTACACCTTTAGCCCTTTTCTTCCTATTCCACATTATCAGTTATACAATTTGCACCTTATTTACACTTTTAGTTTTTTCCCACCAGAGAAACTATCCAGTATTTACAAATGTGTGCCTGACATTTTATTTTTAATGGCTATATTATTATCATGCATATTTTGGTGCAAAATCATTTGCGAATACATAGACTCTTGTTCATCAGGATGACATTTCATTTTATCAAAAATTACTATTAGTACAATAGTACTATTAATATCATTTACTCTTAGCAAAATATTTTACCGTATGTGGTTCAGATTTTTTTGAAAAGTTTGAGCAACAAGCAACTGCCACTTATAGAATATTCGCTCTGCTCTAGATGCAACAATATGAACCTTGTCAAGGCTATCTGAATCATACAACCCTGCTTTTTGATACTTTGTTCCCATTTTTCAGATAATAAGCTGAAATGTAATTAAGTCAAATTGCTTCGTCAAAGTCAGAAGCATGAAAGTAGTATATGTGGAGTTTTTGAGGAAGTTCATTGTCTGACACTTGAAACTTATTTCCCCAAATTCATTATTTGTTTGATGTGCGTTAGGCAAGATATATAAATTGCCAATATTACTAGCAGCATCTAATTATGACTACAAGCTTCAAAACAACATGCTTTGCTTTGCACACAGAGAATCTATTTACTCAGCCAAAGAGTTCATTAGTGTCATAGGCTGACGGCTCACCTCTCTCCTCCTGGTGCCTGGATTGTCAATCAGATGGAACGCTTCCATTTACACCTGCGTCCCATTACTTCAATAATAACCATGCGAGCTCTGTCCCTACCATTTCAATTTATAGAAGCTACTACTGTGTCACTGACAAGTGGAGCTGGCTCAGACATTTCAAAATAGAAATATAATTAGGAAAAGAGAATATATTTTATTCGGAAGTACATACTTGCTCTCATTTATGTTTTAAATTATATTTAATAATGTATACAATCTGTTCTGTGCAATGAG
Organism: Fukomys damarensis; assembly: GCF_012274545.1. Classification (NCBI taxonomy): domain Eukaryota; kingdom Metazoa; phylum Chordata; class Mammalia; order Rodentia; family Bathyergidae; genus Fukomys; species Fukomys damarensis. Next base: position 20,281,774 of record NW_022900947.1, on the reverse strand, counting down.
TATTCAGTGCCCAAGTAGGTATGGGTTTATAAATGAAGAATTTGTTGCAACATGAATTATGCCACAACATCCAGTCACACACACAGAATCTAAGAATATGAAAAGTTTCAGAGGGCTGGGGATTTAGCTCAGTGGTGCTGCCACCTGCCTCGCAAGCCTGAGGACCTGAGTTCTGTAACCCCAGAAAAAGATTGGATGACACAGTTAACTTATAGATCATGCTTAGTTCTCCTGTTCACAGTAGAAGTCAGTGAAAACTAGCAAAATCTCATTTGTCTATTCATTTGTACTAATATTTTACTGGAACCTTCAGCTAAGCACTGACCTTAAATGTAAGCCATGACTGTAATTCTATATTTTAACAGCAATTAAGAATGGTTGTTTAAAAAGTGATCCATTACCTTGCTGTGTTCTCTGACCTTTCTACATCAGAATTTCTGACACTTGATAGTTTTCACCACCAGCAGATTCCAAGCACACAAGGCATTCAAGGGAACTCTCCCAAGAACTACCCACTTCACACTGCTGCCACTTGGGTGACGACTGCGAACGTTTCCCTTTCAACAGTCTCTCTCAGAAAATCTTCTTATGCTCTTTCTCTATAAGACTGCTAGTCCTTCATAGCATAGGGATGCATGTCTGACTGAAATCATGTTTTCCATTCAGAAATAGAATCTCCTTCAGAAAGGTACTTCAAAACTGCATAGTACATGCTCGTGAGAAGATGATAAAAGTGGGCCCATTTACATCCCTGTCTATAACGCTCTCAAAACTGAGCCTGTGGGAATAAGCACTGGAACATTTGGGCTCTCTCCCACTTTCTCTCTTTCACGCACACACATGCACACACACACACACACACACACACACACATGCACACACACACATCCCTCACACATTGTCTCTCCACTCCTTTCTCCTTCTTCTCCTATCATAAAACATCTACTTCATATCAAAAGATCTTTCTTAGCACAAAGTTACTAAATTTTAAAATATAATATTCATTGAAAACATGCAAAATATATATCTTCATATAAGATATATATCCTTTGTATAAATATATATTAAATTGTTATAATAGATAATATAAAGAATTATATATACTTACTTCCCATAACATATATTTACAGCATTTAATACAATAATTTATAGAATAACTATAATTTTTCTATATGCAATGTATATATATGTATAATAGCAATTTAGCAGCGCTGTGCAAACATTACAGGATCCACATGAGATGAGACACAAATCAGAAATAATTTAATCAACAAAAGTTTGAAAATTTCAGAATTCTATTTATAGCAGTCTTAATAATATAATACAAATAATATAGATATAATATGGATAATATAGATAGATAATATATTATGAAGCAGGCTTCTTAATTACAATGAGAAACCAGATCCAACCAAGAGATCCTCTTAGAAAAGGAACTTCAAAACAGGAAGTTTTGATGATAATGTTTCTCTTATTTGCAACCCGTTGTCCTCCAGCATGTTAATACTCAAGGTTCACTGTATACAATAAGACTCATATAGGGCACACTTGGACAGGACTGTTTCCTTCCTGAGAAGTCTAATTTTTAAACAAAGCATCAAAAAAGATACCATAGGCTTGTGTTGACCATGTGAGTTAAGAATTCTCAATGTTGTTCCCTACTGTGGGCATTGTGAAAGGCACTAAATCCACTTTCTCTCAGTCCATCCATCTGTAAAATTACTATTCTGATTATTAAACATTTGTAAAGTATCCACCATGTCCTAGGCACTGAATATAACGTGTATAAAGACATTGTTTGTGCCCTCCAGGAGCATAATGAAGCTTATCACCTACTTCTAGGAATGTCTTGAGGATTCAAATACTATTTTAAAGCCCCAAGAGCTATTCAGAAGAAATGTGCTGTATAATTGCAAAAATCATTATAGATGAATGGACATGTTCCATTAAACACTAGCATTGGTTACCAAGACTGCGGACTCTTTTTCCCTGGAGAGCCTTTAAAAAATAGAGAAACTAGACATATATCTGCCTAGAATGGTTTAGGTGACTCTGCGCCTAGCCTAAGTCAGAAGATTCACAAAGGAAAAAATGTGAACTCTCAAATTATACCATCATTAGTGTTTTATAAAGATCAAAGTTGAAAACAGATGAAACAAATAAACAAGTTGAAAATCGGGAAGAGCTCATTTCTGAGTTAGGGATCGGATGAACTATTCAGATTAAATGTAAAGGTACCTGTTTAACCAACTGCCAAGTGTTTACCATTTTTTTCTGGTTCTGAAACCACTTGAGCATTTTAAACTTGTCACTAAAACAAAAAACAAAGCTAGACTTTTCAGCAATGAGCATTAATAGATTTTTTAAAACTTACTAATAAAAGCAGCCTGAATATTCTGAAAATGAAGAATTCTGAACTGACAGCTTTTCAATAGTTAGTTCCTGAAAATATTTAATCAATGATTTTCTTCACTTAAGCCATTCTAATGAAAACATCTCTAATTATCCAGCACAGCTTTCCCTGCCTGATCAAATCCAGTGAAACGAATATAATTTATCTAATGTTTAAAATAGAGGTTAAAAAATACTTGTAATGTCGTAACATTCCAAAATTACATTTTTCTCCAGATTCAAAAGCACATCCACTCAGATATAGGATTGCTCAGAAATAACCCACTGCAAATGTTCACATATAATAAGAAAATACTTGATGTGAACTTAATTTGGAGTCATTTGTTTCTTCTAAAAAAAAGAAAAGAAAAAAACTCTTAACAAAAGAATGAGCAACAGCATGACCTTCACAGAAGGATAACAGGGCTACCTGGTGGCAGGATTAATTATTGACTCAAAGGCTGTGAAATAGCCTTCAACAGAGTTATTTTCACAATCTCTAGAAAGTCTCTTTCTTCCCTGGTATTATCACTGTGGCAAATTGACAGGAGTGTTTAAAACATTATCTATTATTTCTGCATCACAAGCCCAGTGGACTAGGTCAATCACCTTGTCAGTTCTAAACCTCTCCTCTGTCTGACTTGGATGAAAATGCAAGCTGAGTGAGGAAGAGCCCTGGCTAGGAGCAGGGAAAACTGGATTGTCAGGCTTGGCTCTGTGACCAGGAGGACACTTCCACTTCTCTGGACTGCAATCTCTTTCTGTTTTAAATGAAAACATTGAATAAGACAATTGCATACTTCAGTCCTTTCAGTTATAAACATTTTCTTTATTCTCTGCTACCTTGTATTTTTGTGAAATGTTAGAGGAAAACAAAGTCTTTCAACCTGAGTTCTTTTTTCCAGGAAACTCCCATAGCACTTTGTGGGTATCCTTCTTGAAACATATAGTAAGTATCATTAAAGATGTAAAAATGTGCAGGTCACAGTTAAATTGCATCCAGATTATATACATTTTGAGGCAGCCTTCGCATTAAGAGTAATATTATCATTTATATTTCTTTTTAGAAAAGACAGAAGTAATATAAAATCCAGATTTAAGATTCTGTTGAAAAGGCAAAAGTTAAGTTTATGGTTCCACAAATCTTGTGGCAGCAATCTTTCCGAGCAGGGTAATTATCATTTTTGGCTGTGATGAATGCTTTATAATTTACCCTTAAATCCATTATATTTATTTCATATTCTCCCGGGTCCTATACACACGGAAAGCTGTGAGTGTGTATTTGTGTTTCTCTGCTCTATTAAACAAGGAGCTTGTCTATGGAAAAGAACTTGGCTTCAACCTTTGTGATAGTCAGTTAGTAGGACACACTTACGCACGGATCCGACACACCCAGAATGTCCTCAATGGCACTCATATTGCCATTTACCTTTCCCTCAGCTTCTTATCTGGAACTCTGGAAACTAAGCCATTTCAGTGATCATGAGATGTATAAGCCAGATATTCTTTAGTTAGTTCATTCAAATTAAGGATTTGATTCATGTGTTTCCTGCACCGTTTACCTTCTTAAAGAAGTAACTAATCAATTGAAATATATCTACATTTTCTAACACTTTGGATCATTTGTCTGATAATTTAACATTTATAACTACCTAAATGTTATTAAATACAATATTTTATTTGTTTATTGTTTACAACTCTCTCACTCATAAGTTCTAAGAAAACAGTCTTAACCAGTATTCAAATGCCAACTTGGGTAGACAAAATACAGGAAGAAAAGCTCAATGAATATATTTGAATGAATACATCAAGTAATGAATTATGGATACTTTGTATTTCCCATTAATGTAAATAAAAACAAAATACTATGACACACCTATACATATAAGTCAATATTAGTATGTGTAAAATTCATTAATCCCAAATTTGTGCAAAAGTTTATTTATTTTCTGGCTGTACAGTCACATAATTTATTTTAAAAATTATACATAAGATTTTATTTTGCCCCATTAATTTCTGAACTTACCTTCTAATCTTCTAAAATTTATATTTAAATATAAACCTTATGTTTCTGCTAGTTTGGGGATCTATTTCTATATGGATCAATGTTCACATTTCAATAACTCATACGCTAGCAGCCTAACTCGCCATATACTAAAATTACAATACAACTCTCCTCAATTGGTTACAAGCTCTTGTTTCATATTCCTTTAAAGATATTACTTATAGCAGCATTATATCTTTGTAAAGCATAGAAGATGGGAACTCATTGTTCTTACATTAATTAATTGTCTGCTCAGGTTACAATATTTTTACACACCTCTAGAATTAATTTAAATTTTAAGGTGAAAGCTTAAATGTCCTCCATATACTATCTCTGTTTTCCACTGTTACTTCATTTTGTCATTTTAATTTTGTTTTGCATTTCAATTTCTTGTTTATAACCTCATTTGACCCCCTGAATATTTCTGATGTCATCTAATATCTACTGCATAGTCTGTCTTTATTTATCTCCAAGTACTTTTTGCTTATATGTTCATTTCTCTTTCTTCTTTGATGAATGATTTCATAATAATTACAAGCAAAATGCTATGTTTCCTAATTCTGATTCAATTAATGCAGGTTAATCAAAAATTAAAATTACATAAATCCACTGATTTTCCTTGGTTCTGGGCTAAAAGGCTCTTCCCTTCAAGATAGGATTACATAAAGATATTACAATACACAGAATTCCTATATAAACTTATTCAAGGTTCTTCATCTACCTAACAAATAATAACAGAAAAATGACAGCAGCTTGATTTTCAACTTAAATTCCATATAACTGTGAAGACATACATTTCTTTTTTTAAGACAGCCAATCTATGGTATTTTTTTAATGACAGTCCCTGTCTACTAGTACAAAAGCTGAAATACTTTTTTTTTTTTTTTTGGTGCTGGGGATTGAACTCAGGTCCTTGTGCTTGCAAGGCAGGCCACCGAACTACTGAGCTAAATCCCCAGCCCTGAAATACTTTTAATAAATAAAAACTTATCACTCAAGTTTCTGGTCTCTTTTTATTAGCAGTGGATTGAACCCCGGTCTTAGACATCATCTAAGATGTCTAATGAAAGCCACTAAACACCCAGAAGATATTATGAGAAATGAATGCTCAATTTTAATTAAATGTTAAATATCACTTAACACATTAAATATATTTAAGGTGCATTGTCAACACAGATGATTTTGCTAATGATTCTAAAATTCCTTATTGAGAAAACACTGAACCCAAAATAGCACTCAACAAAGTCAAACAATATGTGTAAGTAATGAGAACAGGATTGTGAAAAGTTTGCTAGAATAACAATAGTATCAAGAACTAAAATTGTATGATTTTATGAAACATAATAAGACTAAATTTAAAAAAATATTAATTGTATTAGTAATCTGTCAATTCAACTTACTCATTCTTTCAAAATTTTATTTTCATGGTTATAATTATTGAGATTGAGCTTTCAAATATTAATTTGCTTTCTGAATTTAACTCTGTAAACTTACATTTGACAAAGTAGTCTGAGAAAACGTAATTTGACAAATATTCTGATGCAAGATTATGCTCTCCTTGATAAATTATAAAAGATCTTGAAATCAATGAAATATCAGAAATATTATTGGGAAGGGGATTTAGTTCAGTGGTAGAGCATGTGCTTCAATACATCAATACCTAGCGGAATAAAAGGAGGAGAGAGAAAGAGAGAGAGGTGGGGGCGAGGAATAGTAAACACGGTCCAATATTCCCTAATTGAGTAATATGCATTGAAAAACTGGCAACTTTAAATATAAAAAAATAGAAAATAACATGAAGTTATAAACATTGATGGCTCCTTTGCCCAGGTCACTAGCTTTAATTAATCGAACTTTCTTATTTAAGGTACCACATTGCTATTAAAATAAGAATCCTAAATTTTAGTAAGTCTAATTCTCTTGGCAGAGTCAGAAATAAAAACATATCTAATCTAGTATAGCACCTGTATTTCAAGAAATTACTCTTCCTCTTCAGAACATTAGAAAGATAAGCTATTAAACCAATTGATTCAGCCACAATATTTAATTTCACTGCTGATAGTGCACCTAAATTTTTCTTCTTTAAAGCATTTTAACTGATCCAATATCTAAATTTTAAGAATAGAAATTTGTTATTTCAGCTAAGCAAATGAAATATAGAACAATCTTACAGGAAATATATCATTTATCCTGATTTTTAATCATTTTAAGCACTACTAATCAAATAGCCTAAGAAATAGGAATAAAAAAATAAATAGGAATATGTCGATACATCCCTAAATTAGTGCAGTTGACTAATGGGACATTTAGATTTGGTTAGAATTTAGTACAGAATTTAGTACAGTTAACTAAATGGATATCCATTAATTACTTTCTCTAAATTTAGAACAAGAAGTTAAATTTCAGTCTGATTGTGTTTAAGAGAGAAATTGTTTAGTAAGCCATTTTTTTTTCCTTTGGGTAGCATATCATTTCTTCCTCTGAGTACACTTCAATGCTCAAAACACCTTCTACTGTAGATAAATTGTACTTACTATGGTGAACAATCAACAAAGACCAGTATTCATAAACAAAAAAAAAAAATGCAAGCTGCAGGCATTGTTTATTAACTAAATTTGGAAAATTCTTTGCTAATTCTAGTCTCTCTCCAATTTATTTACATAATTTCTCCAAACTAATCTTGTAGTAGAACAACCAATTTTTAGGACCATATCAATATTACCAATGGTACTAGTAAAATTCTAAATACCTTTCATAAGGCAATAAAACAAAATATAAAAGAATTAAAAGATTCATTAATAATACTAAAGAATTCTGCTTTATTAATGACAACGTAGTCATTGTAAAGTTATTTTAATGGATATTCTGGGGGCTCCCACCTACACCTCTCAGGGATTCACTGAATTTGCAGTGGGTTTGAGACATTTTACAAACACAATCTCAGCACTGTTCCTAGGCTGAGATTGGCAGCCTGCAGTTGTGGCACAAAATTCAGGACTTTGGCTGTTTTGTACAGTGGATGAAGTGTATTTCTATGTTGCCGCAGGGAATTAAACACAACTCCTATTTTCTTCCATTTCTACTTCAACAACAGTTACTTTCTATTTTTTCTCCATTTTCTCTCATGGCAAACTAATATTTTTAGGCCTGATCTTTCCCCTCTTTCCAAGGAAATATAGTACATCAGTCAACTATCTTGTTTTTATCTAAAATTTCCCTGTCATCATGTTTTCTAACTATTTTATCAGTCATTTATTAAGTCAGTCGCTCAGTGAATATTTGTTTAGCAAAAATTATTTGCTGAGCACTGTGTTGGCCACTAGAGTTACAGAGATGTAAAAGGCAAATGTAATCTCTGCTGAGACTACTTTATGGTCTGGTGGGGATGGAGACAAGACAAATAAACAGGCTCAAAGGTGAGCTTAGGAATAGCAACATCAATCTCATCTAGGTAGAAATTAGCATGCAGAATCTCTGGACCCATTATCAGTTTTCTCAGTCAAAATCTAACAAGATCTCACAGTGATAGGAACATTTAAATTCAAGAAACCCTGTCATAGAGGAAATGAAACACAATTAAAATTTATAAACATTTTCTAAAATAACTCGTTTCTGTCAAACTAGATTTCTCAAATGATTCAGACTTCTGCATTGTATTTTTCTCTTTCCTTCAAACTACACTCATCACTATTTCTTGAAACATTCTTGGTTTTCTTTGTATTTTTCCCCACATTCTCCCCAAACCTGGAATGTTCTACAGTGCTTCTCAAGGATCCTCTTGGATAATACTATTAGCAGTGCTGAAAATGATGTTACTTCACTTTGGTTGAACACATACTATGTGCCAAAGGCTTTTCTGAAAGCCTTACATTTACCAGCTCATTACCACTTGTAATGCTCTTTGAGGAAGACATCATTATGGTCCTCATTCTACTGATGATGTGCTAAGTAATGGAAAGGTTAAGTGACAACCAGTCCATTATAAAGTTTTTCTGTGTTCTCTAAGTGGGACACAATAAATCTTTTCTGTAGGTATTCTTGGAGATTTCTCTCTACTTCACCTAAGAAACTTCACTATTTCTCAGTAAGGATGGTTTCTATATTTCTCAATACACTTCTACTATGCATTCATATTTTTCAGGAGTTAAGTATTTCACATCCACTGCACATATTTCCATGAAATTTATAACATTATGAGGATTCAAATACATCTTAGGATTGACTGATTTAATGTTTTATATTATAAAGTTTTGGTAATCAAATAGGAGGCTTTAGAAAAAGAAGAAAAAAGTTTGAGACCTGGTCTATGAGTACTTTCCTATGTTGTTACACTAATGACCTTGATAATTCATTATAAATTGTTTTAGTTGATTTTTTTGTTTCTTAGAATAAAACTCAAGTCTCAGCATCAGTGTGCTCCTTTCACAAATGCATTACCACATTTTAATAATAGATTTTACATTATCTCTTTATGAAATTCAACCAAAATGAAGGATTCCACATTCAGTGAAGTTTAGCCACACCGACTGGAACAAGGCAGTTGGGAGAAAGCAACCCAACAATGTCCTACAGAGCTCAAAATCTAACAGAGGAAACACATTCAAACAATTACAACATGTAAGGTTAATGTGGGGGATGACTGAAAGGCCATGTCCACCGTGGCTCAGGAAAGAAGGAAGTGCCATCCAAAAATGACTTTCCAGAAGGGTGGAACAGCTAGTGGGTGGGGCATGAAAATCCCGTGAGGCTCTAAGGAGGGGAAAGGTCTTCGTATTCAAGGCTGAGGATGCTGATGATGCTGTATATAAAAGCTGATGATGTATATGCAAGCTGATGATGGGTGTATATGAAACAGAAGCACTGAAGGAGAAAGAAATAAAATCTATGATCAATAGAGTTATGCAAAATTCAGTTTGAGGTATTGCTACATTTGCATATTCAGTGTGCAGTAGAAAAGGGCATAAAGATACGAGGATATACATTTAAGTGTAGATCCAATAATGAGGGACTTAAAGCTTACAGCCTACATGTTTTTTGTTGTTGTTGTTGTTTTGATTGTTTTTTTTGGGGGGTGGTACTGAGGATCGAACTGAGGTCCTAGCACTTGCGAGGCAGGTGTTGGAACCACTGAGCTAAATCCCTGGCCCCAGCCTACATGGTTTAGCTTGTGTAGAAGTAATTAGTTTCTAGGCCAGTGTCTAAATGCTTAGTATAGTTTTGCATTTTATTCTGGTCTTTAAAAAAAAAAAAGAAAAAGAAGAAGAAGAAGAAGAATGCTACAGCTGGGCTTTGTGGTGCACGCCTGTAATCCCAGCACTCGGGAGGCTGAGGCAGGAGGATCACTGTGAGTTCGAGACCAGCCTGGACTACATAGTGAGTTCCAGGTCAATCTCAACTACATGGTGAGACCCTGTCTCAAAACAAAACAAAAAAGGAATTATAATGCTACAAACTTGGAAACAGCCCAATTGCCCATCAGCAGGAGACTGGATAGAGATGTGGTTTTACCATAAAATGGATTACTACTCAGCCATAAAGCCTGAGAAACTAAAGACATTTATAGCTAAATTAATGCACATTTGGACCATACTTTAAAGTGGAAATAATAGGACATGCATGTATAAATTCCAAATAGTTCTCTGGTGTGAAAAACCAAAAGTGCAAATAAGGTTCAAATTGTAAAATTGATACTGAGAAATAGGAAGAAAGGGGCTAAAGGAGTGGGAGAAGTGGAATGGGTAGGAAAAATAAAAGAAGAGAAAAGAAAAAAATACGAGAAAAAGAATAAATGGAAACAAAGTCTTTGTGAATAGGGAAGGATGGAGAGGGTGCAGGAAGAGCACGGGAATGGGGAAAAGATAAGAACCAAGATCCGTCATGTGAAGGTACAAGATCCCAATGGTGAATGTAACTGTACTGTGTACCTAAAATGTACCCATAAACTCAATGACAAAGAAAGGAATTATGTGTTGTTTTTTTTTTTTTTTTATTTTGGTACAGGGGATCAAACTTGGGTCCTTGCGCTTGCGAGGCAGGCCACCGAACCACTGAGCTAAATCCCCAGCTCAAGAAAAGAATTATAATGCTACCATTTCATGCTAATACAGAGATAGTTTATTCACTGAGAAAGATATTTTTGATTTATATAAATTCCAATTGAAAATTCAGAGTCAACCTGAATGAAGTTCAAAATGAAGTTTCAGATTATAAAAATGAAGTTAAATAAGCCTTTTTATATTTTCATCAATATTCCATATGAGATTTAAGACAACATAAAATTTTTTTGTTAAATATGAATCAACAGATGAAATTGCAAGAAGTCATCCTAACTATCCAAGGATAATGAGTCATCACTAATAAACCCATGGCTAATGTGTTATCCTGACAAGGAAGTAAAACTAGATAACATTTGTACAGTTTTCGTATTTCCAATTCATATTGCATAATCATTAAAATAGTTACCACAGAATTCCACATATAAAACTTAGGGAAAATTTCAAGTACACTATGTGTCTGAAATTACTGTGATATAATAAAAATATTTATAGATAATAAAATATATAGCCATCTTTCAGTTTTATAAAATGCATTCTTTATCCTCTTGGTCAAATGTGCTAAAAAATATATGAGTATATTCCGTGAAATATATGTATTTCATACGCATATAGGATATAGCATATATACTTATATGTTATAATAGTGTAATAATAAATAACTTGATCAACAATGGGTAAATGTCTCAATTAAATTATCATTAGTATCCAGGAATGATAGCACACACCTATAATCCTAGCACTAGGGAAGCTGAGGCAGGAGGATTGCCTCAAGTTGGAGATTTATTCACACACCTATTTTTCTGTATGGTTTTCAAGTATGCAAAAACTGTTTTCAAGTGTTTATACAAGACATATTCTCTGAATTATTTTCTATGCTAGATAACAGAAAAGAAAGAATAAAGAGGAAAAAGAAAGTAAAAAGAGGGGAAAGAGATAAAGACAGAGGGAGTTCAGCTTTGTTAGCTTTGGAGTTACCTGGTGGATTGTTGGGTCATACTTATGGCTGTGTCTGGGTGAGTCATGAAGATGTGACCTAGGTACTACTTCTTGTCTAAGGCCCCTTCTTTTCTGGCACCATTCCTCAGATCTGCTTCATGGCTTCCAGGAACTAAGAAACTAAAAATCTTTGCTCTGCCACTCCTTTCTGCCTTGATATTTCTGCTTTGGAGACAAGTAACCATATATGGTATATTATATGTGATGTGTGAAGGGTGTGTAATAAGTTTTTCTATGCTATACATCAAATTAATCATAATTATCATGATATGTATCACATCAGATATCATGATATATTATATATGATATTTATGTATACATAGTATTCACACACACACACACACACACACACACACACACACACACACTTACATATATAAAGGCTTTACTAAGTAGGTTTATAATGGCTGCCTATGCAATCAGAGGTGGGAAGATACAGTCACATGGCCATCTCTGCCTTCTGAGAGTTGGAGAATCCTGTCAAAGGTCAAAGGCTTAGAGCTCACTGAAGTGTGGCACGACTCCACTTGGAAAAGCCAAAGGGTCTGTGTTGGGAGGCTGAAGAGTCTGAGCTAGAAGCTCGAGGCAACCGGCAGCCAACTGCTATTGACTCAAAGTCAATAGCAAGAGGAAAGATTTCCTTCTTCTGCCTGTTTTCATTCCACCTATGCTACAGATCTGTTGGGTCATTTTAACCCACATCTGGGAGCGTCTTCCCTCTTCATTTAGCAGTCTACCTGTCAGTCGTCCACAGACAGACCCAGAACTACACTCCACTAGTCCGCGAGGCATTGCTTCATCCACTCAAACTCACGTGTCACGTTAGCTATCACAGTAAACAAAGCAACGATGCTGTCGATTGTCAGGAATGAACATTCACCATTTGTGTTTGTCAGTGCTTACTAGAGTCGGATGTAGAAGAACGCAAACATCTGTCTGGGCTGAAAACCCGAAGAATCTGTTTGATGGCAAAGTTCCGTGCAAGTCCACATCAAGGACCTGCACCAGGAAGGCCCAAGGGTCAGTAGAAAGCGCTGGAAAGGCTGTGCTGCCAGGGCAAAGAATCCGTGCTAGAATGGTGCGGGAATCTTCCCTGGAAGTCAGAAGACAATGTCCACGGTGAGCACAAGGGTCGGAGCTCTCCTGAAGGAGGAAAGCAGCTTTCCCAAGAAAATGGAGAGCATTTCTTCCCATTCTCCTTTAACGCCATTTTGGCAATGGTTCTCAGTTGGCATTTTCATGCCCAGAACCACACTGACTCAGTTCAGTTGGGTGTTCCCACTCAAGCTGAACACTGCTTAATCCACCACACCACTTGATGTAAAATAATCTTTAGTAAGCATGTGAATGATAAATTCTGTATTGTCCATAAGAGAACTAAAAGGCAAAAAAATCATGGCCCCTGCCCTGAAAACAGATCTAGAGGACTCAAACCTGTATCATACATCTATAAACACCAAGGAGGCCAAAACAGTGTTATACAGTAAGTATATTTTACAAATTTTATTGGCTATGGATAGAATAATTCTGATTCGTGATTTTCAAGGGACTCGTGTTAGCTTTCCATTGCGATGACAAAATGCTCGAAAGTACCTAGGAATATGAACTTTAAAGACACGCTTCAGAGATTTCTGTCCATGTGAGACAGAGTATCATGGTAAAATGATATGGTGGAACAAAGCTGCTCACTTCAGGGCAACCAGGAAGGGTATGCATCAGGGATAAGATGTACCCTTCCAAAGTCACCCATTAATCTATTGATGAAGGTGGAACACTCATGATCCGATCATGTCTCCAGGATCCAGTTGGAAACTTTACTGTGGATCAAGTTTTCAATACATGAGTCATTGTGGGACACTTCATATTCAAGACTAAATTTAGTACTAAATCCATCCTGCATTGCACAATTCCATACATTGATTGACCGGTGAAAACTGACCATAGCTCAAATGTGAAAGCTACATGCTAAGTATTCAGTCTTTAGTTCTTATATTACATTAATGATTGAGAAACCTAAGGGAGAGTGTGAAGGTGTCTAGAAAATAAAGGACCTTGAAAAAGCTTAGGATAATGACTATTTTCCCATGACTACAGAAACATTTCAATGGGATAAAGAGCACCCACCGACCCCATAGGGTCAGTATATGCTCTCCTATGCTGAGATGAACTTTAAAGTTGAAATTGCTTCTTAGCAGATGTGTGTGTCCCATGAGACTGAGAGGATAGATTATTGAGTGCCTCAATGTGTCCTTTCCAACTCCAGTCAGATAAGTTACACAAATGCCTCAAGAATCTGTATCAATACCTTAAATTCAATATGTTACTGTAGCAACCTGTTGCTTATATATCATACCCTTTAGAATCATCAAACTGAATTCCTACCACATCTCTTGCTGTCAGTGTCCACCTACGTTAGTGATGGCCTCTGCTTGCATGTCTTTCTGAGAGACCATGACATGGTGCCTTTAGCCAATGACTCTGAGCATTTTTTAGTTCAGACTTCTCTAGCTACACAATAGAAAAATAATGCATGCCTTTTCCTTGTCTCTAAGTAGCCTCTTACCAGCAAATGTAGTCTGCCTCGATGCTATTAGCCTAATGAAGATGCTTACCCCACTTTGGATATTGAAACATGGTGAGAGTAACTGAATCAGCACCACAATGAAGCAATTTTCCTCTTATTTTGTGAACTTAAGTGTGCACTATAATCTTATATTTTATTTTTTTTCATTGGAATAACTGGCACGCATCTAAACACAATCGTGTCTTTTGTCTGTTTTTATTTGAGTATATATGACAGGAAGTACTTACTTTATAACACTAGCTCTGCAGAACCTATTTCCCTTCCATGTTCAAGTGTCATGAATATTTATGAACCCATAGATGGAAGCAGTAAAATAAAATGGATTGGCTTAGGCCAACCACTATTCTGTGATCTTTTCCAGTTCATTCAACTGACTGCCACTTGACCAAGACCTCACTCAAATGAACTTACACATTAAACTACTCACTGAAAAATTGATTTCCCAAATGTTTTCCAATTACAAAATCACATGGAGTTTTGCACAAGCATTCTGCAATGCAATCAGTGTATTGGTAAAACTTAATTTTGATTCCACATTTACTGTCCTCAGGCCCTCATGCTCCTTCCTACAGTATGCTTTTATAACAGGTTCCTTTTTAGTTCTGAAAATATTATGCCCCCTATTTACAAGAGAAATCTTCCCTCATTTGGCCATGTGATTTGTGGGCCCTTCCTGTAGTGAGTTTATCTTGTGACTCCATTTTTAGGTGTGGTCACTCAACTTTCTTTGGTCAACAAAATTTGAGTAGGAGGGGTGCAAGTGTTTTCCAAGTAGAAGTTTAACTAGTCATACTCTACTTCTATTAATTCTATGTCTCACTCTCTGCCACTAGAAAAGCATTATGTTAAATCCAGATTGATCTTCCATATCAATTTCCAGAATAAAAGGTATGGGGAACAAAGAAAAAAGAAACGCACAGCTAATAGCATACACAAATAGAATAAACTAATGTACTTGTGAGCCACTGCATTTTCAGGTTGTAAATAAAGTAAAATCTAGTAAAACTGGGACTAGTAGTGGGATTCTTTAATGAAATCATCCTAACATATATGACACTGGCTTCTGGAACTAGGGGGAGATAAGGTTGAAACTGTTACTGAATGTTTGAAAAATAATTATACTGTGTGCTAAAGATGCAAAATACTATACAAATACTTTCACCTATCATGATTTGTGAGGTAAATAATATGCTGAATGCATTGTAGTTTTGGTCAAGGAGCCTTAAATAAGTAGTGTGACTGTGGAAACTTTGTTTCTAGTGACCAAATCAGCCTTCCAATCCCCTCGCTTGACAAAACTTTCCACAGATGTCTCTCTGACTTCAAGTTCCTGGTACTCCTTCTCTCAAAGCATTTATTTGAGAAAACTTACAGTCATAAATTATTTTTCTGACCTGCTAAGATATAAATATTCTACAATCCAAGAACATCTTTCTCAAGGAGGTAAGAAACCTCCTTGAAATGCTAGCGTTGGTAGAAATAAGACCCTATTTCCCAGTTATGTGTATGTGGGTCGCTGCATTACTTTTAGATAAAGCACCAACACAAACACAGGTAGCTTTATCACATTGACTCATCTTACCTCAGTGTCCTCCACAACTTTCCCATTAGCTCACTCTAATGTTGAAAATGTCCTGTACCTCCCCTCAACACAGAGAACTTGCATTCAGTCTCTCTCCCAGTTGCATCATCTTGACCCCAGTGCAGTAGCCCTTGAATAAAGTTTTCCTTGTCTATTTAACTATTTTCTTTGATATTAGCAACATCCAACAAGCTACTACAGAAAATAAATTGGATTTAAAAAGAGTTGGCTGGTTTACATGCAAAAGGGACCAAAGGCTTCAGAAATTTCAGAATTTACAAGGTAGAGGGTTAGAGATGGAATAGAAAAACACCAAATCCAGGATGTTATTGGCAGTGATTTTGTAAAAATATTGGGACTCTGAATTCATACTTAATTGCAAAAGGTTGGGTGAAATACACCCATGCCACAGCTTTCTGATGAAAACAATTACTTCGGCACACCAGAAGTCAGTTGCATAGCCCAGTAGCTGTGTGGGGAGGAGGAGGATAAAGGAAGTGGATTTTGTGTTTGTCTCTTGGGAGACAAATGGCAAGGTGAATGCAAATGTGTCAGAATACCTGCAGGTGAGTTTTTATCCACCTTATGCTCCGTGTTACCTTTTTTGTGTTTATAATTTTCTTTATTAAGTATTTTCTTTTGATTTTTCTGGTACAATTAGCTCATTTTGGTACAATATTACATGCAAATCCACTTTTACAACTAGAGAGGAGGTCGAAAGTGAGTCATCAGGTAACTGGGCTGCCGATGACGACTTGGATCACACGAGCCAAAGAATCTGTGACTGTGAGATAGAGCAAGAAATGACAGAGAAGCGGAGAATGAAGATTCAGAGGAGGAAGAAAATAGGAATGCAAATAAATATTTGACTAGTTGAAATGCTACAAAGTAGTCATGTGTACCCGAATTGTGCAATGTCAGAAAATGTTATTAGGTTCTTGCCAGGGGTGAAACCCATTGGACAGGATGCTAACAGTGTGATTCAATGTTGGAAATTGTTTGTGATGGACAATAAGCTACAAGAGAAATAGACTAATAATGAAATACAGGTAAAACATTCTATATGCACCCACAGTAATACTCAAAAGTATCATGACACCTCATGATCTGAACTAGAAGCCTCCATCGGTCTGTTACATACAGCAGGACTTTATTGTTTTAATCATCAGAATCTAAAGGATTTATGGAGAAGTGACAAATGTGGTGTTGAGATTTTTAGAACAACACTGAAACTCGACACTTTTGGTTTCCTTCAAAATTGCCTATGTTTTAATGACAGAAAGACCAGCCAAGGAAGAAAGAAATCCCACAATTTCATTGCTATTCACTCACTTGTTGAAAGCTTTGTTTTGAACTTTCAAGAGCTTTAAACACTGTCCAAATCCATGACAACTAAAGAACAACTTGCATCATTTCATGGTTGTTGAAGCTTTCACTAATATCTGGCAAATAAATCTTCCAAATGTGGTATAAAAATATACGCCCTGGTAGATGCAAAGACATTTTACACTTTGAGTTTAGAAATTTATCCTTGAACTCAGGCACCAGGTATTTATTTTGTGAAGTCATAAACAATACGACATTGTGAATAGACACGTTGCACCTATTTAAAAAAGTAACTGAAATGTCACGTTGACAATTGGTTCACCACATACTCTCTGTTGGTATGTTTGCTAAAAGAATATCAGTTGCCCAGGAAGGAACTGTGCACAAGAACAAAACAGAGATTCCTGAAAAATTGCTGCTGGTTCACAATAGAGAAATGTACAGTACGATCTTCAATTTCAGAAAGACATAATCTTGGCAGGGTATATAGCAAAGACAAGCAAAGTAGTATTGATACTGTCAACATTACACCATGATGGTAAGATTGCTAGTAAATCCTTAACACACATGAAGCCAGAAGTAATCACATTTTATGACAAAACGAAAGGCAGAGTAGATGCTGTTGCAGCAACTAAGGGTTGACTAATGATTGTGTTTTACTTAACCCTAAACATGTCTGGCTTAAATAGCATCATAGTTTACATAGAAAAGAGTAAGCACAAAATAGCACGATTTCTTAGAAAATCGGAACTGGAATCGATAAAAGATCAATTACAACAGAGGAAGAATAATATATATCTGCCCAAAGAACTCCATAAAAATTATTGAACAGACAAGTGAAGCATCGCAAGAATTCCTAACAACTCAGAAAGAACAATGAGACATCAAGTTGTCTTACAAAAAGGGCATGGAAGAAATACTTATGTATGGAACATGCTGTTCTCACATACAAAGATTGCCTTAGATGGTATAATTAAAGATTATTTTTGTTTTAGCATTGTTTTATTTTATTTTCATTTTACTTTATATAGGAATTTATATCTGTTGTGTTTTTTTAATCTTGTGAACAAAGAAATAGTTGACATTGAAAATATTGATGTTTATCATACACATTCAATATATATTAAAAATCCAATACTTTATGTTATTGATATTTCATTTTCCTGTTAAGGATGCATTGTGTAATATAATAAAACTCATAAAATTCATAAAATTAAAATAATTAGTTAATAGAAATACTCCTAAAAAATAAATATTTATATGATACACCCACCTTAATCTCCTTTTCAGGAAATTCAGCCTTATGCATGAGTTAAATCTTTATAGATGTACAAAATGTTCTAGGGAAAGAGACTGAGGGAATGGTGCTTCCATTAAAGATTGATCGACTGAAGTGAATTATATCTTAGTTTAGAAAGAGAAGCATGAATCGTAAAAAATTTTGAGTCAAGCTATTCAAACTGCAAGCCTTACTGGAATCAAATGAATAGAATGCTGGCACAGCTGTGAGTGAGTTGTTGCCAGAAATATCTGCCAACTAAATGAAAAGATACCGTGTCTCTTCAAAATGTAAAATAACCTTTAGGCTTTCAAGGTTTTATGGAAAGATAAAGGTAGAAAACTATCTTAGTTTGAAATCACATTATCTAATGTTCTTTTTGTATCTGGCCAAGGGAGAAAATAGAAAAGAAAGGACTTCTCAGACGTTAGAGTCAGGAGCCAAGAACCAAGGAGAAAGCAACACTCATAAACTAGGACCGAAGCTTAATTGAGGAATAATTCCTAGTCCCAGTGTTACTGGTAATCAAGAGAAGATATAATTTCTGGAGACAAATAAACTCTCTGTATCTCCAGTTCTTCCTGATTCTCATCGGAATATATCATCACTACTGTTTTATGATGAATTTTGAGAGTTTATAGGATAGAACCTTAGTTTTGTTTTTGTTGTTATTATTGTTGTTTTTCTATTGTAGTTTTAGTTTCTTGGTCAAATATATCTGAGGCAGGATTATTGAAAAGTTTTCACAATTGAGGAGACTAGATGGAGATTTCGGTATCTTTCTAAGAATCTTCCATGCACTTTTCATGAACAGGGAAAAAGGAGACAAGTGGATATTTGTGATCAAGAAGACAGACTGTGGCACTCACAATTGTTATTTTCAAATATGTGCTCTAGTTATCTATGACAGTATTTTAGATCATTTCCTATTATAGCATAAATATCATACTTTCCTTTAATGAAACTAAATCACCTACAATGGGAGCTTTGGCCATTGTAGTGATTGTCCTTTGAAACATTTTGACTAGTTCTTTTGCCAAAAGAGAAAATTTGGATACAAATGAGGTGTGCACAGAAGAAAAAAGATCATGTGAGGGCACAGCCAGAAGAGAAGCATCTGCAGGCCAAGAAGATTGATCTCAGAAAAAACCAATCCTGCATTTAGCCTATGGAAGAGGGAGAATATAAATTTCTGCAGTCCATGTCACCCAATCTGTAGTATTTCATTACTGAATCCATAGAAAGTCAATAAAAGGTACACAAACACAGTAACCCATTCATACATCTTGATAAAAGTGAAGTGGGATTCAGTATGTAAATTTAGTAAAATAATAAGATGTAAGCATACTTCTACTCTTGATCAGTTTCTGTATTCACTCTTTGATTTACTCAGAGTTCAAACACTGACTACCTTGCAAACTGTGTCTCAAGTTTGATAACTAAAAGTGGTAATCTAGATTGATAATTTAGTTTCAAAGTTTTATGATCAACATCTGAACTAACTGCAATATTATTTCACTATCATAGTCTAAAAATAATGGTTGTTATTAGAAAAATTACTCCAATCATTGGAATTCTTTTTATGTGCATGGAAATTAATATAAACATAAGGCATTCTAGAAATACATCAAATATCATAGCACCTCACAGACTATAGCAGATCAATAATGAATTCATGAAAAAGTAAAATCAGGCATTTATTTTGTTGTAATCTGTAATTTTCCATTCCTTGGGTTTTTGTTTAACCACTGAGAGATTTGAATTTTGCTTCCCTGACCAATCTGTAAATCCTCAGTAAGTTCTTTTTGCATCACTCACAACAAAATCATAAACATATACATTATAAACACCCCCCAAGTCCTTGTAAAAGTAATGGATCAATAATTCTGATATCTTAGAAATGTAAATCCTTAGAAATTTTTAAAAAATAAATAAAAAGCTGACCACAATTTCCACTTCATAAATTGGCCTTTTGTTTTCATATGTTTAATGATATCTGCAGTAATCCTTGTAAGAGATAGTTGATTCTGATCTCTTTAATGAAACAATCTTAAGGCATTGAGAGGCAGTAAATTCAGTTTTTAATTAACCTGACATTTCTAAAATGAAGAGTAATTATTAAACATTAGGTAGGGCTTTTTAAAATGATTTCAATAAAATTTAAAATATACTGAAATATTACTTAATAAAACCAAAGTAAAATGGTTAAGAGGTTAGAGAATCAGATGGCCTGCATTCTACTCCCAATTTCACCACTCAATAGCTGCAAACTGGGGCGCTTTATTTAATCACTTTGTGAATTCATTTTTCAACTATAAAATTTGAATAAATGTATCCACTGCATGGGATGCTAGGAATGTTAGGAAAATGCTGGAAAATGTGTGGTATGGGGTGTAAACTACACACATGCTTGTTACGTAAACTAGTAAGTCAACATAAATGGACAAAGAAATACTGTATTATTATCATCAATTCTGCCCCCTCATTAAGATATTTTCCCATTTTAAGTTTTTTCCTCTGCTGTATTTGTCAGCAGAATATGGATAACTATGAAGTTATAGTCAAGTTTTAATTTTTTAAAAAATCATTAAGTTCTTGTAGTACTTAATGTGGTTTTGTTGTTGTTGGTGGTGGTGGTGCCGAGGATCAAACATGGGACCTTGTGCTTGCGAGGTAGGCTTCATAACCATTGCACTAAGTCCCCAGCCCAAATTAAATGTGTTTTAAAGTCACACTGCAAAGAAATAATTGCAGGTGATGGCAATGCAGACAAATCACAAAGGGCTATAATTTCTCTGATTCTTAAATTTTCTTCCCTGTCGAATAGACTTGGATGACCTTTAGTGAATCTTTAGATTCACTAAAGACTTCTAACCAAATGAAGCCTTCATTTTTATTGTCTTACCTACTTCAATGCATATCAATGAATAACTTGATCAGAAAGAAGTATTTACATCAAGGTGAGGATCCTGCTGTTTCAGTCAGAATTTTGCCTCCAGAGGCAAATATGTCTACACTTAATCTTTCCAATTTGTTTTGTCTACCGATCAAAGCTTGTTCCTACACTTTTAGTAAATGCATTGGTCATTCTCCTTTGATGAAAACCAGTTACAAATCAAATGTATCCCTCTTATGCAGCTCTGTGAAGAGCCACATAAAAATGGAATCCAGTTCTGGCATATCAAAGAATCACCAAGTTAAAGGAGAAATTGAGCCCTGAGGAAATAACTTTTTATTGAAACAGAAGCAAAACTGAAGTCCATGGGGAAAAAATAACCTGTAGTATTTGCCTTGTTATCTTTCAATTTATTATTTTCAGCTTACTCCAGCCCCCCCTTGTTAAAGGTCTCTATGACAATTTTCTTTCACTAATGTAGAGCCTCTATGTTGTGTATATGTATGTGAGTGCACATAAGAGAATTTGAAAAAGAGATAACACCAAAAATAATCATGCATATGAAAACAATGTCTTTAATATTGGCTTCCATTTTGTTCTAATTACAAAGATTTTAGTACATATTGAAGAGAGGGCAGGGCCAAGGGGAAAAAATGATAACCAAGACCTGCCACATAAAGGTACAAGATCCCGATGATGAATGTAACTGTACTGTATACCTAAAATGTACCAATTAACTCAATGAGGAAAAACATGATTTTAATACATAGAAATGATATCATCTATGTTTTTATTCCATGTTCAGAACAGGTACAAAGATATTACATTACACTGATATGTTTAATAGTACAAATATATAAAAGAATATGAAATCAGAATGTTTTGTATGCCCATTAAAATAATTAGCTCAGTCCTGAAAAATACAGAGTAAAATAGTTAATATCATGGAAATTTTGAATTAAAGTAATCTTGAAGCATTCTCATATAATGAAAAAATACAAAGTTTTACACTTATTAAGCATCATTTTGACAGGGATCTTACGACCTTGAAAGGTGCATTATTCCAGCTAATGAGCAATTCCAAGGCTATATATTCTATATTAAGCCAAACGTGATTGCCCTCTCAGTGCCATTCATCGGTCCTAGATCTGTTCTCTAGAGTCATCCAGGAAATATTAAGTTACTTTTTTTTTTAATAGAAAAGACCTTTAAACTAAATGTGCTACTTTGCCCTCCTAATTGCACTTTTCCAGAAGGAATATCAGACCACAGTAAAAGCACAGATACAGGCTTCCTTTAATGAAAAGGAATCAGAGTGTCAATTTGATGAGCTATCTGTGTCCAATTTGAATCCTTAGAGAAGATTTCAGATTTCAAACTTGAGCCACAGTGAATTAATTAAAATATTCTAAAATATTACCCCAATAACCTCACTTAATGTCCTTCAAATTCACTTTTAAAATCCATTTTGACCCTTAGACATTTTGTAATGTTTAGCTTCCTTCATCTGTGCTATAGTTGGTTTTTCCCCTTTTCCTACAGCTGTCCTTAGTATAGATTAAAGGGGACAGTACACATACAATATTGTAAAAATTCTCATTCCTGTGTGTGGAACGCTGGCCAAGCAATTCTTCCCCATCGAACATTGGCATGGTGTTATTTCTATTATGAATTTCCCTTTTTATGAACTTTAGTTGTAATTGGCCTTAGAGATAGGATCCTAGGAAGTTGTAAAGGATCCAATAACCAGGGGTCTTTGTAATATGTCAGGGTAGGAATGATGCCAACTCAACTCAAAAACATTTGTGTTACTGTCCTTTTCAAAGTAATAGCACATTCTGAGGTTCATTGTTTTTGACCAGGCAAAGTAAACAAATATTGCAAGTAGAGGAAGCTTAGGGGTCAGTAAATTTTGAAATTTAAGCATCACAGATTTCTGTAAATTTCAAATTTTTGAGACTAATTTATGCAATACTTACTGGCCAACACAACAATGTATTCTTCCTTAATCCTTTAGATAATTGTGCATTTACATCTTTCTGAAGGTGCACTGCCACAGAGGTGGTAACAATAAATAAAAGTAATTAATTGCTTTTGTGGATGCCTATGCTCTAATTACACTGTACTTCACTACAATGATATTGATGCAAAGGAATTTCACAACTACCTTTCAAGAGAGATAAACCAAGTACCTTTAAAAATCATATTTATTTGGCTTTCATTTCTGTGAATAAAAGCATGTTCTATATTACCTTTTTTTGTTGTGTTGTTGTTGTTGTTTGTTTGTTTTTGTTTTTTTTTTTGAGACAGGGTCTCACTATGTAGTTCAGACTAACCTGGAACTCACTATGTAGCCCAGGCTGGTCTTGAACTCACAGCGATCCTCCTGCCTCAACCTCCCGAGTGTTGGGATTACAGGCGTGCACCACCACGCCCGGCTCTATATTACCTTTTAATTATTTGCAAACTGTTTTCCAAATTCAAGAACCTCTTATAGCCTTCACTAAGAGGATTCTTATCCACAATACCTGTTAAATAATTTTTCCCTAACTTTTCTCCCTGCTCTTTTCTTCAGCTTATAGTAATCACTATGCTACTCTCAACTTCTTTGAGATCAATAATTTTAGATTCCACATATACAAGATATTATAGAAATTTCTATGCCTGGTTTATTTTACTTAGCATTAATACCCTCCAGTTTTATCTATAGTTTCTCATGTTATTATTAAGGTGATGTTATCAGTACAATGGCAACGGTACTGTATTACATATTTCAGAAGGCCAGAACAGGGTATTTTGATTATTTTCCCACAAAGAAATGATAAATATTTGAGGATATATATTTGCTTATTCTGACTTGGATCTTACACTATGTATATATGTATCTGTACATCACATAGTAATCCTATATAATTGCTATATTTTATGGTCCTTGAAAGCAGGTTCTTCTCTAAGGTTACATTTCCAGCCCTTTCAAGTTTTTATTTTGAGACAGGCTCTTACTAAGTAACTAATTTCCCAGGCAAGGCTTGAACTTGTAACACTATAACCCCAGCTCCCTCAGTATAAGGATTACAAATGTGAGCTGCCATGCCCAGCTCTATAAGATACAGTTATTATGTGTCCAAAAAATTAAAAATAGTTTTAAAAAGATGATAGTGAAAATTTGCATTTTTCCAGCTGAGCCTAAAAATTCAGCAGTTGAATACCCAGTAAAATGATGTGGTATTGTAGTTTAAGTTTTAGTTTTAACTAACTTTACAACTATTATGTATTATGGATAGAATGTGAGGTTCCTCAAATTCCCTATGTTAAGTGCCTAGCCCTCAATTTGGCAGCACGCAGAAATAGTCTTTTGGTAGTAGTTACATCATGAAGATAGGCCCTTCAGAAATGACATTAGTGTTGCATAAAAACAGAAAAGATCAGCAAATTAAAAGATGGTCATATGCAAACCAGGAAGAGAGTCCTTGCAAGACAATGGACCTAGCACCACCTTGATCTTAGACTACATAGGATCAAAAGCAATGAGAAATGAGCTAGTGGAATCTGTGGGAAGTTCTTCGAGCATCTTGAACTGGCTAAAACAATAAAGGACTTAAGTATAATGTGAATGTTATATTAAAGCGATGGTTGAATTTCAGTTGAATATATTGAAAGCATACATTTCAAATCAATTACAGATATTCAGATTACAAATAGCTCTGCAGGGAGGTGTAGATACAATATCTGAAAAACAAGTTTTTAAAAAGATTGGATAATTTAAAATGTTTTCAAGTACAGAAAACATATAACTTTAAAGAATTTAACATCAAATTTTATATGAAGATGAACTTAAAATTAGCAAAATGATGAATATGACAAATAAAAATAGAGACTCATAAGTAAAAGACAAAAGCAAAAAAGACATTATTAGGATTGAATCTTTAAGAAAGACTTCCTAAAGACCTACCATTGATAATGGATGGGATCTGTGAAAGACGCTGAAAGGCACTTTGCAATATAAGGAAGGAAAGAAGGACAAATTTTATTTAAATGTGGGAGCCATTTTGAAAACTCAGAGGGGACAAAGGTAAATTGGAATTTAAGAACTGTCCTATGAAAGTGTGAGAGCAACACCTGGACACTTGTAATCAGTGACATATTTTTCAAATCACTGAATTACAAAGAGAAAACATTTTATTTATTTGTTTGTTTCTTTATTGTACCAGGGATTGAACTTGGAACTTTGCGCTTGCAAAGCAGATGGTGGAACCACTGAGCTAAATCCCCTGCCCTATATAATTTATTGTCTTAGATACTTTTCTCTCATTTCTGAGAAAAAATACCTGACACCCAAAGCTAAAAGGGAAAATGTTTATTTAGCTCACAGTCTGTAGAGATTTCTGTCCATAACTGGTTGGCTCCAAGGCAGGGTAGCATCACAAATGAAAACAGTTCATGGTGGGAAGAAGGTAGCAAAGCAGCAAGGGATGACCACAGCTCTTTCTCTCCCTTGTATCTTATCCACACTTCTTACGGTGGGTAGCAGTAACATAGTTAATCCTAGTTCCCTTGATCCTAGCATTGTGCCATGAATTAATCCCAGTATCATATACTCTAGATCCAGCCACCTCTGAAAAAGCCCCACCTATGATGGCATGAGGCTTTGGAGGGACATCTGTACACAGGCTCTAACACTCATATTTGTGAGACAATAAGAAAACACTGAGTAAGAGAAATATGACTACAACTGCACTTTTAGCTAATAGTTTTTTCAACAATGCACATGATAGTAAGTATGATGAAGATAAACCAAAAAGAAAAAAAATATCAAGAGTTTGTTGTAAATAGCCAAATAGGAAATAGTTAAATAGATCTTGAAGAAGAATGTTAAAAATTAACATAGATGCACTGTTCCTGCCTTCAACAGAGATTCTGGCCTATCTTTACATATTTCAAAGGTCAAATATCTCTCATTTTATTTTACCCCAGATCTTGTGCAGTGTGTCTCAGCAGCAGAACATGCTTCACTACCCCAAATCTGAGTTGCAAGGGAAAGAAATTAATTTTATGACTTTTAATTCAGCAAGATTCAAAATGGGGATTATTTTGAAATATCAACAAAATGAATTAGAAATGAGATCACTACAAGTCATGCATTCCCATTAGAACTCAGGTCGGAATATTAGCACAAAATGATTAATGTATCACTCCTTCTCTATTTAAATTTGCAAACAGGATAAACCCAAGCAAATGTAACATAATTATTCTTTGTGCAAGTAAAAAGAGATAACTCTTTGCTATAGAGGTGTAAAATCAGTTATTAAATCTACTAGTCCATAATTTGTGAGCAATAGCCATTTCTGCTACAGAGTAGCTGTTGCAGGCTGCATGTTACTGTTCTTCCAAAATCCGTGTGCTTAAAACCTAGCCCAGTGGGTTGATGTAGGAGGCAGTTCTTAAGGGGTTAATTAGGTTTAGATAAGGTCATAGTGGTGGAACTGTTTGGGTGGGATTATTGTCCTTATCTGACAAGAAAGAGACTAATGTCTTCTCTTCCTCCCTCTCCCTCTCCCTCTCCCCTGCATTCTCTTTCTCTTGCCCCTCTCTGTCTGTGTCAACACTGAATCTAAATGTTTGTTGTTTAAGCTGCCAGACTATGAATTTTTTTTTTCTGTTAACCTGAATGATGACACTAGTGAAAACTGGATCTTGATATTTTTCAAATATCTATTAAATGAACTAAACCTAATGTATATTTTAACATATATATTAAATAAAGTAAATCTCCACCCATATGTATTAAAGTAAAACAGAAGGGGAAGATGAGACCAATAGAGGGATAGATGAATAGATATATAGAGAGAAAAGATAGCAGATAGATAATATATAGATGATGATTAGACAGATACCACATTTCCAATTTTTATAACTATTTAAAAGCCACGTTATCTTTTGAGGTATTCTTTCAAATATGTAACTCCTTTTATTTTGATCTTAACTGGTTACTGAGTTAGTGGCTCGACAACGAAATTTCTAAGGAACTTCTTGTATTTTTGTTTTTATTGTGATGCTATTATCCATTTATTTCCTAAAGATATGGCAGCCCTAGAAGGTACTCCAAAAAACCTTCCGTATTGACCTGTCACTCTTTCTTCCCACATTGGATAAGTAAGCTAGATTACCTTGATAATAAAAATAAATAGCTCAATAAATAAAATATCCACTTTCTTCCGTTTGTCACAACTGCACTAAATTTTCAGTGTTTTTATATGTTTAACAGTCAAAGCACTGCTACGTTGTGGAGGCCGGCCTACAATTCCTGGGCTCTAGGCAGCTTCCTACTTCAGCCTTCTGATCGTCAAGGACCATGTGAACTCCTCCCTATGCCTGGTCACGGAAACAGGCTTGACTTTGGATTATTATTTTGATACAAAACAAACAACTTGGTTATTTGCATGATTTCATAAGTCAAAGAGCCAATTTATGTTCTCTACCATTTGCTTATATTTCTTCTAACTGTGCTTTAGGAATTAGGATATAATCACTGGCTGCATTTATAGATAAATTGGACCACTCTATAGAAGATCCCAGCCAACTTCCATGCGTCATCTGACTTCTCAACACTTGTAAAATTTAAGGCCAAGAATTAGTGTTCTTGCAGCAAGGGTGTCAGTGTCAGCCACTGAATATTCAGTATCCTTGGCTGTTCTCCGGGAAAAGCTCCCCTAGGAAATAGTGATAGGTCCCTTTGGAGACGGTTACACAGAAGGTGTACAGAAAATGTGTGCAACTTTATTCCAATCTCCTTCCTCAAGGTTATCTGGTCCTTTTCTAAGTGAGATCATATCTTAGAAATGACCAACAGTCTCTGAATTTTCGCTGCTGTGTCCACTTAGATCTCCTTCATGAAAAAGTTTTTTTCTTGGAGAATTTTTCTTATGGTTTCTTTCTTTCTTTGCTCGGTACTGGTGATAAATCAGCCACAGCTTAGGGTCATTGTGGATTGATTCATTCTGGTCACCACCCTAGCTCTGAAA
Source organism: Fukomys damarensis (assembly GCF_012274545.1). Classification (NCBI taxonomy): domain Eukaryota; kingdom Metazoa; phylum Chordata; class Mammalia; order Rodentia; family Bathyergidae; genus Fukomys; species Fukomys damarensis. The sequence goes on along the minus strand of NW_022900947.1, from coordinate 20,253,598 downwards.
CCTATTTGGATAGCATGCACTTTGTAGCTTTTAACACTACTGGGAAGGTGGGTGATGTGTAAACATAGATTTCACAGCTACAGCAGCAGAGGACTTTAACATCTCAGGATGCAACATCTTTTTACAATAAAGTCAATTTCTGTGCACCACCTACTGGCTGACTTTCTTAATGATATTCATTATTGGACAAAGGAAATTCCCATTGTCTTAATGAAGAAAAATTATTAGTATGATTGTTAATTTTTGCTGCTTGAGAAAGGATAGAGGTTGTATATGTAAAGTTTACTTGGTAACATTTTGGATCTGTTCTATATTATATCAAAGAGCCTTGTTGCCACAAATTCAATAAGCAATAAATTAACTCTAGTTGGTTTAAATTAAAAGTATTTTGTCATGTTAACTTAGGTGTCTCATTCATCTCCAAGTGTGATACAAATAACTTGTGAGATTAAGCAGTTAAATGGGGTCACACAATAAAGTCACCATATTTAGGGCTAGGGATTTTGCTCAGTGGTTCCGCTACCTGCCTTACAAGTGCAAGGACCTGAGTTTGATCCCTGGCACAAAAAAAAAAAAAAAAAAAAAAAAAAAAAAAAAAAAAAAAAAAAAAAAGTTACCATATTTAGCAAATAAAAATAAAACATTCATTTTCGGAAAGAGAAAATGTATAATTTTAGTGAAAGTATGCCCATGAAACACTTCAAGTATGTTTTGGAGTGAGATTATTAAATATTAATCTTAAATTTAAACTTATGTTGGCTTCTGAATTTCATCACGGAAGCTTTGGTAATGATAACACACTTGTCACTGATTCTAGGCACCTGTAACAACAGAAACTGCGTGTCAAAGCTCTAGTGTTGTCTCCAACAAAGAACTAGATGGATTTAATACCATTGTAGGAAGATGTATTATCTAACACTGTTCATGCTGAATCTGTTTTGTTAGTCACTTAACAGTGAAACCTAAGTTATACACATGAAATGCTGCCTCACAAGAGCCTGGCTTTGCAAATTTTCTGTTTTCTGTTGTGGGCTGACAAAATTCACAAAAAGGACAATTAATAAAAACAGAGAGAGTATTCCAAGGTAATGGGGAGCTAAGTAAATGTATGTCAACTGCACTCTGGGCCTGAAAGTTAGAATTGTTAGTCCTGATCCATTAATCTACTGGATTTAAGTAGATTTAATTAAAGTTAAATATTTATAATGTGATAGGTAATTATTCAAGTAATAATTAAAATGTCTCTGTTAATTCTCCCACTCTGGAAATTACTCAACATTTGTGGATTTTCTGTTTTCTCCATTTTGGATTATTCAATAAAGAAATATTACACCAACTTGCTGAAAATAATTTCCCAACAAAGAACCAATTAAGTATTTAAATGTGCTATTTTCTTCCAAATGTTCAGAATTCTTTTCTAACTAGGTTTATTTTTAGATAAAGAGAATAAATTGTATAATTATAAGAAACCCTTAGATTTTTCTATTTTATCCTTCTATAATGCATGAGTGATAGCATATATGGAGATTTTCAAAGCAAGCCTGGAGTGGTTAGGCAGCCAGAGAATTGAGTTACAAACTATTAGCTTTCAGAAGTACCAGTGATTCTTTGTGTGTCCTACATTGATCAAGCAACCTGCTTCTATAGTGTCTTACACTCAAAGAGAAAAAAGGTAAAATACCTTCCAATTATTCTGAAATCAATATGAATTTGCATATAATTTATACAGTATTTAATGTGTATTTCAAATATTAGCTGCATAGTTATTGGAGAGATACACTATTTTGCTTAAAAAACAACTAGATGGTACCCAATTCAAACAGTACCTCAGGGTTCAACCACAACTTGAAGTAGATAAAGACATAAAATATTAGAAAAATTTTGGACAGGGATGATTAAATCAAAATGGAAATGTATAAGGAAAATAATCTCCCAGAAAATTAAAAATTAATGAGACTATCTTGCTTTTATGACTAAATCACCATTTTATTGTTTCAAAAGAACATGTAGAATAGTACTGAGATCCCAACATAACATGGGTTTGGTGATTTTTGAAACACGATAGATACATAGATAGATAGATAGATAGATAGATAGATACAGCCAAATTATTTTCTAAATACCCCAAATATTCTTATGTTATGCCAATAACCCCTGAAATATGAGCTCATCAATAATTAGAGTCCATTTATTAATCCCTATAGGGAACAGGAAAGGGAACATTACCAGAAGCCCTGCAGTGGGTCCTGGTCTCCTGTGAGCCAGGACAGCACAAAGCTAATTAAAGAAAGAATAAAGACAGGATACAAAACTTAGAGAAAAGCTGAGTCTTCGGACTGATCAGTGCTGTTCTAAGCAACAAAGACAGAGGCCTCCAAGGGCATCCAGTATTTATTGGATACAACCATGGGAAGGAATAGGGAGCAGGGTGTGCTTTGAAGGCATCTAGTGAGATATTGCAAAAACCTGGCGTGACGGTGCCAGACAGGCCTGTACGGGAGGAAGCACTGCTTATCTTGCTTAGATAGAACAAGCAGGTGCTGGGACCAGGTGCAATTAGCAAGCAACCCATTGGGTCAATAAGAAGTCATAATTCAGGGGAAAGGATTTTAATTTAACTCAGAAGAGCCCTGCCACTTCACAGACCATGGCCTAGGACTTGGAGTCAGCCTTTGGGGCAGGGGTTATACTCACCCAGTGTGCCATCAGATATGCCCAATTGAGTCACACAGGGCTACAGTTTGACTCCTGATGCCAAGCAATATAGACACATTAGGGAAAGCAAGAAGCATGTGCCACCTGTAGCCCGCTAGGACTGAGATGGGATGTCTGCTACAAAGCTCAATAAATCAAGGCTGATGTTTGACTTGCTTTGGGGAAAATAATAAGGTTTGTTTAACAGCAACATTAGACTGAATGCAGACAAGAGGAGGTATTGCAAAGTCTGATCAATTTCTCAGATCCAGTAGAGCAATTCTGGGACCAACCTACTTGAGGATGAGAACCCATGTACACTGCGATGGAGCAGCTCAACCAAAGTAATTCTAGACCAGCCAACTTTTCAGCTCACCAATGAGCTCACTCTCACAAGAACAGTTAAAAATAAATAAATGAACATGGCCCAGACTAGCAAAAATAAAATGAGCTGCACATATTTACACTGTACATTTTGAAGTTTTGACATGTACTGTGCATGCCATCGAAATGGTCATTACAATCAAGAGAATGAAGCTAACCATCATATACAAATGCATGCCTCTTCCATATAATTCATCTCCTCTCTTCTTGGACAACTAATGATCTGTCTTCTGCCACTATAGGTTATTTCCTAATATTTTATGAAAATGAAATAAAACATTATGTACTACTTTTTTATTTCACTTTTCCCCCCTCATAATTCATCATTTTGAGGTTTATTATGTCATTGTGTGTCACAGCGGTTCATTATTATTTCACTAAATGGTGATCTTTACATCACCACTTACATTTTCAACACTTTTTGATACTTACATGGATTGTTATATTATCTGTATTTACTCTACTGATCAGGACCATCATTTCATTACAATTATAAATGGATATTATAAGAGTGAAAACTTTGCTTTCTATCTGACTTTAGGGAGAAAGTATTCAGGTTTGCACCATTAAAAAATGATGGAAGGTTAGGGAAAAGGAAAGAAGAGAAACAAAACAAAAATGAGAAAAAGCAAAACTGGAAACAAAGTCTTTGTAGAGAAGGGTGGAGGGGGTGAAGGGAGGGCAGGAGAATGGGAAAAAAACAAGGACCAAGACTGTCATGTAAAGGTACAAAATCCCAACGATGAATGTAACTGTATTGTATACCTAAAATGTACCAATAAACTTAAAAGAAAAATAAAATGATGTCCATGGGAGGATTTTGATTTTAGATGCAGAAAACTTTATGAAGTGATGATTTCATTTTCTTTATACCTATAAAGTACCAATAAACTTAACGGAAAAATAAAATGATGTCCATGGGAGGATTTTGATTTTAGATGCAGAAAACTTTATGAAGTGATGATTTCATTTTCTTTAATTATTGCTATGGTTTACATCTAGATGTTCCGCGACAACCTCATGTGCTCACAGGTGAGGCTTTTGGAAGATGATTGGATTATGCAAGCTTACAGCTGATTTTTAGGAAGTGGGGTCTGTTCCAACGACACTGGTCTTGGTGATGTTTGTCTGTCTTCCAGGCTCTTCCTTTCTAGGTCTCTGGTCCCCACAAGGTGGGCAGCCTTCCTCCTTGCCAGTTTGTTCTACCATTCCACTCTAGGTCAGACCTGCTGACTATGGACAATGCCATGAAAAGACTGTGACAAGGTATTGAAGGTACAGTGTAGGTTCACCAGAATGAGAATAGTAAAATTCACATGGAAATACATGATTTAAAGGTGAAATTACATGCCAAAAGCAAAGCAGAACTTACAGATTTGGGACATATTCACCCTGTCCACATTGAAAAACTGAGCTTATCAATGGTTGGAAGAAAGCTGTGATCAAGCAACTGTTTCATAAGGTTAGTATGGATCAGCTATCTTCACAGAAACCGTAGTTATTTTCTAAAGCATTGTTACTAAAATCATTCTCCATTTCCTGTAGTCTTCAGTGAGCCCTTCCTAACCCCACTTTGCATTCTCAGTTCCAGTACCCCCCACAATTCATTGATATGCCCAGCCTCCTGAGGTACAGCTCCGGTAGCTCCAGGAAAAGTCTGGAATGCGTCTGGCAGAGATACAGCGGTACGACTGCCTCCATACAGATATCCAAGGACTTCATCTTCTGCTTTAGTTCTGGGCTAACGCTACCAGTCACAGAGCGGTGTGGCGCCTCGTCAGAGCCCAGTCAGAGAATTGTGGGAGCAGAGCACAGAAGAAAAGCTTCCATCTGCAAACCAAAAAGAACAGAAATATGTTTCATACAGTTATGGGGCCCTAGACCAAGGCACATCACTTGGTGTCCAGTGAGGGTCTTCCTATGGCTGCTTGTGGAGAGAGGGGACACTGGGATCTTACATAGTGGAAGACAGAATGGCAAGAGAAGAGTTTATTTTCCTCGAAGAAGAATAGATGAGTGTGAGTCTACTCTGATAAGCTGTTTTTATAGTATTAATTTATAAGGGCACAGCCAATGACCTAAGCACCCCTCATTAGTTTTATTCTCCACATTGTTTCATTTACAGTTAAGTTTCCAGCATATGTGTCCTAGGGGGCACATTCTGATGATAGTGCCTTGTTCTGATATATTTTCCTTCTTATTCTTATTCTTCTTATTCATAATTTTAATGTCTCAAATGTATGAGTTGCTGTTGAGAATTTTAGGATTTGGATTATGGTACTTCTGTGCGTGTGTATGGCTTCTGTGTGTGTGTGTGTGTGTGTGTGTGTATATACATATACGCATGTGCATGTGTGAATGTGTTTTTACTTATAGTCCTTAAATATTTTGAGGTTTGTTTTGTGATTCACTGGCAACAATTTGATTTATTATTTCCAGTTTTTTTTGTTTTGGTTTTTGGTTTTTGGTTTTTGGTTTTTGGCACCGGGGAATCACACTCTCGGCCTTGTGCTTGTGAGGCAGGCGCCAGAACCACTGAGCTAAATCCCTGGCCCTCCAGGTTCAGTTTTTTTTTTTTTTCAGCTTTAATTGAGTTTATTGGCACATTTTAGGGATACAGTACAGTTACATTTATTGTTGGGATCTTGTACCTCTACATGACAAGTCTTGATTCTCATTTTTCCCCTTACCTCTGCCCTCCCTTAACCCCCTCCTCCCCTCCCCATCTACAAACACTTTATTTTCATCTTTTCATTGGATTCTAATAAGATTACTGACATTTAGAAATGGGAAGAAAGGAGCTAAAGGTGTAGGGAAGGTGGGATGGGTAGGGGAAGAGTAAAAAAGGGAAAAAAATGTGACAGGTTCAGTTTTTAGTGTGATTGTGCCACTGATGCTGACGACTAAAGTAACTCCCTTCTGAAAAACCTTAGCAATGCCTACTGTTTTAGTAAGTTCTTACACTCTGGGTGGGTACATTTTAGGAATTATTCCTCCTCTTTCTTTCTAACTGTCTTTTCCTGGGTTCAAGCATTTTTCTCACACACCTGCACTTACCCATGTGAGGAAGAGACTCGGAAGGCTCCTCTTCAGTTCTCCAGTTTTCTCCGTGGCTCACTCTTTCTGGTGCTCTGACCTACCATCTCTTGGCAAGGTAACTTTCGCAAACTCTGCCTCCATCCCTTTTATGCAAGGAGGCTTTGGACGTCTTTCTTTTGCTTTACCATTTGGCACGTGTAGAGCCTGCCTCGCTCATTTTCCTTTTTGCCAGGATCTTCCTTCTACTGACCGTTTTCCAACATCAGTTATCATTTCATATTTTAACTTTGTTGTCTTAAATCTTGAGAGTAAATCTAATCTTTGAAACACCATCATGATAAGAAAGAAGTGAAATTTATTTTTTTTTCCTAGATACGTATTCACTTGGCAGCTATTAATCAATTTTGATGCACATTATCAACTTTCTCAATGACATTTCTTACTCATTATGTTATAGATCAAGATTACTATTTTGGGAAATGTAAACTAACACTTTCAATTATAAAATTTAAAATAACGTTTTACTGGAATCAACAAAAGAGTTGGACAGTTGGTAGCAATCAGGGAAACTCTGAAACTGGATTGCAGTACATCTCCCAGGTAGGCCTACATCTCAGGCACAAAGAGTAAGAGTCTGCCTAGACTGGATTTAAATCGGGAATATTCAGTGGCAGAAGCAAGAATGTCTTCCTGTTTATGTTTATTTAGATCAGATGGCTTATAAAACAAAATTAAATTGGGTAAATGGCAGGCAGCTTATGTTTTCTACTTAAGAAGCCATGCTTCATTTTATAATACAATTTTAATATAAATAAAAACGAAAGTTTGTTCTTACATGAGGGCCCATTACATATTGAAAAGCTGCTATGTCAGTGAAGAGTCTCATTGTCCTTAAGATAAAATGATGGTAAAAATACTTAATAACAAGTGATATTCAAGTTTGATGGATATTCAATGCATTGCAACTTCAGACTTCATAGTTTAAAATAGTATTTAATGGAAATCTTAAAATAGTGCCGGGCGTGGTGGCACACCCCTGTAATACCAGCACTTGGGAGGCTGAGGCAGGAGGATCGCTGTGAATTCGAGACCAGCCTGAGCTACATAGTGAGCTCCAGGTCAGTCTCAGCTACATAGTGAGACCCTGTCTCAAACTAGCCCCCGTCAAAAAAAGGGAAAGTTAGACAGTGATGATGCAAGTTTCTTTTTATAAATGAGACATCTCTGGGAAGATAAATGATGCATCTAAAATCACAAAACTGATAAGCAGAGCTAAGATTAACATTCATGTTTTTAGGTCAAATCCAGGACATTTGAAAAACACTGCTTTTGTTATACCTCATTTTTAGGTTAAACACGCATTTTAAAGTAATATTAAGTATAATGTTGATATGCAGCTATAATGGTATATTGTTATAAATCCCATGTATTGATAGGTAATTTAGAGAATAAAATTCATCACCTATAGGTGTACAGTATAAGACATTTGGCTGGATGTATATTTCCATGTAACTACCATTTCAATTAAAATATGGAATATTTTCATTATTCCAACAAGATCAGTTTTATCCCTTAATAGTTAATAACCTTCTATTTCTCTGATTATTGGCTAACAATGATATAATTTATTTCCTCATAGGTCTTCCTTTTCCAGAACACCATATGACTAAAAAGTCAGACCCTGAATTCAGATCTTCCAACAATGAATTTTTTCAAGCTTTAAAAGCAGAGCTTTTATAATTCAGTGGGATTGTCAAGTTAATTAGCTTGAGACGTGCCTAGGGGATAAGGGAAGCACACTTCTGGTGTATCTGCATGGATGACCGAGGGGTGACCTTTGGTTGTTTATCTGGTCCCTGGCCCACTTCTCTCTGGCACTTTTCCCTTTCCTTGTTTCCTGGCTTTAATGAGCTAAGCAGCCTTCTTCCTCCATGGCCATTTGCCATGATCTTTCTTTCTGTTTTACTTAGCTTTTGTGGTACAAAGTATCACCGTAACTCTGAGCTACATCCTCAGTTCTTTGCCATGATCTTTCTGTCTGGCAGTCAGCCAACCATGGACTGAAACTGTGAGCTAAATTAAATGTCTCCCCCTTGAAGTTGTGCATGTTATATAGTTTTTCCAGCAAAGGGAAACCAAACTACTACAAACATCAGTATTGTACAAAACTCTATGGAAAATAATACAGTATAGTATAGAGTATAATAGTATATTAAAATAGAATAAGGCATCTTGATTATCTTTTTACGTATTAAAAGTTTTGCCTGTCATTCAAAGTACCAATTTAATTTAGCACCTTAAAACAAAAAAATTAACATTGTGTGATAAATTCGATAAGAGCAAGAAAATATTAGGTAATATGCAGAGTTGATGTATGCTTAAAAAAATCACATGAAAAACTCTTAGAAAATGAAAAATGCAAGAAAACATCTTTAATCTGAGTTAGAGTCTCTTCAAAAAGCCTGAAGCAAGAGAAAATCCCTGATATGAAATATTCCAAGTCTTTTATATTTCCTCACTGAAAGACCTAGGAAATGCAACAAAGCAATAAAGGAAATAAATTATATAAAGTTTTGAAAAGTAAAATAAACTCATTATTTGTAAATAACAGGATTGTATATGTAGAAGATTATTCTCATACAAAAATCCCAAACATTAGTTCTAACTGATGAATTTTAAAATGTTAGTGGTATAAAATCAACAGTTAAAACCTGTGTCTAGGGTCGGGGATTTAGCTCAGTGGTTCCACTGCGTGCCTGGCAAGCACAAGGACCCGAGTTCAATCCCCGGTACCAAAAAAAAATTAAAAATTTAAAAAATTTTTAAAAAGTAAAACCTGTGTCTACTCATCAACAACATGAAATAACTGAATTTTTTAAATACTGGTTCTTTTCATAGTGGCTAAACCTCTTAAATATCTAGGTCAAATTTTGAAAACTAGAAAACATTATTGATAAACATTAGCCTTTTGTAAATAAAGGGACTTAATTTTTAATGGATTTGAAGAGTAGCTCTTGTAAATATTTCAATATTTAAAATAAACTTTTATGAATGAATATTGAGATCTCTATTTTGACGTGTATTTCAGAATAGTTGTCAGCCATGAGCTTAGTCCAGCCTTGAAATTCAATCATTAGTGGTTTGAATACGTGAAGAAATATTACTTATAACTTGATCCATGAAGTTTAATAAATGTAAATTATGATATACTTTATTCACATTAAAAATAAATTGGAAAAGCTTTTCTCATTCAGTTGTTGAACTACTACTGCATTATACTGCAAACTTGCATGATGACTTATTATCAAAAATTATCATTAATGAACTCTCTACTGACAAATCCATTTGACCTTCCATCAATATTGCTAAAATTAAAAATTAGGAAACAACCGCTCTCCAAAAAGATTATTTATGCAGTCATTTGAATCATTCACCATTTCGACTCCTACATCAATATTTTGAATTGCTCCTTTGGAACCTCTGAGATTTTTACATCTCAGCACAATCTACTATAATAAATCAGAACTAGATTAGAGGTTTGCTATTGTTTTATGAAGTATAAGAAAGGTGATTTTTTAAAAGAGGGAACAGAAAATAATTTGCATAATGATGTAGCTGCTCATAGACAAATTGTAAATAAAGGCATATGTGGAAAGTGAGTATGTGGGCATTGAATCTCTCACAACTATTTGTACTCCTTAAATTCCTGGAATGTTTTTAGGGGCTCCCATGTGTAAGCTTACTCTTGTTTTATGCCCACTGCACCAAGATTAACTGCATTTTCTTTGCTTTCCTCAGTCACCTTACTTTAACTCCCTAAAATAATCAGAACCTTACAGTAGGCAGGAGATTTCTTACCACCCATAACTGATCCACCTCAAACTTGAACACAGTTTTTCCTTAAGGCAAGAGAATAAGCTTAGTAAGAATTTGGGATCTTTTTCAGTTAAAAAAAAATACTCCTTTAAAAGACTCTAAATATTCCATGCATAAATAAAGCATGAAGCACTTTCCTAAGTTAAGAATCAAAGAATGTGTTGCATGTGTATAGACATAACTACTTTCAGGTGCACTGATAATTGTATGTCAACAGTGAGGTTATATAATGAAATTATCGGCCTGCTCCCTACCCAGCCGCCATCGCTCAAGCTCCGGGAGGTAGGCTGGGCCCAATCCACCTCGGGAAGGAGAACCATGCCTGCTCCTGACCCAGCAGCCATTGCTCAAGAGCCAGGAAGGTAGCCAAGAGGGAGCCCCTGAACCCCCATAAGCCCCCTCCCCCCCCCCCCCCCCGCACTCTCAGACCTCCTGACTGTGCCAGTCTTTGGACCCACTCTGCAAAGACAGAGGTGGTCATCAAGGGTATTTTTCTGAGTTCCCAACTTTGAACATCTTTAAAGAAAGGGTGTGGGAAACCTGTAATAGAATGTTGCGGAGTTCAACCATTCAGAAGATTGGGGAACTCAATCTGGGCCTTGCAGCCCAAGGTCAGGCAGCGTCATGGGGTTCAGCCATCAGCTAATTGAGATCAGGGGTCTTGCATCCTCTCTCTGTCTGAGCCATTAAATGGTAAATACACTATATTGAAATTGTGTTCACTGCAGACATGTTCTGGACTGCTTCTTGATTTCAATTTAATTCAAATGATTTAAGGGTGATAAACTAGTGACTGCTAGTTAAGGTGGTCAGTGTCCAAGTTGTGCTTGATCTTAATGTGTTGCTGATTGTATCAGTTGGGGAAAAGCATTGCCGTTGATTTGATGAGCTGTTTTCTCTGATGTTATGAAGATAAGAATGTCTGTGTGTCGTTAGAGACACAGAAGCTAGGGCGCAACTATATCAGGAAGATTTGGGTGATAATCCTGAGATTAAACCAAGGACAGTCCAACAACAAAAATTAAAATGAGAAAACACTTAAGCAAGACACAAGGACAGACTTCCAGTTTACCAATGGCAAACAGTAGGGCAAATGAGGAGGAAAAGGCCGATAGTGAACCACCAGGACACCCTGAACTCAAAGCACAGGAAGTAACAAAACAGATCAATCAGGCTCTGGAAAAATTCAAAACAGAAATAATTTCCCAGATAACCATAGAGTTAGTGAGCAAAATGGAAGTCATGATTCGAGACTCTACAGAAGAAACTGACAACAAATAGATGAGCTCAGGACCATGATAGAAGCCATGAAGGCCCAGCATAAGAAAGAAATGGAAAAAATAAACGCCCAACATAGGAAAGAAATGGAATCCATAAAACAGATTCAAACAGATATCCAGGAGATTAAACACTCTATTGAAAGTGTACACAACAGAATGAAAGAATGAGAAGATAGGCTCTCAGATATAGAAGATAAGATTGCAGTCAGTGACCATGAAAAGAGAGGTCTCTTAAAAACAGTAAGAGATCATGAGAAATTGATCCAACAACTCCTAGATGATGCAAAGAAGAATAACATAAGACTGATAGGAATACATGAAGAAGCAGGTGAAAATACAAATGACTTAAAAAAGCTGTTCGCAGAATTAATGACAGAAAACTTCCCAAACAGAGAGGAAGAATTTGACATTCAGATAACTGAGGCATATAGGACCCCAACTAGCTAAAATCAAAAAAAAAATCTACACCTAGACATATAAAGATCCCAGAAACCCAACAGAAGAACAAAATGCTACAAGCAGTAAGAGAAAAGAAACAAATCACATACAAAGGAAAGCCCATCAGAATCACAGCAGACTTTTCAACACAAACCCTTGGGGCAAGGAGAGCCTGGAATGAGATATTTCAAGTACTAAAAGAGAACAACCTCCAACCTAGACTGATGTATCCAGCAAAACTCTCTTTCAAAATGGATGGGGAAATAAGACACTTCCACGACAAAGAACACCTGAGAAACTACATGAATACCAAACCAGCACTACAAGCAATTCTAAACAAGATCCTAGAAAAAGACAATGAAGGCAACAACACCATGAGGCCCAACAGAGCAAATCAAATAGGCAAGGCAAGAAATTAAAAGGAGAAGGTGAAAAAGTAAAAAGAGTCAACAAAAGGCCAATAACATGTCAATAATAAGTCAGTACATATCAGTTATAACCAGCAATGTCAATGGCCTCAACTCACCAATCAAGAGAAATAGACTGGCAAAATGGAATAAGAAGCAAAATCCAACAATATGTTGTATACAAGAAACACACCTAGTGCAAAAAGAAGCCCATAGACTGAAAGTGAAAAGATAGAAAACAATTCTCCATGTGACAGGAGCCCAGAAAAAAACAGGGGTAGCAATCTTATTTGCAGACAAAGTAAATTTCAAACCAAAACTGAATCTAGTATTATTGATGTAGGACAGTACTGTATCATACCTCTATGAATGTAAAATATCTAGTACCTGCTTTATGATACATAGTAGGGACCGTGCTTTATCAGAGCTACATTTAATGATATTACTCTAGAATGTTCTCTTTCCAGATGATGATTAAGAGGCTAATAAAAAAAAATGGTGCCACGTACCACAACAGCAACAGAACTTCGCTGTTGTCTGGATATTATTCTTTTCTTTGTTTTTGTTT
>NW_022900947.1:20220413-20240562 GCF_012274545.1 Fukomys damarensis | reverse complement strand
GGTCTAGAAATGTTAATTTATTTTTTTTTTCCATTTGTACAGGGGTAACACATCGTACTAAATATGTAAGATCATATCTACGTGGATTTGATTACAGAGACTAATAAAGTATTCTCTAAATAATGAAAAAAGAATAAGATAAGACTATAAGAGCAAGAAGCAATTTAAATATGTTCAGGGACCATTTTCATCTCCAGAATTAAGGATTATTTTAATGTTACATCACTGACTTTTCTCTTTTACTTTCCTTTTTAGTTTTATTTTAGGATTCCCTATTTTTAATGTTCATACAGAGATTTCTTTAACTGAAATACCGAATAGTTTCTTTGGTATGAAAAGCTATAATAGTACACAGGATCCTAATGAGATAATTAATAATGTGAAATAGGAAGTAAAGGGCTAAAGGTGTAGGGAAAGTGGGAAGGGTGGGAGAAAGGTAATAAGGGAGAGGAAAAAAATATGAGAAACTGAAAAAATAGAAATAAAGTGTTTGTAAATGGGGAGAGTAGGAGGGGGTGAAGGGAGGGCAGGGACAAGGGGAAAAAATGGGAATCAAGACCTATTATGTAACGTTACAGAATCCCAATGATGAATGTAATTGTATTGTATACCTAGATTGCACCAATAAACTCAATAAAAAGAAAAAAAATAAATTATCAACACAATTTAAAATATTTATAACTTTGTATGTTAAACATTAAGCTGATACTTTACAAATATAGCTTTGCATCTCACACAGAGATTGAAACATAAAACTAAAAATACATGTGTCTGGATCTCACTTCAAATTCATTGATTAAAATATCAAATAGTTTTTAAAAATAAGTCTACTTGTAGGCATGAGAGAATTTTTCCTCAATGTCACATTCACTTTTTAAATGAAAGAAATCATACTTTAAAATTGTTCACCTATTTCCAAGGAAGGATTTTGTGCATAATCATAAATAATAATAAATAATAGTATCTGTTAATATTGCATTCCAGATATAAATAAATATGCACACCAATGTACTTCTCTAGTGAATGAAAAGTGTTTTTTTTTATCTGAATGGTCACATAATTCAATGTACAAATAGACTGCCAAAATACATTTTCTTTCAGAAATGTAAAAGTGCATTTTTTTATTTGTTAAGATTATTTTTCTCTTTTAGAGTCATAGCACAAGTATACGTTTAACTGTGCTAATTGTTATTAAAAAGTTCATCAAGAATTTGGCTTTGGAAGTGTTTCTTAATAACTGTTACTCTCTTTAGTTGTCAATTTAATTGTTACAATCTCAAAGTCTATGTTTAAGTAACAAGCATTCTGAGTCCCTTGTTGCTGCCTTGATAAGAATGTATAGGTCTTCACATATGGTTGGTTTTAAGTGCTATGGTGACTATTTCAAGAAAGAAATTGTCACTACTTTCCATTTAAATTAGGGTCTGGAAGGCTATGTGTAACAGCATACCTGATAATTGGTTTTATTATGAAGCACTGTCAAGGCAGATTTTCCATGTACCAAACAAAATGCTTAACACTCCTTTCCAGCAAAAACTGCAGTGTAATGCTTTGACAGCAAAAAAATCCCAAATCTAATTGCATAGAGTAAATCCAATTATGCCTTACATAATCTGTATTGCCAAATTGACACTCAGGGCACTATCTATGAACAATGTGGAGCTACCCAACGTCTGGGACAGAAGGTGAGGGGCATTAGTTAGCAAGAATTTTAGAACGGAAATGTATGTGTTTAAGAAATTTAATCAAATGGCATTTTATAACTCAAATAGTGCATTTGGATAATTGATTTGTATTTTCAAAATATGTTATACATTTGACTCTCTACTTCCCAGAGGTTTTCTTTCAGCTTTCCCCAAAATCAATTAAATTTTAATTAATTAATTTCCAATTATCAGATTTCCACCAGCAGTAAAAAAATATCTTAAATGGGCTTTTATAAGGCCATTATTTCTACATGGTCTCTGGCAACTTATCACTCTCCAATTTGCAGTTTCTTCCTCAATAAAATGTAGATATTTTTCCAATTAGATCATGGCTCTTTTGAACCTTAAATAAAATAGCAAATTTTCAATAAACATTAACTATTATTTGGTTTCAGGCATCCTGTGTGTTTGCATCCTACCAAAGTAAGTACTGTTGGAGTCCATTCACTTGACAGTACATTTTTCAGTGCTTGCAACATTCCCCCATTCTTTGGTACTGAGACGCAAAGATGAATAAAACCCAGACCTCACTTTTATTGGCTGTGTTCCTAGAAGTAGATCCCAAGATGGGAATTTATGAACGAGAGCTTTCTGGTGTAAAGGGGACTAGGGTAAAGGGCATAAATCAGAAAAAGAAAGAAACTCTGTAACAATAAACCCTTAAGGAAAGAATGTCTAGCTTTAGGCTGAGTCCAAGGGGAATCTGATGTATGAATCAAAACAATCTTTCAGAGAGGGCATTGACTGTACTCATTAAAATGGTGGAAAGGCCTCCAAGGAATAGAATAAGGCACTCATGATGTCTACGGCACTATCTTTGGAATCAGCACCACTCATGAAATGAGTTAGTTGTGTTTTATGTTCGTTTCAACAGTGCTGATTTAACTTAAGGAGTACTTCCTGAACTCTTGACAAATTTCATGAAAGTGAATCAAATGAGTTGCTCCTCTCCAAAAATTTGAAGCGTTAGATTTCTACGTATTAAAAATGTAACCTACAGTTGGGCATGGCTGAATGGACTGAGCATGCATGGTGGTGCCCAAGCAAATAAGGGCAGGTGTCCCGGCTTATTTGGAAGCCTATGTAATAGCAGTGCTTCTTGCAAACAACAAATCCACTTTTATGAGGGTATATAATTAAAGATCACAAAGAAATAACTGCTTCTGGGCTGGGGATTTAGCTCTGTGGTTCTGCTGCCTGCCTCACAAGTGCAAGGGCCCAAATTCGATCCCGGTATCAAAAAAAAAAAAAAAAGAAAAGAAAAATGACTGCTTTGTTCTGACCACTATGTCAAGTAAAATTCAGCACACCTGTACCCTGCCTCGGTGGCGTGCATCTGCTCCCTTGTATCTCATTACCTGCAAAAATTGTTTAAATATGCTTTAGTGAGATTTACTAATTATTCTCAGTAGTAATAATCATCTGAGCAAGGTTCTTTTAACACTGGACATTCTTTCAAAGCTTTTTAGTAAAATATAACAATGAAATAAATAATTGTTAGGAAACTGCCATCTAAGTCTTCTTTTAGATCTGAGATTTTTGTTTATTTTATAATAGACCTATTATTTGTTTAACCTGGATAAATGTTATTTTCATACTATACTTTTATTATAAGTTTGGGTTTCCTGTAAGAACATGCATTCATGTCTTATATTTCTTTATTGTATTCATTTTTCATTCTATATAATCTTTAGAATTAAATTGTCAATTTTTGTGATAATGATATTGGAATTCTGCTTGGAATTGCCTTATGTCTACAAAATGATTAAAATAGAGAAAAATTTCTGTCTTTATCATGTTGAGTCTTCTTACCCATAAATAATGTTATTTAATTTTCAATTTTAGGTCCTTCATACCTTTCAACTTTTTATTATTTTTGCCATGGGTAATGTAAATCTTCTCTTGGCATTATTTCTAGTTATCTTTCAATTCTTTTGCAAAATTTCAAAAAAAAGTAAAAGTAAAAAGTCATTTTAATATTATTATACTCATGTTTTGCTGTGTATGAATTTCAGACCACTAAAATCGATTTTATAACAGCAATCTTGCAACGTTTTCGTAATTGCAAATGATTTTATCTCATGTAATCATGTCTATGAAAATTATGGTAGAGCCTTTTCTTTCATCTACATTTTGATATACCTTATGTTTCTTAACTTCAGTTCTCTTTGTAAAGTTTCTATTATATTTTTTCTAACTCCTGGCATTTTATGATTGTGTTAATTATCTATTTTTCAGGGTATTTCCTCTTTTTAAATTTGTAATTTAATAAATCTATGGTGGATAAATTTAAAGTTTCCTTGAAGTTCATTGACACACACTGTAAGACCTACCACTTGGTCAATTTTCATAAATGTTCCATAAAGAGAATATGCTCCACATAGATGAAATATACCACTTAGAAAGGCTATGATGGATGTATTTCTTGGTCTTTCACTGAATTCTTAGGTATTGTCCCTATTTAATTTAATAGAACTTGCTTTAATATACATATAATGGCTTTCTTTTTAATTATCTTCTTTAGTGATTGTTTGTGATACATAATAAATACAATGATAATGGAGAGCTGGTTCATGTACATATTGCATCTTTCTTTTTACTGATGCTTTTAGTTATGTTATCTTTTATCTACCCTTTTGTTTTCAACTATTCTGACTGGTAAGCTCAACCAGCTTACATATATCTTCTTTGCTGACATACTTTGTTAATTTCTACTAGTATAATTTGTGCTCCTTGGAATGAATTTTAATTTGTTCTCTTAGGTTGATTTTTTTCAACTGCCTATTATTTTTCTTACCATATATTCTATTTTTTGAAAGTAGTCTTTATTATCTTAGCTTGTACCTCTACTTATGCTCAAGTAAATTAATGCCTCTGTAATCTTGAGAAAAAAAATACATGTTCTTGAAAACCACCTGCTTCCTCTTGCATTTGTAGGTCATTAACCCCTGTTACAAATTTAATATTTAAATCTCCAAATTATGTGTCATTGTTGTTGTTTTATGTTGTCAATTTTAGATGTTTTAGTGTGTATTTAGGTAATTTTTTCTTTCAAATCCATTCTTTAGTGTTCAATTTTTCTTTAAAATAAAGCAGATAATTTTAGAGGCTTATTTAGTGAGCTTGGCCAAAAATTCTGCTAGTGAGTTTGGAAATATTTTTCATTTAATACTATTTTCAAATGATTGTCTAAGCATAGCCGTCAGTTAGTGATGGGGATGTGTTCTGCAAGACATGTCTGTAAACAATCTTGTCATTGTGCAAACACCATAGTATATTACTACACAAACCCAGATGTATAGCTCAATTATCAGTGTGGCCCCTTGACAAAATCAAGAGATCCAATCAATATATGGAGTGAAATGGTAACATAGCAAGCTGTCTTCAATATTTTTAAAGCAAGAAGTATATAATAATAAATACATAAATTTGTAACCATTGTTTATAATCAAGTGCCTACTTATACTTATCCCTGCCCTCCCTTCACCCCCTCCTCCCTTCCCTATTTACAAATACTTTATTTCCATTTCTTCATTTTCTCTTTGCCCTTTTTCCTTAATACCTTTCCCCTACCCTTCCCATTTCCCCTACACCTTTAGCCCTTTTCTTCCTATTTCACATAAAATGAAATACTACTCAGCCATAAAGAATGAGAAATTAGAGACATTCATAAGAAAATTGATACATATTGAGGATATACTCCTAAGTGAAATAAATAAGTCACACACGTATAAATACCAAAGAGCTTCTCTGGTGTGAAAAACTATAATGGTACATAAGATCCTAATGATATAACTGACAATGTGAAATGAGAAACAAAGTATTTATAAATAGGGAAGGGTGGAGAGGGTGAAGGGAGGTTAGGGGAATGGGAAAAAATAAGAACCAAGATCTGTCATGTAAAGGTACAAGATCCCAATGATGAATGTAAGTGTATTGTATACCTAAAATGTATCATAAAAAAAAAAAGTAAGCAGTGCACTCTACCATGAAATCACTAGGTGATGTGAACTATTCTGCTCTATTGTAGACTTAGGTGATGACCATTATATATGCCACCTGTCACTGACCAGACCATTACCACATGAATATATATTATTTTTATTATCTTCCTCAGTGATATGAGAATATTCTAACATTTTGTGGTTTTCATCATTTAAGTGTAATTAAAACTATTTTAGGGCAATAGAACCTTTCCTTTGACTGACCTTAGCATCATTTGTTTAATCATTGATGTTTCCAGTTAACTTGGATGCAAGTAGGTATGAATATATTTTTTTATTTTTTAATTCATTTGGATTCTTTTCATATGACGATCAAAAGATTTATGTTTTCATTCTGTTAGTAATCTCTTTTAATCTCTTCAGCATTTTTCATCTTAATTTCTTCAGTCTAAAACTCAAATTAGAAAAACATTAAATCTTTAGAAAATTGTATTCTATTCTCCATATCTTAAAGTCTTGCAGTCATATTTTTAAATTTCTCCTTTTCTTCATAAATTCTCTTCACTTGTGAATACTCAATTCATATGAGCATTTTTGTAACTTTAAGAGTACTTTTATCTTTTAAGAGATGAGAGTACATAAAACCAACCTGGGGGATATTAGCAATATCTAGAAGAAAATCTATACATGTCCAGTTCTTTAAAATGTTTTGAGATTACATTGTGGCCCTGGCTGTGATTCATACTGAATAATCCCCACATGTACTTGAAATCAATAAAGAATGTATTTTCTGTCTGAAGTTTTGCATGTGATATCTATATATGTCAATGAGTTCAATTCAATTAATTATGTGGTTCATATGTTCAATGCACAGTGATACCTTGGTGCATTAACTTATTTTGTTCCATGACTCTTGAGAATATGGCTTCATTCTTCATCTTACAGAGAAGATGGTTGTGGTCTTGTTTGTCTCCCCATGAGAAGTTTGTGACCAGAACCAAAATTTTGCCAAATGCTTCTGTTTGTGAACCAAATTGTTCCTGTTTCCACATAGAAGTGTTTATGAACCCAGGTATCACTGTATTTTTTTAAACCTGTTCTTTTCCTGAGTGAGTTGGAGTACTATTATCTGCAACTATGATATTATCCCATTTCACATTTTTCTTATTTTCCTTCATCTTTTGAATATTTTGTATTATAAGTATACAAAATTAAAGTCTTACAATTTCCTCTTATATTGATCCACTGATCTTTATTAACTGTCCCATTCTATCATCTACGTATCTAGCTTTGAAGATATTACTTTTATCTAGTGATTACACTGTAGAGCTTTGTTTTACTTAAAATACATCTCTTTCTATATAATTAATGTCTTAGATACATAACATAACCTTGGCTCCTTTTATTTAAAAATAGTTATCATCATCATTTTTGTTTAGTTATACACTGTAGAATAATTTTACTATATAGAAAAAATGTGATAGTAGAAGTTCATATGCACTTCCTAATTGCAGCTTTCCCCTTTCATCATCTTACTTTAGTATATTACTTTTGTTTAAAACAATAAGAAAAAAACATATACACTATCATTCACTGTAAAGATAATTTATTGTTTTCCTTAGTTTTTACTCTTTTTTATGTTCCAAGTCCCATAAACTGTACTACAACTATATATAATTATGCTTTCTGTATTTAGAGTCTTCTTATTTCATATTTCCTTGTTTCTGACAACACTGACAATTTATAGAATAAATATATTCTATAGAGAGTCCATTTCTGTTACTGAAAGCACAATACCACGGACTAAGTATACCACACAGAAAGCAAGTTTATTTTGGTTCTCAATCTAGTCGAAGTTGAGGAACCACTTATGATGGCCTTCTTGCTGACAAAAGTCTGTCAGTGAAACAAATCAGAGCATAAGAGGTAGGAAGTCGACAGGAGATCGAGCCAAGGTGGGTTTATAGCAGACTCACTCTGTACATAACATATTAATCCAATATTCACAGAAATGGATTAATCCATTCATGGCAGGAGAACTCTAATCATCACTTGAAATTAATTTTTTCTCCTTTTTATTACTGAATTTTATGAGTTGCAAGTGTATTTTTAGATGCAAAATTGACAAATATTTTTCCAGATTTTTTTCCTTGTCTTTCCATTTGCTTACCAGTATCTTTAGCAGGATAGAGAATTTTAAGCACAACTTACGGATCTTTCTTTCACAGATTGTGCTTTTAGTATGCACGTAGAAGTTATCACGAAACCCCAGTATTCTTTTTTCATGTGTTTCAGAAGTCTTAGTTTCTCATTTAACATTTAGTCCTATGACTTATTTTGAGCAAATTCTATGAAAGTTATGTTTGTTTAGACTGACTTTCTTTTGCTTTTACCTATTCAGTCGTTCAGCACTATTTGTTGTAAAGACTATCCTTTCTTCAATGAATTGCTTTTGCTGTTTTCCAAGATCAGTTGACTCTTTGTAAGGGCTGATTTCTGAATCTGCCATTTGCCACACTGATTTATACCCCTATGCTTATGTCAATATTATGCAATCTTTTTTGCTACTGCTTTATATTCATGTGTCACTGTGCCATTCCTCCAGTATGATTCTTCTTAAGTATTTTATTGCTATAAGTATTTGCTTATCTGGATCTTTTCTCTTAGTATAATGTCAAGCAAAATTTTTGATACACATAAATTGACTTAAGATTTTCCTTGAGATTTAAATTGAATCTATACAAAATTTGGGAATAGTCAACACATTTGGAATTTGATTCTTACAAACCTTGAGCATAGAGTATTTCTTCAATTATTTAGTTTTTCTTTCACAAGAGTTTTGTGACTTTTTTCACATAAAGATCATGCGACATCTTAAGACTCATTTTTGTTTTATTTTCTAGTGCTAACTTCAATGCTTCTGTTTTAATTTCAAACTGTAATTGTTTCCAATATGAAATAAAGTGTCATTAGTTTATTGATGCTGTATCCTATTCCTTTCTGAATTTGAATGCTGTATAATTTGCTTATATCTTGAACTATTTCATGCCCTTTCACCACAATCATATTTCTCATCTGAGTCCCCCTAAAGACCAATCATAAGACTAAATTAATTATCAAAGTCAGTCTGGTCAACTTAATACAATTCAACTTAATTGCATGTACCTTATATTCCTAATCATCCTCACCCAGGGGAAATGTTATCTTCATGCTTTTAAACAGATTGTATGAGCCAAATTATTTTTAAAAATATGACTCTTAGAAAATATATTTAATGTATACGAAGACCAAGAGAAATCAGATTTATTCCATTTACCTAAAAGTTTTTGCCAAATCTCATAATAGTTTTTGCCTTGCCCATAAAGACTGATTGATGAAGAAAAAGATTCTACCAAGAAGAATGACAAGTGAACA
Source organism: Fukomys damarensis (assembly GCF_012274545.1). Taxonomy (NCBI): domain Eukaryota; kingdom Metazoa; phylum Chordata; class Mammalia; order Rodentia; family Bathyergidae; genus Fukomys; species Fukomys damarensis. The sequence goes on along the minus strand of NW_022900947.1, from coordinate 20,231,498 downwards.
GAGTACAAAACTGACTAATCAAAAAGCTAAAGAGTTAAATTTTTGTATTGAAACATAGTAAAATCATAGAAATCAAACCCAAACTTATATTATAATTATTAAATCAGCACTTACAAGATATTTCATGCAAATATAATGACATAAATGATAAGTATGAAGCAGACTGCACCATTTTCCTATAATATGTATATGAATTTTTTTAATTTAGAAGAACAAAACTGCAGCAAAGCTGGAGAAGCCAAAAAATGTTCAATACAATTTGTGAAAGCAGAGGAGAGATTTGATGGTCTCACTGTCCAAAAGTTGCATGCCAGTGAGTGACAGAAACAAAGGTGAAACCCTTACTCTATATCTCATACTCTTCTACATTACTACTTTATTGAAAGCATCACTTTGTAATGTAAATCACTATTCAGTGAATCTATTTTTGCTTATTAATCTTATATCAGCATTGTTTCCATTACGAACATAAACTATTAGTACAAGCTATTAAAATCAACCTGTGTTGTCAAGAATTGACCATTTTCAATCGTTGACTATGTTTAGAAGTCATAAAAAAGTGTTTAATAACATTTTTTCAAAATAATTTTCCAAAGATGTTAAAATAGCATATTCTAGAATGAAGATTTAAGTGTGATTTTTCTGAATTTTGACCTTTCCAGAATCACAAAGGAAAAAGATGAAAATGGGAAAGCACTGATGCTGGGTCATTCTAACTCTGGAGTGACAAAGAAATCAAGCCTTTCCTTTTCTCCCATGCCTAGCATGCTCTTTGGAACTGCTGGCTGTAGGGTGCCTGCTGCTGCACAAGAAAACACCTGAGTCATTTCCCCCACCCATACTGAAGGTAAACAAGGACAACTTAAAACAAATCAAAAGACCCTCAAAGAACCTGGAAAAAGATGGAATACAGAAACATGCAGTTTTCAACTCCTCATTTCTCTCATTGAAGCTGTCAGATCTGATGTCACTTCCCATTTCTGAATGTGATCGATTTGTCAGGAGTGGACAGCCAGAAAGAAATTGAATCTTATGATTTGTCTGGCCAGGGTTTGAACTGCAGTAGAGGAAATGCAGGGAGAAGACAATCCTATTATAAATGGAGAGAGAATACTCCAAACCAAATCTGCTCATCACTTTTTCAGAAGGATAGCTATCATTTTACAAACACAGTAAAAAGGCAAATAACAATAATCTCTTCTCAGAAAATATCAGCATGAAGTTATGATTTTCTGTTCTTTATTAAAATAATAACACTAAGAAAGTCTTGAGGACTTCAAAATATAGTATTGCAGTGCAAACACATTGCCTGTTATTATCAATTTCTATGCAGCACCATTACTCTCTCTTGATTCTGACACAATGTATCTGAATTTCTCAAGTAACTTTATTTCCTATCTTTGTTTAAATATCTCGATAAATAAACCCATAAAGCAACTGAACAGACACGGTTTTGGCCCAAAGCTTTTTAATTGGAAGCAACATTTCTTACATCTGATAAATATGAAAGAATTGCACAATATGGTCCCACCAAAGACTCATGTTTTCCAAACTGGAACATTTAGAAAGCAGTTGGCTCACAAGAGCGTCACACTCATCAGTGGATTAATCCTTTGTTGAGTTCACAGCTAAATACACTGTTAATGTCACTGGGGATACGACCTGGAAAGGGAATATCCTGTCCACGGCCTCTGCTTGTCTCTCTCTGGCTTTTCCCTTGAGTTCTACTTCCAGGTCACCATAGGTCACAAGAGCAAAGCTTTGCTTCACCCTACTCTTCTATCACAGTGTTTCCACCTTGGGGACAATAGGCCATGGGCTAAACTTCTGAAAACACTAGCCAAAATAAACCTCTGCTCATCTGTTTTTTGTTTGTTTGTTTTTGTAATCAGCAAAAAAGGCTGACTAATGCATTGCCTATCAGGGAGGACAAAGTATTAAGGTAGCTAAAAGGAAAGGCTTTGCAGTTAGATAATCTGGGATAAATTCCTGTTTTAAATTCACTAACACTTTGGACATCAGATCGTTACCTAACCCTTCTGAGTCTGAGCCTTGTCTGTGCAATGGTTACAAGATAATCTTTAGAAGATTATACATTTTTGCACATAGGCTTGCCCAATGGATAGAAGTTATATTGTCTTTGTTTTCATTATGTGAAACATTACCGTAGCTGAAAAAATGAAAGCATATATAAGTCAGCTTTCTCACTACTGGGACAAAATATCCAATACCAACCACTTAAAAGAGGACAGGTTTTTTCACTCACAGTTTCAGAGGGTTGAGTTCAAGGCAGTTGGCTCCCAGACAAAAAGAGCAAGAAGGATCCCTCAGGAAAAGGCTGCTCAAGTCATGGTTTCCAGGAAGCAGAGAGAGAGGGAAAGCTGTCGGAAGAATATACCTTTCTGGGTCATACCCAGCTACCCGCCTCCAGCCAGGCTCTACCTGCTAATACCGCATTTAGCTACAGAATTCCATAATGGATGAAACCACAGATGAATATAGTGCCCCATGATCTGCTCACCTTCCAAATGCATCACAACTTGAGAGGTCTTTTAGATCTAAACCATACAGCATGTTTAAAACACAAGATCAGGAAGCTGTCACTGCATTCAATTCCATTAATGATTAAGACACAGTTTTTCTTTGAAGAATATGAAACACTAGAAAAATCACAGAGATAAGCACTCAAATCAAACCTGCAGAGGGGCTTTGGAGAGATATTAAATGGTATATGAGTTTTCAAATAGCACATTCAAAGGACTATTAGAAATAGAGGCATGCAAGATTATTCTGCATTATTAAGCTATTTCAATTTTGTGTTTGAGTTGTGAAAATGCCAATGAATGAACTCTTTTGGAAATAGCTAGAAGTACTTCAGGGTTATTAACATTATATAATTGTGTACTTAAAGAGTAATCAGTTTGCCCTGGAGGAATAACTAAAACCACTATAGTTGGGTTATGTGAGTTTTTTATTTATACTGCTATTAAATTCTACAATATAAAGCAGTGAACCTCTGGATAGAAACACTTAAGAGAGCAGTAGATGGGGGTAAAAATTTGTGGGGCTTTCCCAATTCTCTTGTTCACTGTGTCTTTAATCTTGGAGTAGCCCAATCTTTCTGCATTTAGAAGATGAGGTCTACTAATACAAACATTATTTGAAGTATTAAATAAGATAATCCATGAGGAAATTGCTTGCAAAAATCCAAAGCTTTATATAAGCTAAGGTCTTATTTTCTGTACTTGACATTTGAAATTCAAACCTTTCTGAAAGGTGGTAAAAATGTAAGTTATATGCAGAAACTCCAGTGTCTAAATAATTTTCTAGTCCTCAATTATGGCGTATTTATTACACAAAATCACTTTAGTGCTCTCTTTACTGACTTTTTGATACTAAATTCATTTTCTGAAATGAAGTCTCAGTTGTAAAATAGACTTTAACATTCTAAACAATGTACTATGGTGAATAATATGGCACAGTATAATAAATTTAAAGGTTTTATGTATTATTTTCTAATTTATATGATTCCACGTGAAAATTTAGGCTAATCTTTATAAACTATTAATAAAAATCACATTTTTATTTTTTAATTGAGCATATATGTTCATACAACTAGGTGGGTAGAAGACTAGTTTTAAAACATTACCACTAAAATTAATAAGTTAATTATTAATTTCTGGAATTATTGATTATAAAATCAATAGTTATTTTCTGTTTTTTGTTTCGGTACTTAAAAAATTATCCATTCTCCAAAATTGGAATATATACACCAATTGCAAACTTAACTACTGACGCATGAGTTTAAATATCTCACAGCTTTTCTTATATGGAAAACCCAAAGGATAAATTAACATAAAATTAAAAATAGATAATAAGAAACTGGGACATAAATCCTTTGCAAATGTGGAGAGGAACCAGGGATGGAGGGAGAGGGACCTACAACAGGAGAAAGGAAAGGAAAAGAATTTAATGTACATGTTCCAACCCTCACAATGAGTATAATCATTATATACTGCAAACATCCACTAATGAAAATTTTAAATGAATCTAAAAATATAAAATAATAAAATTGTATAAAAAGCATAATCACTAAAGATTTGTTATCTTTAAAATTTAAATCAAATGATATTAGACTTTTAAGAAATTATAGGAACTCAAATAATCAGAGAAATCTAATAATAACAGTAACAATAATCAGAGAAAACTAACCTACCTAATATTAGATAAAATTTAAAGTCACATTTATTAAATTAATGTGATATTGGTTTAAAAATTAACCAGAAGTAGATATTAAAATGGCAGCAAATTTAATAAAAGATAAGGTGATATTTTAATTACTGAAAGGAAAGGTAATTCTTTTATAATATAGTTGAGAAAATATTTATCTACTTGAAAATAAATTAAAATATTCAATTGTTACTTAATATATACCATATAAAAAGATATATCACAAGTGTGCTCAAGACTTAAATGCTGATAAATAAAATTTAAAATATTATGTAATTTAAGGTAGAAGAGAATTTGTGAAAGCCTGAAAATCTAGAGGATACCAAAAAAGACAGAAATTTGAGATTTAAAAATATATGTAGATCAGTGGTAGACCACATGCTTAGCAGGCACAAAACCTTGGGTTCAATCCCTAGCACCACAAAAAAATTCTGATTATTATAATAAACTGAATCAAATAATAGAAAGTAGATTTAGAATATAGATGTTCTATTCAGGTAGGAAAAAGGATGACTTCACATTATATATGGAAAAGATCTCAAGAATTAATCAAAAAGACCTTGGTCCAATTTTTTAAAGGCCAAAGCTCAGGAGTAATTAATTTACCGAAGACAAGTTCTAGATACAGTATAAGGTGTTCAAATTTACATTTTGGAAAAAAAGAATCTAAAGCAACAATGAAGCATGACTTTCTGATTATCATATTATTAAAAATCATAAATGATTATTGCTCCTGTGAAGATGAAGTAGTTTTATGACATGTAATTTCTCTTGCAAAGACATCTTGAAACTCTTTTATAAAAGAAATATGACACAACTATAAAGTAATGTTGAGTAAAATTAAAGAAGAGAAATAAACCTATCCCCAAATTTCCTGTATTTAGATGTGTATCATATATGCATGCATGTGCATGTGTGTGTGTGTGTGTGTGTGTGTGTGTGTGTGAAAAACATGTTTTCTTAGCTGTCAACAATGAATTCTGGGGAACCAGGGATTTAGCTCAGTGGTGCTGCTGCCTGCCTTGCAAATGCAAGGTCCTGATTTCAATCCCAGGTACCAAAAAACCAACAAACAAAAAACAAAACAAAACAAAACAATGATTTCTGGTGTGCAGGTGGCTGGCTTGGTCAGAAGATTGATTACCTTAAATGATAATAAATATACAGAGAGCATCGTTATCCAAAATAAGGATGTTAGTTCATGATCAAGTTTGATGAGAATCCACTGGAAGGTTTAGATGAGTGAATAGATATTTCTGTATTTACAGCAAAGACTTTTACTTGCTTGTTTATGTTCTCCATCTTGAGTTTCTTCTGCTTGCTCATTTATTATTTCTTTATATTCTAATCTTATCTCCTCTTCCCTCTTCTTTCTGCTTTCCCTTCCCTACTTTTCCCCCATTCAATTCTTCCCTTCCTGATTTTCTCTTTCTTTTCTTCCTTCCTTTCTCTTCAGTCTTTGCTTTCACTTCATCCTCTCCTCCCTTTTTTTCCTCCATAGTCTCCCTCCTTCCCTACTCATGGAAGAGTCCGAGCGTCAGAGACCTAGAAGGCAGAGTGCTATGACAGGAAAGGAGGGGCAAGATATTAGAAGGCACATTTAAAGGCATCAGTGATCCTGGCAGGCATGAAAACCAGGCAGTAAGGGACGGGCTTGGTCCAGAGGAAACAGTGTGTCCACCGTCAAAATGAGGAATGAGGCAGTGAGAGGTGGGCTGTGAGGACTCGCCAGCATGTTTGCTTACCAAGGACGTGAGACGGAGGAGACTGGAAAGCGAGGCGCCCGTGAAGGATGCACTCGCTACCCTAGGAAGCAGTGTGCACAATGGTAAGTCAGAACAGAAAGTTAAATTTTGCATTGTTTCTCTTATTTGAGAAACCCAAAAGACAAATAAGTTAAAGAGTAAAATAAAGGGGATATGGTGGGAAGCTGGGAAGCTGAGGTGCAGATTTTATGGAGAAGGGGAAAAGAGATTAGGGGAAGGAGGAGAAAGCAGAAGAGGGGAGGAATGGGGCAAAGGAGGTTAAAATTATGGAGATATATATATATTACATTATATATATACATCACATTATATATATATATACACATTCTATATATACTACAATTTCCTTAAAATCAATGGAGTTATTATATAGCATAAGCATATACCAATAAACAAATGCAGAGGTCATGGGTGGAGTTGTCTTGCTTGGAGATTTGAAAGACAAAACAAATAAGTAAAATGTTTTCTTTCCTAGGCAGACATATTCACTATAAAGTGAACCAGGCTTTTCGGTGTTACACACTTTTAAAAGGAGGAAGGCTAGAAAGCAACCTGAGATGTCAGATTAAAATTTTAGGTATCAATATGAACTCTTGTCTTTAATAAATATGCACATATAGATATCTGCGGGGTTTTAGACCTATGTGTAACCCTTCTGGTTAGGAAGGGACAGATGAAGTGGAATTGAGTATTAAAGTGTCAGCTGTTATTTTCCCAGAATTCGCTTCCTTCTGATAATCTTCAAGGCATTATTTGTTCTGATTCATTTTTTATCTTAATTATTGCATTAATTTTCAACTCAAATCAAAAAGGGGGAAATTAGTATAGATGATCAAATATAAAGTTTTATTCTGTGATTTTCCAGTTAGTAATTAATTGGGCATATTTGAAGGATAAAATATATAACTTCTCTGTTCTTTGGCGTGTGAAGTTAAATCTATTTTTGTCACTTAATTATCAAGTAAATATCAGCTCTTTGACTCATACAGATCTAGTTTTGTCCAATTGGGGATTAATAGCACTGTTCTGTGTAGAAGAAATGAAACCTAGTGAAGGTAAATGATTCAGTGAAAATTAGCAAGTGAGGAAAAGAATCCTGTCTCAGAGAACAAGCTTCCTTGTCACTAATCCAGTAGCAAAATGTCTGATTAATTTTAATTTAATCTCAATATTTTCTGAAAAGCAAACTTATTTTGCCTTGGGATATAGTAATTTTAGTTTTTAATTACACACTTGTATGGCAAATATGGAATAGCTCTGATGATCGCTAATTTATGTTTATGCCTTTTCTAAATTTTATTCTAGGATTTGACATACAATAGCCAAAGAGCGATGACAGAGAAAAGTACTACCTTTAGTAACCCAGGATGAAATAAATCCAAAGTAGCGCTTCCAGATTTTTCCTTATCGTAGCAGTGCACAAGCGGCATATTCTGACCTATCAAACAGGAGGCATGGACTGCTGAGGTACCATGAAAAAAAATGTGAAATAAATTTCTCACTGGGAACATGTTGATAAAATGTTGGTAGGTAAAATCTCTGTAGTGTAGAAAGAAAATGTCTTTGAAAATATCCAACTGAATGGTCACGTTTTAAGTTAACAAGCAGTTGCCTGAAACCTCCCTTGAAATCAGTAAACTGCTCACCTTGCAGATTGTGTTAGGAATTGGATTTATAATACAAAGCAAAAATGCCCTGTGGTACAGAATAAGCAAAAAGATGTGCTAAATTGTTAGCTCTCTTATACAGTCTTGTTTTGAAATAAACAATAGAACCTTATATTGCATAACAATATCAAATTAATATATTGCTGACAATCACTATGGCAGGAAGGCAGAAAATTACAGCATGTATGTTTCACCTTTGACCAAAAGTTCTTTGTACTTGCATTTATATCTTAGCTTTTATTACCAAAGCACATTAGTGCAAAATAAATGAGTAGATAGGGTGATACAGCACAATAAATAAAGGCACAGTGCAAAAGGTTAACAACAAGCTTCAGTCGAATACTATCACCTTTCACTAATTAGCATATTTTGAAAGTGAAAAAAAACTACATAACAGATGGAAAATTTAGTGCTTGGAATTGATATTATACACATTTTTAAAAATTCTAATATTTAAAACAAAATTATGTTTCAACGTTTTTTGCCATATTCTCTCTTTTGAACATGTGCAAGTTGAACATATACAGAAAAACTATATGAACAACATAATCATTGCATTCCACAATGACTGATTATCATTGCAATTATCTTTTTTTTCTTTTTCTTTTCTAGTGTGTCTATCCACCATCCATCCATCCATTTGTCACTAACTCCTAGGGCTTGGGATTTAGCTCAGTGTTCTGTCTCCTGCCTTGCAAGCACAAGGTCCGGAGTTTGATCCCCGTACCAAAAAATAAAATCTCAAAAGGGTATTTGTCATTAACTCCTTATACAAACCCACTTGTCATTTAAGGTAATTTTTCTTTCTACATGTTGTAAGTGATGGAAATGATTTTGTCCTACTTTCCATCGTTCATACTTGGCCTTGAAGTGTACAAGACACAATTATAGTTAACCTTTTTTTCTGACCCTCTATTTAAGAAAAGATATTGATGATGTTTGTACCCAGGGCACCTAAAGGTAATTAAGCTACGTCTTGGTGTAAGACTTATACTGTCTATCAAAAGTATCTTTCCATTTCTTCCCCTTTTCTTATACCTCCTGTTCTCATACTGCAAACGCACACAAAAGCCTGCCTTTGAGAGAATAGCTAGATATATTATTTTCCATCTATTCTTTGCCAATGTTCACTTGAAAGCCAAGAAATTTCAGCTTTGCTATCATCAGAGCAATATTCATTCTTTAAAAGTTCAGGAGATATTCCCCTAGTGTTCTTGAGGAAGGAATTAAGAAAAATTTGCATATATATATATATATATATATATATATATACACACACACACACACATATATACATATATACATACTTATTAAGCTGGCTTGGGTGCTTATATTGTTTTTAAATGGGACATACACAGTAAAGTCATTCTTCATTTGTGATGCATTGTACATACCCAAATGAATATTTCCACATGCTAAAATGCGTACACATTTATAACTCTAATAGGACATTTGTGTTCCTTACCAATTTAAAGTAGAATAACCACAGAAGGTACATGATGATTTGCCTGTTTCTCTGGATGTACATTAAGGAGTAAAGTACCTTAATATAAGAACCACGAAATTTGCCTCAAGAATAATATGGGAGGGGTTCCCACTTGCTTCAGGGAAACCATTTGTTCTCAGGAAATTCTCAACCTAATTTCAAGTGACACATTAGTAATGCCATCAGAATTCCATAAATGAAATGTAAGATCTGAACCAATAATAAGCAATAAATTCTGAAAAGAATTGTTATAAGGAGTTCACCTAAAGCAAAATTCATACAAAAATGTGACACTGATGACTCTAGTTTTGTTCTTACTTGGAATAACCTATCTTGTAGACTAATATATTTAGAAAAATTAGTAGTAATAAATAAAAAATACATGGCGTGATAATTTCCATAAATAAATGTTAAATAATGGAAGTGAGAGAAGTCTATATGTTTTATTGAAAGTGAATTTTTTGGGCCAGGGATTTAGCTCAGTGGTTTGGTGGCCTGCCTTGCAAGCACAAGGACCCGAGTTCAATCCCCAGTAACAAAAAAAAAAAAAGAAAGAAAGTGAATATTTTTCTTTACTGTTGTTCATTACATAAATAAATTTTATTTGAAATTTACTTAAGAGCCAAAACTAACAATTGTAGAGAATTTTAAATACTTATGGTGTGAACATTTTATGATACTAGTCTTTAAAGTTACAAGGAATAGGAACGCAGGCAAAGCCAACTGATGCTACTAAAATCATAGCCCTCAAATTATTTTCTCTCAACCTATTTGTAATCATACAATGCAGCTATTTGGAAATAATGCCTGTGTCATGATCATCAGGTATAAAAGGCTAACTTGATAAATATATTTTAGCTAGATAATTATATCAAATGTAGATAAAAATGTGGAGCAGATTCTCTCTGCATTGATTACAAGCTCATCTAAAACAGAATGCACTTGTGTACATGAGTCATGTGAAGCAGATGTTTCACTTACAGAGTGAATTAAGGGGGAAAAAGAAACCTAGGATTCACTGAGAACGAGCCCCTCAAATCTCAGAAAGCCACCTGGGGCAGATGGAGTCTTCACTGTGTATTCCCCACTTGTACCTCAGAAGGGAAACTCCCAAAAGCAGCCTTCCCAGGGTGTACACATCAAGGACAAAGGACTTACCAGGGCCGACACATGGAAAGACTTCCTGTCTTGGGGACACTTATCCTTGAGAATTATGAGCAAGGAAAATGGCATAGGGAACAGCTGGAGAAGTTCAAGGCCACCTGGAGAGCCACCCTGCAATAAATATTGAGAAAGCAATATCAGTTTTCCAGAATTGGTTACCTAAAGTTCACTTCTGTAAAAGGGAATGTGCTTAACCTACCTTCAATAAGAAGTCCAGTGACAAAAAAGCACAGAGGTCTAGTTTCCAGAATATGGCCCTCCAGGTATTGCTTCTGATGTGCAAAGCAAAGCACTCCTTGCATTTTCAAGACATGTGGTACCATTACAGGGAAATACTTAGCATTCAATATATTTTACTCAGAGCATAAAACCTTTTTATGAGAAAGTAAAATGAACAAGATTCTAGGTCATATATCCAATGCTGAGAGTAGAGAAAATCTTCATATTTCCTTTATGAGACAATGAATACTCTCAAAACTCAAACAAATGTATCTTAGTGATATTGAAGGAAAAGGAAAACATGAGATTTATTTCTTCATAAGTATATCTACAGAAGAATTGAAGACAAATCTTCATTCTCAGCACTGTTGCCAAAACATTGATCGTGTTCTTTGAAAGATCCCTAAAGTCAGATTCAACCTGACCACTCTTTCTTCTTTAATATAAACATCGATTGTTTTATCAATTTTACAAATAGTTACAAAGCTTCTTCACACTCACTAGTGCAGCAATGGCTGGAAAACCTGTTGGAGAGCATGACGTAGGTATATAT
>NW_022900947.1:20183184-20220403 GCF_012274545.1 Fukomys damarensis | reverse complement strand
TATATATGATGGACAGTTTATCTTTGCTAACAAAGACATGGTGTGTGGAGGGGCTTTTATTTCAAACAACCCAGGGAAAGAAAATTAAACAACTTTAACAATAGCACACAGGAGAGAACTCTTCAGCATTTGTTAGTCATATTTGCTACAGTAATGTAGCTTAACAAATTAGCACAGTTCCTTAGTTGCTCAAAGACCAAATGTTCACCCACAAACACTCAAGACTCTGTAAATGTAGATGTTGCTCTTCTGGGCTCAGCTGGGATTTGCTCAACTGATGGGATTTCCTCTCAGTTACAGATTTATGTTATTTAGTTCTACTCAAGTGTCTTTCCATTCTGGTACCAATATCAGTGTGAAATGTGGTCTTCTCTTGGATGCCAGGCCCATAAGGGCAGAAAAATTTAAATACATTTAAAGCTACTACTGGAATTACTTTTGCTAGCACTCAGTGTCCAAAGCAAATAAGTAGTCAAGGGGCAGGAAAAATACTCTGCTTACTAAAGAAGAAAGTATAATACAGTATTATAACAAAGTAAATAATTGTTAATGAAAAATGATGGAATCTATCATTGAGTGTCTCAGTAGAGTTTCCAGATTTATAAGATGTTATTTCCTGAAGAGTGAGAAAACTCTCAAAGGTATCATGACTACACAGCAATTACAAGCATAATAGAACTGATTCTGGGCTTATTGTGATGATTAAATGAAATGATAACTGATAAATGCAATTTGTTTCCTCCCATAAAGTGTTGGGACATTGATAATCTAGATTTACATTAAATAGCAGTTATAGGTGTGAGTTGTACACTTTCCAGAGTTTTTACAGGAAAGCACTGTTTAGAAAACAAACTCTCTTACTTTGTAGATCTAGTGTTCTCTTCACAAGCATCTTTGCAGGTCCAAGAGCATCTATTCTGCAAATACGAACCTATAATCTTACTACATTGATTGCAGCCAGTTAGAATGGGATGGCAGAGTCACAGCAACTATTCCATCAATTTTCATCACCGTAATTCCTCCATCATATGATGTTATTTTGATCACCACAGTCTAACTGAAATGCAGTACTATGCCAAATACAGGCACTCTTTATAAGAGGCAGGCTGAAAAGATGTAAGAAAGGAGGTTATTGCTGTTACTCATTGCTTACTGACTAAAGGCATAACAACATTGCAGAAAAAGCATTTTTTCAGTAATCTATTAACTGAAACAGGCACTAATGCATTAGCTGGTGTAGGGGAATTTTAAATAGACAAACAAAAGTCATAAACAATGACTACTTCTAATACCTGTGTTAATAATAAGTATTTATGAATAGCTGTGGAAAGAAAGTAAAAGGGGAGGTCGAGAGGGAGAATGGTATACATTCATCTATAGAACTCTGTGGTCCTAAAGCAGTGGATCTTGTGTTTGTGCCTGCAATAATGCACTAAATATGATTTATTCCAAAAATTACTAATGTAATATTTAGGAGTAAAAAGAAAATGTCAAAGCATGTTAAAGTTTTCCAAAATAGTTTCCTTCCTCAGTACCAGAAATTGAACCCAGGGCCTTTACATTAAGCGATATCTCCAGCCCTTTTATGTTTTTAAAGCTTATTTGTATAAGCTGCCAAGCTATGTTCCAACCTTCTCCACCCTTACCCCAATCACCCAAGGAGCTGAAATTGCAGGTCTGCCTGTCTTACTTCTTAAATGCATACCTTGAAATGTGATTTTAAACAAGTCAAAAATTTGCCTAGAATGTTCAATATCATTAACCATGGAGAAAATGAAATGCAAATAAAAATCATAATGAGATATTATTGTACCCCACAATGGCTATTATCACATAAACACAAATGAGATATTGAAGAAGCTGTGGAGAAAATGGGAATCAAACACACCGTTGGTGAGAACGTAAATGTTACATCCTTTATGGACCACACTATGGAGGTTTCCCCCAAAACTAAAAGTAGATTCACCTATGATCCAGCAATCCTACTTCTGTATATGCATCCACTGAAAATGAAATCAGCAAAATAGAAATACTCCACACGTATGTTTATTGCAGCACTATTCAAAAATAGGATCAACCAAGGTGGTCATCAACAGATAAATGGGAAAAGAAAAGGAAATGGAATATTATTCCTTCATAAAAAATGAAATCCTGTCATTACAAGCAAAATGGATGGAATGGGAGGATATCATGTCAAATAAAATAAGCCAAAGACATGTTCTGTATTTTCTTTCTCATGTGTGGAAACAAATAAAACAAAAGACCACCTGGAGGTAGAATGGTTTTCATGAAAGGATGGGAAAATGCAAAAGGGAATGGAATAAAGAGGGTCTGGAATCCTTTAGTGCATGCCCCAGTCGTATGTCGAAATACCATACTGAAGACATGAACTTAATTTTGTATGAAAAGAAAAAAGAAAAAAAACTTCACTTACAAAGTATTATATTAAAAGAAATAGAAAAGTAAAGAAATCCTATCTGTCTGCTTATCTATTATGTGTTTTAAAGCAAAAACAAAGGTATAGTAACCAATGTTCCCTGTGATGCTTTTGGTAGTGCACTGCCATAGCCTTTGAATCTCTCCTTTCCTGTTTTTCAAAGGAGATAAGGAATATACAGATAACTTTGCTTTTAGATCATGTGAAGGTTAGATTGGGAAGTACATATCCAGGGTCTGAGAGCTCTCGACAATGCTCCTAATGCTCTCAATTACTACTTTTGAGATTTATACAAAACAATCTACCAATGCCTCAACTTACTTTGTGCTAAATTGAGAGTAAAATATAGGTGCTCTCTTTTTTAGAGAGTGAGGAGACGTTCCAAAGAGAGAACTCCGAAAGCTCTTTGCAGATCGGAAGCCACTGCTCAGTTAATCTGCTATTGTACTCTTTCAACGCAACTTGCTTGCCTTCCGTCTGGATTCTGGATGTTCTAATTTAGCACAGTGTTGACATACAATTCAGCTCTAATGACAAGAGAGACCAATTCGTACAGAGGAAGAAAATGAATTGTATAGCATACGGTCACACATTTGGAAACTGTTATCTTCAATAATAACATGTTAGGGAAGTATTCATTATCGACCAGAAATAACTTATTTCGACAGTTAACTGTAGTAGAGTTCACGCTGAGTGCTAAGATGCTGACATCAAACAGAAAAGGAAAATAAATACAGTGAGCGCCATTCTACCCGAAGACATCCATCAGCATGGTTTATTTTCAAGACACTGTGTTACTTCTTCTCAATCAGCAAGTTCAAGGTAGGCTATTTTACAGCAGGAAGTGTCGTTCGGCTCTTTTGCTCTCCCTGTACTCTTCGTCCTTTTGCCATTCACAGTAAATCTAAATTATTTTAAGGCCATTTCTTTCTTAACCCACAGATCTTGTTTAATACCCAGAAGTCACCCTTAGGTTAGAGGATATAAACCCAGTTATTTGAATCTAGGAGAGCTAACCTGCTTTTATGAAGATCTCAGCTTCAGAGTCAGATAAATGTCTTCAGATGCATTTATGCCAAGCACAGCCAAATGATATGAAGCCAGTTAGGAGATTATATTTCTATGTTCCCTTCCAGCAGATAAGTTTATCCAGGGACCTATATCCTCTTCATTTCTCAGCAGGAGAAAGAATATTAAGACTCTGAGCCTAATAAAATGCATAGCAAAGCAATTTCATGGATAAAACAAGAATTGGGCTTGTGGAAAAAAACTACTAAAGTCTGTCCGTCAGAATTGGTTTAAGAAGCTTGTTGTGAATCAGTATCAAAGATCTTCCTCTGGAAGTAATGTATAAAATGCTGGGATTACCAGCAACAAAATGATTGAACTTGAAGCCAGGAGGAAAATCAAATCAGGATCCCAAAGGATTCTGATAGAAGTAAGAGAGAGAAAGATGGTGTTGAAATATATTAAGAACTATCTTCACAGCAAAAACTGCTGCAAACACATAAATGATCTATATAGTATTAATCAATACTATGTAAAATAAGAGATAAATAAAAATAAATCACCCTACAGTATCTTAATAATCAATAACAACACATACTATTAGATTCTCATAGATTCCCATAGAATAACTTTTTTTCTGAGCACTAATAATGCAATAAGAATACTGAAGTACAATAGCAAATTTCATTTTGTTAAAATATACCAATATGAAAAAAGATTATTTTAAAATTATTTTTCTGCACGGTCTCACTTATACATGGAATCTAAAACGTTATCACACAGAAGTAACAGTAGACTGATGACTACCAGACGCTGGGTGATTGGGGGGTAGGGAAGTTAAGAGGTGTTGGTCAAAAGTATATAACTGTGGTTAACAGAAACATTTTTTTACATTAATACATAAATACATATATGCTTATTATTTCCCACTAAGTTTACAGGTACATTAAAAGCAAACAGTACAGTTACATTTATCATTGGGATTTTGTACTTTTTTTTTCAGCTTTAATTGAGTTTATTGGTACATTTTAGGGATACAGTGCAGTTACATTCATTGTTGGGATCTTGTACCTCCACATGACAAGTCTTGATTCTCATTTTTTCCCCTTACCTCTGCCCTCCCTTCCCCCCTCCTCCCCTCCCCATCTACAAACACTTTATTTTCATCTTTTCATTCTCTCACATTTTTTTCTTTTCCCTTTTTTGATGGGTAGGGTAAGAGTAAAAAAAATAAAATAAAAAAAAAAGGGATTTTGTACTTTTAATGCTATATCTTGGTTCTTATTTCTTCCCCACACCCCTGCCCTCCCTTCATCCCCTTCATCCTTCCCTGTGTACAAAGCCTTTGTTTACATTTTTTCCTTTTTTCACATTTTTTCTTTTCCCTTATTTCCTTTCCCCTCCCCTTCCCACTTCCCCTTTAGCCATTTTCTTCCCATTTTACACATTTGATTGATTATACCATTTGAACCTTATTTACACTTTTAGTTTTTCACACCAGAGAAACTATTCAGTATTTACTCGTGTGTCCTATTTACTTCACTTAAGAGATAGCTTCAATGCGCATTCATTTAGCTATAACTGTCTCTAGTTTCTCATTCTTATGGCTGAGTAGTACTCCATTTTATAGAAAAACACATCTTCTCTATCCAGTCTCCAGTTGATGGGCATGAATATATATAAAGAACGCAAAAATATCAGACACTGCCCACCCAAATACAAAGACCCAGTTCAAAAATGGGCATCTGAAATGAACAGAGATTTCTCAGACAAGTAAAAGTAGCAAATAAATATAAAAAAATAATGTTCAACGTCACTGGTAATTCGAAAAATGCAAATGAAAACAACACTGAGATTCCACCTTATCCCTGAAAGAATGATTGCTATCAAGAAATCAACCAATAACAAATGCTGTCAGAGCTGTGGGGAGAAAGGAACCCTTCTCCATTGTTGGTGGGAGTGCAGACTGGTGCAGCCACTGTGGAAATCAATATGGCGATACCTCAATGAACTAGGACTAGAGGTCCCATTTGACCCAACTATGCCTCTGCTGGATATCTTTCCAAAAGAATTAAAAGAATCATATCACAGTGATATATACGCACCCATCATTTACAGTGGCAGTTTGTAATAGTTAAAATTTGGAAACAACAGGAACACTTTTAAAAGTCTAGACCACAAAAACACAGAGACAGAAAGTATATAGGTGGGGCTGAGGGACGGGGAAGAAAGAACACATGATAAGAAGGAATCCTTAGGAATTAAAGTTATATATTTTCTTTATTAAGAGGTGAAATATTCTAAAATTGATGTTGATCATAGCTACACAACTCTGAACAAACTGAAATACTATTAATTATATATTTTAAATGGGCTCATTACATAATATAAATTGTATCTGCGTTATTTTTAAATAAAATTATTTTCTAGTAAAATATATCTATAATGTAGTTTCACTGTAATCTATAAATAAAGACCATTTCGAACAAAACCAGAAATATTTGCTATTTCGATTTCAATGACAAAATAATATTGTCAACACATTTTTGTAAAGTACTTTTTAGTTCTTTAATTCTTTTAAATAATTTATAAACTGATGAAAATTTAAGTTTAAGTAAAAAAATTAGTTTAAGTCCATTCTAAAAATTCAGCTAGTCTTACAGCAAAAAGAGAACAACAAAACATAGGATTCTAATGGGACTAACTCATTTTAAGTGCTTCTTTACTGAACACACAAATGTTATGCGCTAATGGACAAATTACATGTCACACATATACCGGAGAGGATAATTCCTTAATAAAAATCCAGGGAATTTGGAAAAATCAATCCTAAGTAATTAAGATAGTAATTGAAATGGCACAACCACTTCCCTATTACTCAAACCATATCCCTCTCTTATTCAGAACTTAGATCAAAATGTAACATTTGGTCACTTTAATAAATAAAAACTCAGTCCACATAGTTCACCACTTTATTCTGTGCTAAGATTTCTGTGTCATACAAAATGTAAAACAGACACAGTAGGGGTTCAGTCTTGTTTTTTTATCAGTTATTGGTCCATGGCTTGACTGGTTAACTTTAAAAAATGAAGATAGTAATACAGTTGTTATGAGGAGGTTTTACTGAGGAAGAAGAATATTTAGTACTGAATCTAGCATATTATAAAAAGTCACTTACTTTGGACTACTGTGTATACCAATTATTTTTATTTTCATGTATATATAATGTTTTATGAATAATGCATAAATCTGGCATTTTTTATAAACAATTATTCTTAAGGCGATTTATTTATGTGTTTTACTCTTGTTTTTCATGGTCCTGTAGCTTGACAGAACTCATAGGAAGAGCTTCTGTGAGTGCCCTATGGTTTAGCTAACTGAGTGTACCCACGTTAAATCTCTGCAGGAAGCAGTGCAACTTTCGCGTGGAGGTCTCTAGAATCCCATGGATATTTTATATTTACAAATGGGAATAACGGTGAAAAGAATGGTTTGGAGATCCTGAAAAGTATGCAGTGTAGTCTTATAATTACATCCATGTCTTTGTGGAGTGTTCTTGATCTTGTTCAAACTAAAACATTCTTGACCCTATACAAACCCAAAATGATCTAAATCGATTCTTTCCTTTCTTCTCTGAGCCACAATTTACCCAAAGCATCATGAATTTCGATAAATTATTTTCCCTTTGCATTACAGAGAGTTTACACAATAAGAACAATCGTGAGAGGAATAACTGGAGATGTAATGGGTATTATTATTAGTAGTTCTATTTAATGAGGTTGAGTGATAGGACTTTTGTGGGAATTCTGTGGTGCAGAGCCTTATTTCTTCACTGGAGTTAGTGATCCACATTTGTGAGATTTAAATGTGCTGATTCCACGAGCAACAATGTGGAAACTTCAAGGGATCATTATTAAGTGTGAAGATTAGATGGAATGAGAGGAAACAGAGCTGCAAAGTGGACTTGAATGAAGTCTTTCACCCATTGTGCAGGTCTTTTGAGAACTATAGGCCTCTCTGAGTTGTTGTTTCTTGTGTTCTAATACTTGCTAAACCAGATCGGCTGATTTAGGATTTGTCTAGTCTATGAATGAAATAATCCTGAGATACAGAGGGTCCTAAATCTATTGTATTTCTGGCTCACATTTAAGATCTTGAATCTCTCATTCCCGGCCACACGACACTGCATCCCTTTTCTCTTATTTCTTCAAATATTATTCACTGTTGGACTTTGCAGGACAGCGACATGTATGTTTATGTGCATGTGCATGTATGAAAGTGTGGATGTGCATGTACAGGGAAACTAAGTTAGGTTATAAATCTCCTTAAAACAGCTAATCATTTTAGTGCTCCTTTATAGCAAGAAAGGAGGGGAGTGGTGGTTGGGGAAAGAGAGGGAAAAAGGAGTAATGGAAGGATGAAAATATGCCCAAAACAAAACTCATCAATCTATGTAATTAATGTACACTAATAAAATTTTTCAAAAATAAATTTTTAAAACTAGCTAACTTGCCACCCTTGCATAACACAGATGTGGCTCTTAACTGTGCAGAAATGATTGAAAAAGAGTGTACTTCAGCCAGAGTTGGCTTCTTTTTACATGAACATTCTCTCTAGGGCCCAGGCTAAAGGGACATCATTTTCCATGTGGAAGCCTGTGTGGATGAGAAAAGTCCCGCAAGTGCCTCCCAAGAATCTACTTGTGTATTTGTATATTCATGTGCAGACGGCTGTGGATAATGCGTGCAAGTCAGGTCTCAATAGCCTTAGCTTTTGAGAATTCAAAAGAATTGAAATCGTAATGTCTAGACTTTTGCCACAAGTCAGACTTTCATTTTATGACCCAGAGCAAGTTAAGTCACTTTGCTACTGCAGATGTTTTCCCTTCCTCTCTAAAACAGAATTAGCAAGTACTTAGTTATAAGGTGGCAGTGAAGAGAAAATAAAAGAATATCAATGGACCAAGTTGAATGAGAAGAGTGCATTCTACATGTTCTATATAAAGCCCTAAATACTTACAGTACAGAAGAAATCAGGCTTTGCTGTCACTGGAAAATCAAGGTAAAGTAATTACAGGGTTTTTTTTTTATAAAAACTAAAATAAAAATAGAAAGGAAGTAGAAGAACTATCATTTGTTACCTATCTGTTAGACTTTATTAACTCATTTAATCTTCACACTATTAGTGGTGAAAAAAGCAAAGGCACATTTACTTAGGGATATTACACTAACAAAATTGTCCCAGTGATTTCCACTTACAGGTATATGACTTAATGGGGTCAGTCTGTAGGAAAGATTTGAGACTATTCCAGCATCATTTCTCATGTTTGAGCCTGACTTATACATCTATCACTAATTGGCTCTACTTTTCTTAGAAACAGTCAACCTTTCAGAATCCTGAGGTTAAAAAAAAATGAGGCAAATGTTATTTACTGTAACACTTCAGAAGAATCATAAAATTAAAATAAATAGGACGTGCTTACATGAAGTACAGTTTTAATTGTTAATAAATTGGATTTCTTTCTTATTTTACCAGACCTATTTCTGACAACCAAAACCTAAGCATGAGTTTATATTCCCTATTTCCCTGCCCCTCTTTAAGCTGCAGAAAGACTTGATAAGAGTCTTTCAAGAAACAAATGTGCTCTTGGAAATGTGCAAAAGTTTACACAGAATCCTTTTTCCTCTTGAGACAACTGCCATCCTCATTATCAAAGAGGGAACGTCCCAGCATAGCCTAGAATTGATCAAGACAAGAGTAGAAGAAAAATGTTTGCATCAAAAGATACCTTCTTTCTTTCAATGCTTTTCTTGAGGTTAGTAAGGTATAATTTTTTGTTGTTGTTTTGTTTTTTTGAGACAGAGTCTCACTATGTAGTTGAGACTGACCTGGAACTCACTATGTAGCCCAGGCTGGTCTCGAACTCACAGCAATCCTCCTGCCTCACCCTCCCGAGTGCTGGGATTACAGGCTTGTGCCACCATGCCAAGGCTACTCAGGGATAATTTGGAAAAATTTTCCTCCAATTCTCGAAAAATAGAACCCAATAAAATTAGGTTTTTAAGCCCTGTTGCCAAACCTGAAGTTATATAAAGCAGGTCATTATACCCAAGGAAAGTGTGCTTACTTATAAAAGCAAGTATTTTCTGAGCCCTGAGTGTATAAGATGGTATCTCATACATTTCTCTAGCTGAAAGCATCTCCAGTGAGTTACAGAACAATACTGACCTTCTCATGCCCTAGAGAAGCCAGTCAATCTGAATAACTTCACACAAAGCAGGACTTCAGCAGTTATAGAAATCAGCATGAATAACTACCCTCTGTGGCACCAGGGAGCAGTGAGCTTTCAGCTGACTGGCAAACAAAATCTTATTTCTTACTCATTGCAACCTCACACAGCTCAGTGGGAGTTCCTCTCTACTAGTACGTGGTCCAGCTGGAAGCGATATTAATCTTCACTCATATTCTAATTTGGCAGAACTTTATCACATGACCTGGTCTAATTTTTAAATATCGGGAAATGGAGAAAAACTCTGGGTGTTTCACAGCACTAATTGTCTCTGGTGCTGAAGTAAAACATACTTACCTGGTTTCTTGACCTCCCAGGTACTATCTGTGCGACCCTCGGCAGCTACCAGTCATTTACAAGCCTTGTGTTTCTCAACTGTGAAATAGAGACAATCACAACTGCTTCTCCGAAATTCAGGGAACATCATGCAACCCAGTACATGAAAGTGTGTCCCAGTACCTATCAGACAAGCATTCAGTAAGCAGTAGCTGTTATCTTGCTTAAACTTAAACTTTTCTCTCCATATTTTGAAAATTTAGATGGTTCTCAATTTGCAATTTTGGGGTGAAAGTTGAGGTGAGTGAATAGCCATGGGAGAGTCTTTTTGAATAGGTGATTAGTGAATGCTATTGTATTGAATGACATAAAAGCTAAGACACAAAGAGCAAGCGGTGACTCCTTGTAGCCCACGCCTTGACAGAAATGTCTAAGTCTAACTACAGCCACAATAAAAATAATTTTATTTGGGAGATAGTAATTTACTTTTCCATAAATTTCAGCAAAATTACATGCATTTTACGGCTACTGAAAACTCAGAATTCTTAAAATGTTTAAGTTAATTGCATTAATAATATTCTTCATAAACATTTAGATATACAAAGAAAAGAAGTAAAACAAGATTGGAATGGCCATGAGGATAGAACAACATTTTACTTGGTTCTATATTTCCAATAACCAGTATGTCTGACACATCTGAAAAGCAAATAAATAATCAATATAATTTTTTCAATATAGGAAACAATTGTAATATTTCTATATACAATTAACAGTGAAAGATACTATTCAAGATACTTGTTCAGGCAACTGGATGTCTAGTAAGCAGTGATTTTTATTTACACATTCCACAAATATTTTCAAA
This sequence comes from Fukomys damarensis, assembly GCF_012274545.1. NCBI lineage: Eukaryota > Metazoa > Chordata > Mammalia > Rodentia > Bathyergidae > Fukomys > Fukomys damarensis. The sequence goes on along the minus strand of NW_022900947.1, from coordinate 20,209,531 downwards.
CACAATGTTCTTCTAAGGTTGGTCATTTTGTGACATAATGAAAGGAAATTGAGTTTCTCATTCATTTAGATCCAAGGACTTACTTCACAACTTCCAGAATCTCGACCTTCAGCATATTACTAAATTTGAGACCCTCAGCTTTCCCATGTATAAAATGAGGTTAAAACGTCTATAACCAATGATTATACCATACATTTATCAGACAGTAGAAAGACATTCCTCCCATATAGAACTTAAATTCTAACAATATTCACCATTATAGCATAGGCAAGGATTTAGCAGAGTAATTTTCATGTAGTAGAATTTCCCTCTAAAGACCTGAAGGGCATTGTTAGAAAATTGGACTTTACCAAGTCTCAATATAGCTAGTGGTCCTTGTCATCCAACAGGATATTTTCTAGGGACACAAATAATATTTTCTACACAAACAACAGTTACATAGGGTCAATCATATATGGGAAATTGTCCCTCAACAACAGAGTCAGGTAAATATTTAACTCTAACAGTAAAACCATGAACAAAGAGGCAGCTACAAGCAACAGGTCAGCCAGGGGAGGACCAGCCGCAATTATCCACATAGAGTCCAACCTGTGTATATTTGTCCTGGGAGGAAAGGACGCAATAAAATTTCTGACCTGAAATGGATTTTTAAATGAAAGTTGACAAAAGCAGGAAAGATGTATTTAGTGTTAAATCAAGCTTCAAACTTTTGAAGTCATTTTGATATGTTTGATAAATCCAAATCACTGATAAGGTCATCAGTCCTTTTTTCCCCATGACGTTAATAGTTATTGGAAAGATCCTCATTCAAGCAACAATTATGATACTGTTGACATCCATTCTGTGGAAAATGTAGTACAGCTGCCCCCAGGACCATTATATTTTAGAAAGTCTTCTTTCTTTTAGAGGAAAAAGCTTGCCAGAAATAAGTGAAACAGTAGTTCTGGATATTGCCAGATTACAAAAACTGTGTGTATGTGTATGTGTGTGTGTGTGTGTGTGTGTGTGTGTGTAGGTATATATCCCATTCATCCAATATTTTATTATTTAGTTATTAATTTTTCCATCCTTTCTTTTGCCCTGATCTAATTAACATATTACTCAATTAATGTATCGGTTATCATTCTAAATGTTAGAGAGGCAGAAGTAGAATCTTACTAAACTTCCCCTCCTCTCTGGAATCTAAATCAATCTAGATGACAATAAAATAATTGAACAAAATAATAAATGATTAAAAACTAGTAAAGATGTTATGTAAGAACTTAAGAGGAGGGCAATGAAAGAAATCTAAGAATTTGAGAAGCCAACAGAAGCAGAGGGTTATTACTTAAGAGTGTGGTGGAGAACCCTGCTTAGGAAAATGATATTTAAGATGAAACCTGCTGTTTGTCAAAGAGTTGACAAAACACTGAGGCACAAAGGGGACATTCTATGCAAGAAGTAGATTATTCAAGGATTGGAGTTGGCAAAAACCCTGGACTCTTTGGGTAGGAGGGAGAATGTTAGTGGAATTGAGACATGGTAGCAAGGAGACACTGACTGGGTAAGATGATTGAACATTCTGGATTAGGTTGAGCAGAACACCTGAGGTCATGGTAAGGCATTTGAATTATATACCAAGTGCACAGGTAGATATGAGCCATAAAACAGCATAATACAATTTCCGCTTTACTTGAGCTACTGCTCTAGAATGTGGGTTAATGAGGGGCGAAGGCAGAAGCAAGGAAAGCCGGAAACTATAAGCAACCATGGCAGAAATAATGGTGGCCCAGGCTGCACTTAGGAACAATCATATTTACAAATCTTGTAGAACAACTTAAATCAGCGTCAAAATTGATAAATTCTAGGGATACATATTATGTAATTCTTTTATCATGAAAGAATAGATAATTAGAGAGGTGATATCATATCTAAGATCATAAAGCTACGTCTTGGCTGAACTATGGCTAAGCAACCGTGTCTCAGATCAGGTTTAACTTCAAGTGAGTAGATTCAAGCAAGACTTCTCTGCTACCACTAATCTTACTGAGTCATAATGATGTCAGGGACCAAGATCATTTAATTTATCATGACGATCATGATAGCAGGACACTTTTGCTAAAATACAGTTGAGCACCTTCTCCTTAAATTGGACACAAGGTCTTGGGCACTAAAACACACAGTTTTGCATCCTCTTGTAATATAGGACTAATTCAAGTCTAGGAAATGTTGGATGTACCTAGAACCCTAAAACTTTTCTCCCTGGACTCATATCTTTTCTTATCACAGCTTAGAGAGCCAGAGAAGTCTCAATTCGTTTCCAAACTGCCAGGTTATTAGGATTTTTTTTTTTTTTTTTGGTACCAGGGATCAAACTCAGGTCCTTGCACTTGCAAGGCAGGTGCCAGAACTATTGAGCTAAATCCCCAGCACAAATATATTTTTAAAGGTAGGATAAAAGAAAAATTTCTAAATATTTCTTACAACATGAGTCATAACATTTAAACATTTAGACCACCAATTCCAATCTTCCTCTACTATCATTCCTTGAGTGTCATGGAAAAACTTGATCATGTGATCTTTTAAATACTGACTGTAAATAGGGATCAAAATGCATAATTGATATTGCATAACAGGAAAACAGGTCTAAAGGTGTAGGGGAAGTAGGAGGGGTAGGGGAAAGGTAAGGGATATAAAAGTAAGAGAAAAGGAAAAAATGGAAACCATGTCTTTGTAAATAGGGAAGGGTGGAGGGGGTGAAGGGAGAGGAATGGGGAAAAAATAAGAAGCAAGATATGACACGTAAAAGGTACAATATCCCAATGATGAGTGTAACTGCACTGTATATACCTAAAATGTACCAATAAAGAAAAAAAAATATATAATACGGGAGTGAAAGAAGCCCATAATAATCTATAAACCCCTGCTGAAAAAACTCATCTTTGTGTTTTGGTGTGTAATCCTCTTCATTATTTTATGTATATGATGTCAAGTTTTAAAGGGAATGTCATTCTGTAACAATTGGAAATTTGAGAGATAAAAAAAAATCCCGACTGTAAGCAATGAAGCAGGATAATAATGTGAGGTCCTTTTCAACTGGTCTTCATTCTTATTAGTATTTCATAAACTCAGGAATTAACAGAGTGTCCGACTCACGGGCAATCTAAAATATGTGTTGAATCATTGAAAGAACAGTACTGTGGCCTATGTAAATTATTAGAGGCCATTATTTTATTATGCTTTCCAGCTTATGTTTCCTAACAGTGGTCAAATTTATGCTTGCACTTTGAAAGTGTAATATATGTTTAGGTTATGTCAAAACAAGTAATCCATTGAGGTGGTAACCAAATTATTTCTTCAGACTTTCTCATTTTAATCTTTGTCACCTGCATACTTCCAGCCACAGGTGTAGCACCGAAACTGTAAGTCCCCTTGATGTGTAATTTAGGTTCACAGACTTACCAGAGTAGAAACATAGCAAAGGAGATTAAAGACATTTTAGCTTTTTTCTAACTGTATATTGCAAAATGTTAAACAAGGCAGCAACACTTTTATTTGTTAGCTAACCCAAGAACTTGTTTGTAATCCCACTACTCCTTACATAGGGTACTGGTCTGTAAACCTAACATGTGGAAGAGTGAAAATGTCAGATATTTTATACGGAATCTCCAGTAAGTAAAGGGATCTGTAATTTAAGGGGTGGTAATAGACTAGAATGAAAGGGGTTTGTTGTTGTTAGACTTGCCCTTCATATTAAACATTCTCTTCTTCAACTAGCATTGTGCACATTTGGGGCTCAGAATAACTTTAATCCTTTACTCATTCCTTTTCCAAATGTCCTTGCTGTGATTGATAATCATGTAATATGAAGTATTTAAAGTCTACTATAAAGCTAAGCTAAGCCCTGTGCTTAGTGCTATTATCAACCGTGATGTTAAAATAAATTTAGTGTCATTTGTTTTGAATGACTTCTTGTGGCTCACTTCATTCAACTGTTGACAAATGCAGGAGGGCTAATATATAGCTCATGAAGCTTCCCTTCTGCACAATTATCCAAAGAACGTTGCTATCAGTCTTCTTTATTGTGCCATTTTGTCAAGCAAAGAGTAGTCAAGGGGTCCGAGAAATTTCACTGCTTCCAAAAAATAGAAAAACAGCTAAAAACTTTTAAAACTGTTATTCAGGTATGGGGCATCTACGTCCTCTGAAATCACAGAATGAGTTCACTAAGAGGTAACAAAGGATAGCCAGGAAGAGTAACGGGGCAGGAACAAACGGTGAGGAGCTCTGAGAAAAGTGCATTTGGCAGGGAGCTTTGGAGATTGTGTCTATTCGTTGTGTACCATTAAGAAAAGGCAATTTTGCCTCTTTCTACCTCTCCCCTTTTCTCTTATTAAATATCGAAACTAGGCTAAAATGCATCATACGGAATTTTGTGAAAAATCATGCTCCAGGGCCGGGGATTTAGCTCAGTAGTGCCGCTGCCTGCCTCACAAGTGCAAGGACCCATGTCCAATCCCTGGTACCAAACCAAAACAAAACAAAAACTCATGCTCCGGTGCATCTAGAACAGCATTATGCTGAGAGGTTCATAAAAATATTAATATCTAGAAACCACTTTTGATGATTCTGAGACAGTCGATTTTGAATTTGGTCCAGGAATTCATGTCTTTAATAAGTAAACAAGATGATCCGTGTATGTTCAGCTTGAGGGCTGGCTTTTGAAAGCCATAGGTCTAAATGACCCAGGAAATAGCCCTGGGAAAAGTACAGAATCACACTGCTCACACGGCCTGGCTCCGTTGCCCGTTATAGAAATTCAGCACTTGAAGTCTCTGAATTGGTCATTTGCTCAAACTGCTCCAATTGTAAAAAATCTGTAAAGTCTAACATGTTTGGAAATTGTAACATCAATTGCAGTTTCTATATCTTTAAACTCTAAATCATTTTGGCATTCACCTTCAAATAATTTCTGATTCAGCCTTCATTAGGGTTTTTCTCTCCTGCCACAGCTGCTGTAAAGACTTTTATTTCATTTCTGAATTACTTTTTTAACAGGATGCATATCATTGTGAAATGAGAATGTATGAATCAATGCGGACAAACAATTATTTTTCTCTTTCCTTCATTGTGTTGTAATGCACTTTCAGTATGTATGAGAGCCTACTGAATAAATAGAGTGATAATTTCCAAATCATATATTGATTTTAGTACAGCATAAAACAAGGCTCTGTATCTGATGATGACCCTGATAAAGGGTATAAATCTTAAAAGATGAAAAGTAATAAAATAAGATTTACAAATATAGTATAACAGTAGAATATATTACTACTCATTTTTCTGAAACATGAGAACATAAACCGCCATGTGCTAGTAAAACAATTTTAAATAATTACGAACAGCACAAAGTTCTTAAAAGCTTTATTTTTCTAACATAGCATTTCACCACCACACTAAAAGCAGAGTATGCAGTTTGCTATGAAGTATGTTCTACTTAAAAACTCCTTAAATTTCTAATGTTCATGGTAGTATGACAGCTTTCCTGCTTAGCTTTCTCTTTAGCATCTTGCCCCAAATGAAGGCACCCATTGGTGAAGCCTCCGCCAGAACAAGGTTGTCATATTGCCAAGTAAAACCAGTATGGCAGCACATGAAGGTAAAATGGTTGCCATTGAAGTTTTTGCCTAAACAAGTTGAGAGCAAATATGATTATTTAACAAGAATAAAATCTACTCTGTAAATGCAATCATCCACATAGTTATATTTTTTAAAAGATTAATATTATGTTTTGGGCTCTCTCTCTCTCTCTCTCTCTCTCTCTCTCTCTCTCTCTCTCTCTCTCTCTCCCTCCCTCTCTACCTCCCTCTCTCTCTGCAGTTAGTTTAGTGATCAGTCAGTATGCACCCAAGCAGTGCACTGGCCAGTGAGTGCTGAAATTGGTTTGTTCTCTAAGCTGATTGGTCAAAATCTTTCCCTTCTGGTAGTTTACCTCTCTGAGTAGAGCATGTTCATTTGTAACTATTGATAGAGGAGAATGATTGAACTTTTCCTGCCATTTCAACTTTGTTATTCATAATGGCACATAATGATGACTTTATTTTAAATTCATGGAACACACATTAACTATGAAAAAATACAGTTGGGCAACAAAATGCAGGAATTTACTTTTCCAGTGAAAATTGTTGACCCAAAATTTTAAAAAGAAAAATCTACATAAAAAGAAGTCTCCCAAAGTGCTAAAATAATTGATTCAATAGCTTAGAAAGTGAGGGTTCTTCTAGCCAGAGAATACAGGTGGCCTGAGTTAACGTCCTCATTACATAGATGAGAAATCAAACACAGAGAGACTGCAGACATTTAAAGTTCTCAGGTACTTCAATACAGAATTAGAACTACAATATAATCCATGCCAAAAAGATACAGTAAGTACGTACAATAGGTGGATGTCACTACCAAGGCAGCTCTCAAACTCTTTCCTTCACTGTGACATACCTCAAACAGAAAACTGGCCTTCCATTCACTATTTTGCAGTACATGATGCTTCACTGGTCAGTATGTTAAATAAAATTACCAGAAGCCCAACTCTAAGTCCATCTTTTCTGGCTTGTATCTAAATGTGTTCCCACCCAAGCCTCATGTGGTCATAGGCGGGGAGTTTCGAAGGTGGCTGGATTAGTGTGTGACAGTGTGGATTAAGGGTGTGGATAATGGAAGCCTCCCTCTGGGTGTGGGTGGCTCCAATCAATAGGCTTGTATCCTGGATGAAATATGAAGTGACATACAGAAGTCAGGCTTCTGCTGCTGCTTGCCACCTTCTGCCTCTTGCCTGCCTTTCCATGAACTTTTCCTCCTCTGCAGTGCCCCTAAGTCATGATAACTTGCCTTGCAGCCAGCGAACTGTGGGCTGAAATATCTACATCCTGTGAGTTGAAATAAACGTTTTCTCCTTTAACATGTGTGGGTGTCAGTTACTTTGTCATGGCAGTGAGAAAAGTAACTAAGACACACCTCATTTCTTCCTTAACTTACTAGAGTTTCTAAATGTTAAGAACAGTTAGTTATACTACACCATGTTACTGAAGTAACTGGAGGTGGAGTGTCTAAGGAGTTTGTTTTTATGAAGTAGAATAATACATTATAAGTTAAAAAGCTTATTAATGTAAGCTTTTATGCTTGGCTTGCTAATGCTATTTGTAAATATTAAATCACCAAATCACCAATCATCTACATATAGTGATATCTTGTGGAAATACAAATCATTTCATAATTAAAAATGTAAGAGCCTATGATATTTCCTTAGATCTATATTGAGAGGGTATGACTTTGGAGTTATGGTGATTAGCAAAATTTAAGATAAGAAAAGAGTAGATCTAAGAATAGTATTTTAGTTTTATTCTCCAGAATTTTTTAATGAGATTTGAAATATAGGTGATAATCAGGATAAATGTAGAGTTATTTTAATGACCAGAGTAATGTTTTCAAAATAAATAGAATGACATTCTTAAAGAAGGCAAGAAAATGCCTGGAAAGAACTCCAAATTTAAAGTTAATAACTTTTTTCCTATGTAATTAAGTTTACTGAAACTAACCTCAGATGTTTCTATACCCCATTGTGCTTTGAAGTTGCCATTGTTTAATTTTCAAGATTAGTTACCAATAGATGATTCGAATATAATTTTATCTAAAGTAGAATTGATATAAAAATGTAAAATGTTAGGGATAACAAAGTGATTTCATTGAGGTTCAAATAAAATTGTACTGTGTGTAAACATCTAACTGATCTAAACAGCTTAAAGCATTCAATATAGAATTTAGAAATATATAGAAAACAAGACAATATCCTGTGTTAATTTCATTTCACAGAAAACATTGCTCAATCATATCATCGTTTTAGAATAAAAATTTATAGCTTCTGAACATGTTCATTTATAATTAAGACTGATCCCAGTGAATGGTGCCCACGATTTAGCTTACTGGTTCTGCTTCCTGCCTCACACACGCAAGGACCGGAATTCAATCCCCAGTACCAAAACAAATAAATAAATAGATAAAAGAAGAAAAAGAAGTGAAAGAGCGACTCCAGTGAAACATTACTTCTGAAATTATAAATTTATGGTGTCAGCCAAGGTTTTTTGTCTTTTACACAAGATCGATAGTAGAAAAAGGAAAATGGACATAACTCTACTCATCCTTTTATTAAACACTTATCCATTGTTGGTTGTGTTATATTTAAAAACAAGTCAGTGGATAGAATACAATTTGCCTAAGTGTAGTAATGATTTTTACCACCTATGGTACAATAGTATTTCTTAGGATCCTTGAAAACAAGGTCAATTGTAATTATTGCATTGTTTCTACTATAAGACTGACTTCCTTGCTGACACTAAAGAATATATGGGTTCCTTACTAGGAGATTGCACAGTGCAAAGATTATATAAATAAATGTAAATCACCATGAAAATCTCATTTATTCCACCTCTTACCACATACCACTTCACAGTTCTAAGTATTCATAATCAGCTAAATGTGGAACTCCTGACCTCATTAAGCAGGAAGGACCTTGGAATTCTTATTTCCATATTCAAAAACAAATGCTGCTCATACGTTTTATGGGCCATTTCTAGATTATCTTTTTCATTTGAATTTACACAAAAGCAAAGAGAGTTTTGCTCAAAACTGTGATAGAACCAGTAAGAAACTTTCAAAACAATTGCAGGTTTCAGTGTGCATTCAGAAAATGTTTCTCTATAGGGACAAGAACACTACAAGAATTCATCAGAGTATACATAACTGCCATATTCTCTGGTTCTGTCTCCCTAGCAAACAGCATGACATGTGACAGAAATATAAAAACTGCATAAGGATGCTAATGCCTGCCAAATATTTTTTTTTACCTACAATCCAAGCATACCCTGGATATCTTCTCCTAAGTAAACATCTCTCTGATAGAAAGCTTTTTAGTATTTAATATCCAGTTCTTTCTTTACATTCAATAACCAGCTCTTTTTTACATTTCTATATCTTATCAAAATGTTATTTAGCTAATATTTATGTAAAAACAGTCTGTGTTTACACAACAAATGCAACCCAATATTTACCACAATATGACTGTGGTAAAACCCTCAAGTTATACTCCAAATGCCATTGGTCGTAAGACACAATGACATCTAAACATTTGGAAAGGTCACTGAGTGCTAATAAAAGACATGCACCTCTTGGATATTACTGAGTCGGAAGCCTCATGGTACCATGATCAGTGGGAACAGTGCCCAGCCATGATGTGCTCATCCTGAGCCTAAGAAGACAAAGCCTATTTTTAACCTTTGGTTTAGACTAGTGTTTAATGAATCCCTAAAAAAGTTGATCAAATGATAAAGGAAACCGTGGAGAAAAAAAGCAAGTGTAATAATGAAGAAAAAAATAATGAACAGAGTATTCCCTGATTATATTAAAACATTCATATATTTTATCATAACTACTATTTTATAATATTTCAAGTAATATTTCAGTTTAAGTAAAGGATCAGAGATGATCTGCTCGATTGTAAGTATATTGTAGTGAGTAGAACAAATGATCTAGAATTTGAGTCACAGTTGCAACTAGTTTGTATTTTAAATCTATAATTAAGCCTTTTACATTTAGGAACTATAATACTTTGTGATAAAAGTTCAGTATAAAATATACTCATTTGCCTTTTATTTATTATATTTAAGATAATTTGTATAATACTTCACACAATATCTGTGGTAATCCTACACCTGGCCCAGTAACACATGAACAATGAAATAAAATATTCCATGGGGCAAAATCTCAAGCTCAGCTTTTCTGCTTACCAGTATTGTTTGAGAACTTTCATTATTTCTCATTGTCCTAAGCTCCACAATTATTTTAATATTAATAGTGCCTAGTACTAAAGGTCATTTTGTTTGAATATATAAAGTTCCACATACAATAAAGGTTACTTATTTTGCAAAAGACTATTCAATACTATTTTAAATCCTCTTTGTAGCCTAATTTTCATTGTCCGTGCAGTGCAGGCAATGAAATGTACAAAAAGCTATCACAGTGTCAGTTTAATATACATAGGATTTTATTTTTATTATCATTCTAAAAATCCAAAATACTATATTTTTCATTGTTACACAGACCAGAAGACCTTTCATTAGCTATTTACACTTAGCCATAAGGTATGGATGCCTTTTGGTACATGAGAACAAACTATGCCCAGGGACAGATTCTGACACAGAAATGTCACCGGTAAGCTTTGGCAAACAACAAACCACCTTAGCCTACAGGGCAGGGAAATGCTTTGAGAGGAAGAGGAGCCCACTTAATGAAACAAAGCAAACCCAAACTGGTATGTAACTATAGTATATCTGTAAGAGCACAGTTATTATTTTTAGTCCCTATCCAGTTCACTGTTTAAATATATTTTCCACCATGTACTAGTGTTCTGTTCCTACCTCCAGAAAAATATACACTCCATTTCCCTAAAAACTTCATTTTTGATCCAAGATGTGTGTCTTTCCTCAAGCTGCATTTTCAAAAAGGGCATGAGAGTCATTCTTTTTACTCTTGATACATAGATTAACTGTGAAATTTATTTTTCTGTCAATGCCTAATGACAGCCATATTGCCGAGACACAGTGGCAGATGTGAACTAACAAGTACTGAATTACAAATTAGCCTCAACTTAGCACTATTGAGGGTACACATCTCTGATCCAAAAGGTCTGGGGGGCTGAGGCGGGAGGATCTCAAGTTCAAGGCCAAGCTGGGCAATTTAGCAAGTGTGAATGCCCCAGGTTCAATCCAGTGGGACTTAGGATTGTTAGAGGTGAAGCAACATATGGAACATAATAAATAGAGAGAATAGGAATCTAGATTCAGATAACAGCTTTTAAAAAAGACATTTGTGATTTACTTTGCATTAAACATATATACCATTACTGATTAATTGTATGGTGTACTTACTCAGTAGTTTAAAAGCACCTCATAATATAAATGTGCTACTGTGATAGGCCCTGGACAGGGAATGAAGGTGAGTTTCTTTGTGTGTTTTCATTCTATAGATAGACTGTCTTCTATAAAATTAGAAGATTCAGATAAGATGACCAATGAGGGCTTTTTAACATCAGCATTTTGTGAATTGGCTGGGCTGAGAACAAAGGCCGATCAGTATGACTCACAGCTTTACTAGGTGGGTACTAAGTATGTACTTCATAAAACACCGTACTCAACACTGGGAACACCAATATGTAGATTGGTCGGAAACTTGGACTTGATCGGAGGAAACACAATGTCTAGAAGCATATAGATTCCAACAGCAAAGGTCTCTTTGGAATCAGGCAATGATCCGTGCTTAGTTAGGCAGGCCAAGTACAGTCTCCGTACTTGAGGCTTTTCCTGTGGTACAGGGATATGCCAAGTAATTTATAAACCTTAATTAGTATTAGCTTAGTGTGACTCACTGTGGAAAAGGCCTTCATTCTTGACTCCTCTTTTCAAATGCTTTAAAAGTGAGTCCCTCTCAAAATACAAGGTCATTTTGTTATGTAATAGATGGGGTACAGGAGTATCATCTATAGACAGAGGATCCATTGCATAATGAACCAACTGTAAACTGCGTTTCACTCATAGCTTGCTGACTTCAGTTTCCACAGTGTCCAACCTTTTGGTTTCCACAGGCCACACTGAGTGAGGAAGAACTGTCTTGTACATATAAAATGTAAATATAGTTAATAAATATAAGTAAAAATACTACCTTTGTCTCATATTTTATTATAACATTAAAAATAAGAGAACAACATAAGCATAAACTGTTGGGATATTTGACCTTGTTTAATACTTGTGTCAAGCTTAATGGAAATGTTTGCATTTTTTAGTGAGTTCTCAAGGTGCTCATTAGAATTTATTTATTTAATGTTAATCTTTTTTTAATGCCTCATCCTTAAAAGTAGCAGCTCATAAATGCACATTACCAAAAAGCAATGCCATCTGTAAAGCATGAATATAGTGAGGGATATTGATCTCTGGGAAGATAAGTCTTATAAAAATCTACTAAAGAAACACAATCAAATTGTTCTGAGTTGAAGGGCTGATTGCAACTCCGTACATCCCAAAAATTAATGCATTATGAATCATTTGCTTTTCTAGTATTACTGATGTCGTTATGTAATTAGACTGATATCATGAGCAAATACTATATATTTGTGTACATCCTATGCTATATTACTAAAACACTATTTTAACAAAATCACAAGTCCAAAGTCCTTGTAACTAGGGAGGGGAAGAGTGGTTGAAGGGAGGGCAAGGGAATGGGGGGAAAAAAAGAAACAGATACATTGCATAAAGATGCAAGTTTCCAATGATGAATATCATTATACTGTATATCTATAATGTACCAATATTTTTTTAATTTTAAACACCCCAATTACAATCAGTGAAATTGAAAATGTAATTAAAAGTTTACCAACAAAGAAAAGGAGTGCAGACTGGTGCAACCACTATGGAAACCAATATGGAGATACCTCAAAGAGCTGGGATTAGAGGTTCCATTTGACCCAGCCATCCCTCTGCTGGGTATCTTTCCAAAAGAATTAAAAGAATCATATCACAGCAATACATGTGCACCTATGTTTATAGCAGCACAGTTTGTAATAGCTAAAACTTGGAAACAGCCCATTTGCCCATCAGTTGGAGACTGGATAAAGAAGACATGGTTTTTTTCTATAAAATAGAATACTACTCAGCCATAAAGAATGAGAAATTAGAGTCATTTAAAGGAAAATGGATACATATTGAGGATATACTCCTAAGTGAAATAAGTCATACATGTATAAATACCAAATAGTTACTCTGGTGTGAAAAACCATAATTGTACATAGATCCTAATGGTATAATTGACAATATGAAATAGGAAGAAAAGGGCTAAAGGTGTAAGGGAAGTGGGAAGGGTAGGGGAAAGGAAATAAGGGAAAAGAAAAAAATATGAGAAAATGAAAAAATGGAAATAAAGTGTTTGTAAATGAGGAGGGGAGGAGGGGGTGAAGGGAGGGCAGGGATTAAGGGGACAAAATGGGAACCAAGACCTGTCATGTAAAGGTACAAGATCCCAATGATGAATGTAACTGTACTTTATACCTCAAATGTACCAATAAACTCAATGAGAAAAAAATTAAAATTTTTAAAATTGTAAAAAATAAGCCCAGGATTTAGCTCAGTGGTTCTGCGGCTTGATCACAAGTGCAAGGTCCTGAGTTCGATCCCTAGTACCAAAAATAAATAAATAAATAAATAAATAAATGTATTGAGGTATATCTTATAGACTAGGGTATGGTCTATCTTAGTATACAGAATATATATTTTCAGTGATGAATGTAACTGTACTGTATACCTCAAATGTACCAATAAACTCAATGAGGAATAAATAAATAAATAAATAAATAATTTTTTAAATCACAAGTCAAAATTTTCTAATTAAATAAAAGACTTATGTCTTCTTAATGACAAGAAATGCTCATCATCACAGGCATGCCTGACTTATCAATAGGTTGAAATCCCATTATGTATAAATGCTAATTCACTTCTAAGCCACACAAGAGCACGCAAAATAACATATAGGAGGGTTTCTACTTGTTGACTGAGTGTGGTAGGCACAAGGTGCGAAGTTAGGACTTCACTGTCCTCTCTCCTACACAGAATTCTCTTGTCTCCTGCACAGCCTGTGGTTCATCACTGAACAATCAAGTCATGAAAAATATTGCTTACACACATAAATGTTCAGTGTGTATCATATTACTCAGGCATAAAGGATAAACTTGAGTCATTTGTAGGAAAATGGATATACCTTAAGACTGTAATGCTAAGCGAAATATGTCAGACACAGAAAGTTTAATATCTCATGATTTCTCTTATATGAGAAACCCAGTAAACAAATAATGTAAAGAGTAAAAAGAAGGGAGGTAAACTTTGTGGAGATGGAAAGGGAATCCAGTGATAGAGGGAGATGGAAGGTAAAGAGAAGAAGAGAAAATAGGAAGGCTCAAGGCGTAGTGTGTGTATGTACAAATTCCCCATGATGAATCTTTACTATATCATACAAACATACACTAATAAAGAAAAAGGAAATAGAAAACCAAAACTCAAAAACAGAAGCACTATGATCTCACAGGGTGTGCTACTCTCTGTCCATGGCTTCATGTGGTCCATGGGTCTCAGGTCACATGTGCCTGTTCTAGGGCATTCAGCAACCAATTTAAGCCATGTGTGATGGTGCACACCTGTAATCCCAGCACTCAGGAGGCTGAGACAGGAGGATCGCTGTGAATTCAAGACCAGCCTGGACTACATAGTGAGTTGCAGGTCAATCTCAACTACATAGTGAGATGGTGTCTCAAAACAAAAAACAAAAACAAACAAACAAAAAAAAAAAACAAGCAACCAATTTAAACCCATTCTTTTTTAATACTAGGTTGTGGCAGGGGCCATGAAACATTTGCATTTCCTGGGAGGTCAATTGGAGAATCAAATACGTTCTTAGTAACTGTTAAAAGAAACACTCAAAGCTCCAGCCAGGCCCAAATTTATGATTAGCAAAGTCATGAGCCAAAGATGCAGCGACAAGTCCTAATTTAAAATAATAGAAGGAGATTACAGATTGTGGTGAGGTAAAGCAGGATAGAACTTCTAAAGACTTCCAGGCTTCCACAAGATTACAGAAGTAGAATGAATCCTGCCTTCTTATTTAGACCTAACTCTGAACACCTCATATTCCTCAAGGCTACGCTCCACTCACCCTGAACATGTGAATCATCAAAAATGTTTATTGCTAGGGTTCTTGTAAAATATATTCCTTCTGCTTTTACGTTCTTGCCAGCTTTGAGGTTGTTATGGCTTGCATCTGGATGTCTCCCCAAAGCCTCATGCAGTCATAAGTGGAATTTTTCAGGGGTGGCTGAATCTAGAGTGTGTGATACTGGGATTGATTCATGGTGCTAGGATTAGGGCTCGTGGACTAAGGGTGTGAGTAGTCTGGATAAGATCTAAGGGAGAGAAAGAAGCTTGTCACTGGCTTGCTTTTGGTTTCCTCTTCTTTCCATCTCTGTTTCCTCTCTGCGATGCCCCTCTGCCACGCCACCCTGCTTTGGAGTCAGCTAACCATGAACTGAAACTGCTACAAACTGTGAGCTACATAAACCTTTCCTCTTTTAAATTTGGATGTCAGGAATTTCGTCTCAGCAGGGAGCCAAGGAACTAAAATAGCAATCTTCACCCAACTTTTGTTCATCTTTCAGAATGCAAGTTAGATTTTTGTCTTCTCTAAGCGGGCTGATCTTATCTTTCAAAGAGGGACAACTGAAGTGGAAAGAATATGTTGTTAATCATAATATAAGAGGTAGAAAGCAGATCTGTCCTAGGAAAGTAGAACGTGAGGTCAGTTATTTCAAAAATCCTAGCATGATAGCTTTTATATAATAAATGTCATTATCTCAGTTAAACTTACAAAATTATTTTCAAAAAAAGAAAACTTAAAAATCAACATCTTTTAACTGCACAAGATTTTATTCTGGTTCTAGTCAAATATGTGAACTCAATGTGGAAGTACTCGTTAACTTTGTAGACAGTCATAGAGTATCATTCATAGGGAAAATGTACCCTACATTCAACTTGATTATATAGTCTTCAGTTTCAAAGACATTAAACAAAGACTATACATGTTTTATTGTATAAGAAGTACTCATCAGCAAAATCCTTGAAAACTATTATGTAAGATTTCAAAATGCATCATCTTCATTATCAGTTTTAGATATTAGATGTATGATCACAATTGATTCAATCTAAACTTTTAAATTCTACACAAAATTTAAACCAGTTCTTTAGCAACCTTAGCTGAAGGGAACAGTGCTGGAAGGTGACATAAAAGGGTCACTTGGGCAATAGATATCCATTATATGACAAAAAATCAGATCCCTCCTGTGATGAGGACGGTCATGTTCCCCTCATCTTCCAGCGTATCTATTAACCTTTAAATAATATGTTAAGAGCATCCTGATGAAGATAATGATTGAAATTTTAGTGTTCCCATTGGAGTTGGTATTTTGTTTTTAAAATAATGGCAAGTAGAGTATGATTATTACACCCATAAAAGGAGGAAATATTTCTGTCCCATTATGGGAAAGTATACATATACATACATATATATACATATATATATATATACATATATATGTATATATATATATATATATTTATAACGTCAAATATATTGCATAGTAAAACAGTAGAAGTGTCTTCTTGAGGAATCAGCCCATCTACTATACTCAGTCACTGAATTGTTTTAAACAACAGAATTTTATTGAGCTGATGGAAAGGGGGTTGTTTTCTATTGTAAATGGTTATTTCATACTAAATCGCTTCATAATAACCCACAACATCAACAATGCTATGTAAGTCATTATTTGTTAAATGATTAATATGAGATTTATTCATCCTTATAAAAAGTCTCTATAGTAGAATATGGTTGTCTGAATATTCTAGATGAAGAAATTAAGCCATAGAGAGATTTAATAATGTTGCCAAATATTCCCAGTGTTGGCAAGTAAGTACATGTAATAAAATAGTTGTAATAAAACAGTGGGAATATTATATAGTCCTTCCCTTGTGCCAGCCCTTTGGGTCAATGGCACAGGCCTTGGGATGTTCTGCTTCCTGTGGAAGACATGGTAAAATTTGTCAGCTGCCATTAGGAAAAGATAGTACTGAAAGATTTGGGCTGTTTCATTCTGACTATATGACATAAATTACAGTAAACTGGGAACAAAATCATGAAGTGTCCTCGGCCTTTATGCTCAATGTCTTAAAAATTATTACATACCTCATTATTTATGATATTCTCAGGAGAAAATAAAGAAAAATTAATTTCCAATGTCACAAAGGGGAAATAATTATTCTATATAATTTCTGTCAGTTACATGAGGAAAGTGGGAAACAAACTTCCCAGAACAAGTAATGATCTATCAAGTTGGAATTTAGAGATCTTGACCATGGATGAACATATTTTAATTGTTCTGTTCTGAAATAACAGATGTTTTTGTTGCCTGAGGGGCATATTTTCATTCTTAGAAGGGATGAAAGCAGCATAAGTCTGAAAATGCAATGTGGCAAAATCCACTTTATTCCCTACATAGATTACTGTGGCTTCCTGCTGAGAACTGAACTAGGACCAAGTATAAAGCAGATGGATCAGGGCCAGGGATTTAGCTCAGTGATTCCACTGCCTGCCTCATAAGTGCAAAGTCCCAAGTTTGATCCCAGGTACCACAGACACACACACAAACACACATACACACACACACACACACACACACACACACACACACACAAAGATGGATCAGTGAAGCAATGTTTACCATCATCTAAGTGAGATGATAGCTGTGAATGAGACCAGCAGTGCAAGTCATGTGAAGTTGTCCATTTCTGAATACAATTTGAAGTCAAGCCTCAGAGAAGAAACACACTGGAGATTGAGTGTGGGAAACAGAAGGCAAAGCAAGGATGCTACTAGGCACTTTTTTTCTTGAAGTAAAAGAAGAAATTTGATTTGAGCAGTGAGAAGAGTGAATTGATGCTGGAAAAGTAATCAAGTGTTCTGTTTT
Organism: Fukomys damarensis; assembly: GCF_012274545.1. Taxonomy (NCBI): domain Eukaryota; kingdom Metazoa; phylum Chordata; class Mammalia; order Rodentia; family Bathyergidae; genus Fukomys; species Fukomys damarensis. Next base: position 20,191,896 of record NW_022900947.1, on the reverse strand, counting down.
GTACTTTACTTACTTTTATATATAAGTTGGAATTTTAAGGAGAGATTGGAGCTAGAGATTTACATTGGCATGATAAGAAAACATTAATATTAAGAATTAGGTAAGGCCAGGGATTTAACTCACAGGTGCCCCCACTTTCCTCACAAGAGCAAGGTCCTGAGTTCAAAACCTGGTACTAAAAAAAAAAAAGACTAAGGTATAGCAGAGCCCCAGAATGGAAGAAATATTGGTCAAGCTCGAGCAACAAAGAACTCAAGCTATCATCAAATTCATTTGCTTTTCTTCTTGACTACATATTTAGATTCAATTTCTTGGCAGCCCTTAATTTCCTTTTTGAAATTTTTTTAAATCTTTTTTAAAATTAATTTTATTGGCACATTTCAGGTATTAAATATGACATTTATCATTAGATATTTGTACCTTTACATAATATATCTTGATTCTTACTTTTTCCCCATTCCCTGCCTTCCCTCCTACCCCTCCACCCTTCCCTATTGACCAAGACTTTGTTTCCATTTTTTCATTTTCTCATATTAATTCCATTCCCTTCTTTCCTTTCTCCTACACCTCCCACTTCACCTTCACCTTTACACATTTTCGTCCATTTCACGTGATCTATTATACATTTTTATCCTTATCTACACTTTCAGTTTCTTACACCAGAGAAACAATTCAATATTTACACGTGTGTCCTATGTCTTTCACTTAAAAGAGTATCTCCTCAATATACATCCATTTGCCTAAAAATGTCTCTAGTTTCTTATTCTTTATGGCTGAGTAGCACTCCACTTCATAAAACAAAAACATTTTCTTATTTTTTTCTCATTGTGTTTATTGGTACATTTTAGGTGTACAGTACAGTTACATTCATCATTGGGATATTGTACCTTTACATGACAGGTCTTGGTTCTCATTTTTTCCCCTTAACCCCTGCCCTCCCATCACCCCTCCTCCCTTCCCTATTTACAAATACTTTATTTCCATTTTTTCATTTTCTCATATTTTTTTCTTTTCCCTTACTTACTTTCCCCTACCCTTCCCACTTCCCCTACACCTTTAGCCCTTTTCTTCCTATTTCATATTGTCAATTATACCATTAGGATCTTGTGTACCATTATAGTATTTCACACCAGAGAAACTACTCTGTATTTATACATGTGTGACTTATTTATTTCACTTAGGAGTATATCCTCAATATGTATCCATTTTCCTATGAATGACTCCAATTTTCTTTATCCAGTTTCCAGTTGATAGGCAATTGGCCTGTTTCCAAATTTTAGCTATTACAAACTGTGCCACTATGAACATAGATGCGAATATATGAGTGTGATATGATTATTTTAATTCTTTTGGGAAGATACCCAGTATTGGAATAGCTAGGTCAAATGGGACCTCTAATCCTAGCTTTTTGAGGTATCACCAAACTGATTTCCACAGTGGTTGCACCAGTCTGCACTTCCACCAACAATGGAGAAGGGTTCCTTTTTCCCCACAACCCCTCTAACATTTGTTATTGGTTGATTTCATGATAGCAGCCATTCCTTCTGGGACGAGGTGTTCTCATTTGCATCTCTTAATGACCAGTGATGCTAAACATTTTTATATGTTTATTTGCTATTTCTACTTCTTTGTCTGAGAAATGTCTGTTCATTTCAGATACCCATTTTTGGATTGGATTTTTAAATTTGAGGAGTCTGACTTTTTTAAGTTCTTTATATATTCTACATAGCAGTCTTTTGCCTGAGGAACAGCTGGTGACAAAATTTTCCCAAATTGTGGGTTTTCTCTTCATGCTTTTGGTGGTTTGTCTTGCTGGGCAGAAGGTTTTTCATAAGAAGAGAGCTCACTTGTTGATTCTTTGTGTTAATTCCAGTGCTACTGAGGTTTTGTTCATGAAAACTTTTCCTGCAATAAACTAAGATTGAAATTGATTAAAAATCTAAATACTGAAGCAGAAACACTAAACCAGCTGGAAGAGAGGTTAGGTGCAACCTTTAATTTCTTGGCGGACCTTGAAGTTGGGTATGCATTCAGCAAACTCTTGATGCCAAACTTTTAAAGATTATTTTCTTTCCATTACTGAAGAGAAAGAGAATCAGAGAGAGAAGGATAGAGGCAATGGAAAATAAAAATAATCCAAATATGTTACACATATAGAAATAGGCCAAAATTAAATCCACAAATTTGGATTAAATACTATAAATTAATATTTTCAAAGTATGACATTATTTTTCTTATCCACAGTCATCAAAAGCACAGGATGTGTCTACCCACCTTGAGATTTAAGGAGGCAAGGAAATAAGAGTCTGGGGAGTGGGAGCGCAAAAAGTCCCACAGCACTGTCCCATATGTGGTCACAGTCGCACATGGTTATTTACATCTGGGTTAATTAAAATAAAGCAAAATTTAAAATTAAGCTTTTGTGTCACACCGGCCATATTTCAAGTGCCTGACAACTATGTATGGCTACTGGCTACCATATGAGATAGCAAATATATATTTCCATGATCACAGGAATTTCTCTTGGTCGGCATTGGTTTGTTATCCCAAAGCCCATGAGCTCTCTCTCTCCATCTCCCCCTTTCTCTCCCTTCCCCTCCTCCCTCTCTCCCTGACTCTTTAATTTAACAGCAACGTGACATCGTTACCTTTAATATAAGAAGACACTATTAAATATATAGAGGTTCAAACGTGAGTAATCACAGAAACACTAATATAACTAAGACATTATTGTTATCCATCTGACATAGAAGATATAAAATACCTTTTAATTACACAATTAATAATTTAAAGTTGACTTAATTACTCTGAGTAAAAGTGTCAATTCTTAGTTCATTTCAAAGTTATTGGACATTACCTAGTAAAGCTGTAAAGATATGGGTCTATGAAAAAACATCTAACTAATTACATAATCCTAACTTGCATGTTTTCACAGTTTAGTAACTAAGTATGTTTAATTCTACTTCTTATTTTGCAAGACTAATATAACTAAAATGATGTAAATGGTTATTAGAGTTATAGATATACCATAATATATTCATCTGAAGAAATACAGTAGTTAAATGAAATATACTAAAAGTTTTAAATATAGATATATGTTAAGTCCTAATGTTGAGTCAAAAAAGATAGATTCAAAATGATATTAAATTTATGGTACTCTTTATCAAAATAAATGGCTAAGCCATATAAACATTCTATTTTTTTTGTGTGTAATACATGCTAGTCAAAGTACAATACTAGCCATGAATGTGAAGATAACCATTACTATTTAATAAAAATTGCCTTGGGGGAAAATATAAGATATTTAACTAAATATGTAATTGTTCATTTTCATTTAAAAAACTTTCAAATAAATATGACACAATAATTTTTGAAATGCCAGAGTATGTTCACAAGGAAATTTGCTGTATTATCTTCTAGTGATCTGAACATAAAGAAAATATTGCATTCAAATAATTAAGGGGTTATGGTTATGAAAGTAAAACTTGACCCAAGCTAAAGAAAAATATGATACTAAGAACAGTATATTTGCTATATACTGTGTGTTGGGGCACAGTAGATGAACAATTCCATTTAATTCTCGGTGCAGCACTACATAGTGAGATCTGTTTTGTTTTCATATTATAAGTGGAAAAACTGAATTATAGAGAGATTAGATTTCCTGTTGAATATTACCCATGTAGTACATTGAGGATCAGGTTCAGGTCTTGCTGAGTCAGGAGCGCTGCACCCATCTCTCATGAGAAAACTCCAAGGTCTATTAGGGCTGGATTAATCCACCCCCTTGGGCGTGTAGAGATCTGACCTAGACAGATAAACTATTTCTCTCAAAAACCTCTAAAGTCCTGATTCCATTCACCTCAACCCTTAAAACATATAATCCAAAAATTAGCAAGTGGCCAATAACTATGTGTCAAATATCCTGATTCCACCCTGGCTCCACCCCTGCCTTACCCTATCCAATACCGATCCAATAGCACCACCCTGGCTCCACCCCCACCTTACCCTATATACGTCTGTACATTTCCTCAATAAAACGGAAGTATTCCAGAAACCTCCCTGGAGTCTTAAGTGGTGATTCCTTGCCTTGCCCTCCCAGTCCGGGTTCCTGAACTTCGTTTTGCGAGCGGGCTCACAGATGAAAGCAACAGTACAGAATTAGAAGTAAGATACTGTGACTCTAGAGTTCATATATATTTCTGCATTACATAATACTTATATTAATCTTAAGATATATATATTCACTTAATTATTACTCTATATGGATATAACCTCTTGAGTTTTCAGTGATAGTAGATTTAAAGCCAAATGGCTTTAAGTCTACTATCACTGAAAACTCAAGAGGTTTTGTTGTAAAAGTCAGGAAACAGTAAGATGAATGGATTGATGGGCCTTGATAAAGGACCTTGATATGGGTCATGTGGGCCCTTCCTAAAGGGTTTGGTTCTTCCAAGGATTCTCTTACAAGGCTGAAGATAGTAAGACAGAGTGAGGAGGATTTTGAAATGATTCCAGGGGGACTGTGGTATTAAACACAACTTGGATGAAAGTACTCAACCTCCAGGCTGGCTTAACCAAGAGAGGGCAGAAGATGTGATTGGTGGAGATGATGGTCTCTTGATACAATGTATCAGACACTACCATGAGCAGATGATACATCTGTGACTGAAAAATAGCTACCAGGCAGGCCTGAAAGCACAAGCAGTGTCAGTATAAATTTTGAATAATAAATTTAAAGAACAATTACTATTAAGGTAAAACAAAATTCAGTTTGCATCATTATTCATTTAAAAATAGTATACTAATTCAAACATCTAAGACTTTTGTATTCTTCCTGTCTAGAAAGTATGGTATATTGACACAGATTTGGGTAATTATTCTTCAAGGAGGGGAAAGTTATTCTTCCCCAAACAGTCTTTTGTAACATCTGCAAAATTGAATTCCTGGATGGATAGATTATGTAGGCATGATTCAGTGGGATGCTAGATCTTGAAAAAGACTAAAAATCACTCCTCTTAACCACTGAGTTCTCGTTCAGAGAAAGAATTATGAGTTAATCATATGAGATACAAAATATCAGCCTTTTGACAGGCTAAGATGGAAAAACCACACACCTAAATGAGACATAGGCAGAATTGGACATCATTAGGCCTTGTGAAAAAGGAGAGGCAGTTTCAGCCCAGAAAGAGGGAGGAGATGTGTGCACAAAAAGATAAACTCTTAACTTTACTACTGTGCCATGGAACCACATCTCCTCCTCTACTTCTTCTGGCTTAGTCCTCCCATGGGAGTAGGAACAAGTAGGTAGCGAGATCCTTCCACTTCTTCTACTCTCCTGGCATGCAGGGGCATCTTTTCCTCTCTGAGAACAGCATAGATAAAAGCATGTCTTACTTCTGCAGAATTTCCTAAAAGCAAGGAAAGCAAGAAAGAGATTCTTTCCAACCTCCCACAGCAACCCAAGGAACACAGCTAGACAAAATACCTGAGTTTATTGTATTTTCTTGGCTTTCTTTAATATCCAAAGGCAGCAAAACAATCTGCTAAAAAGGAACTTCCAGTGAGTACAAGTAATTCCTTGAAGAATGTTGTGATCAGTTTACCTACTTGGTGACACATGTATAGATTTCCCTACTTTGTGTCACTATTTGTAAGTAGTGGTTGTTGGACAAATGAAGCCCTTAATAATTAGAAAATTAAAAGAATTGTTATTTGTTAAGAAAAACTCTAATACTAAATCACTTAAATTTCTAATGCACACAGCATAGTGGTCATCAGTTTAGTCTTGAATTATGATATTATATGACTTCCTGCTACATAAACTTTATTAAACTTTGTGGCTGAGCATATCTCAGCCTGGTTTAAGCTCTCCACAACACACAAAATAAGCTTTAAAAGGTAGGGTGTGTTGTGAAAAATAAATACACACTACCTATGATACAGTGATGCTATTTGAGTCATGCCTCAATCCTATCTTTTGGTTGGCCAGCTGTGCCTCAGTGGATGATCCAGATAATGGAGACTTTTCATTGATTTTGGGCACAAGGAGGCAAATCAGAAATACAGGTGAAGAAAGAAGGAGCCAGAAGATAAAATATAACAACAATCTTTAGGAAAGTTTCAAGACCAAGTTAGAAAAACTGCTCTGCTCTCCTTTTAACCTTTATTTCATCTCATTTTAAAGTATAATATCCTATTTCTCATAGTATTTCATGATGTTCCTTTTATAGCCTGTATAGAAAAAGTCATCTGAGTTCAAGAAAGTATCATATTCTTGCTGATTTCCTCACCTACATTTCAGTAAAGGTTCTTCTTGCAACAAGTTTAATAAGTATTTGTTAAAATAGTTACTGAAATGTCACTCTAATTTCTTTCATTAAGATAAAAATGATGCCACTGTCTTCAGACAATGCCTAAGCCACGTGGACACAAATACAAAGTGAAACTTGGTGTTTTATCAAAGCACAGAGCCCCATTGTCAAAGCCAATATTCCCAGCCTATTTTAACCATGTCACTTTTGTTCTACGTTGAAGTCAGAGTAGCAAATCCACACCTTGATAGGCTTCTCATGAATCTCCATCTCTGATCTCTTGAATGAAGGTAAAGGTTGAACATCCCAGAACAATCTTCATTACAACCAGAAATTCACTCCGGTTTTATGCCCTTTTCTCATACAGCCATGTTTGTTTTTGTTATTTACTAGTGCTGCCATTTTTACCATACAAGTGCTCCTATATGTACAACTTTGCTTCTGATATTTGATTCTTCTCTATCAATTTCTATCTTTATCTGGGCCAATATCATGATATTTTAATTACTTTTCCTTTATAGTAAATCTTAATACATTGTTATACTGTTTTTGTCTTTACTCTTCATTATAAGTTTCATAAATTCTCAATGTTTATCCTTCATTAAAAACTCTATCCAAATCTGTATTGTTATTGTGTTGACTATGTATATGATTTGGAAAAAACTTGAAAGAATAATTTGTATAAGGTACACAGCATATTAAATATATAACACATTTTTCATAACATGGTGCACTGTGATGTATATTTTTAATTTTTCCTTCTTGAGAAACTGGTAATTACCAGAGTAAGAGGAGAAAAGGAGAGGAAAAGAGGAGATAGTACAAAAATTCTTTATTTTGAGACAGAGCCTTGCCAGAATGGCATTAACCTTGTGATCCTTTTGCTCTCACCTCCCAGAATGCTGAGTTTATAGATAGGTGCGTACCACAACACTTGATATTTGTAACATTTTTATGTAGAATTTACTTTATAAGATTGATATCTCCAAACCATGCACATTATTCTACATATATACTTACTAAATGCCTTGTATATGCTAGATATTTTAAAAGATACAATATGACCCAATTCATATCTAAAACACAAGATTTAGAGAAGAAAAAAACCTAAAGTACTCTTGAGTTCTATTAATATAACAAGTCAAATTACCTGATTATCCTCCTGGTCTCATGCATTGATATATTGGATGAAATTATTGATATATTGTATGAGAGGAATTTTATAGCATCTGAAACAAAAAGAAAACTAAAATCAGATATGATTTTAGCTATTACTACCCTTACCTTGCTCTGGCAGAGTAGGGGAGAATGTGTTGGTTTTGCCTGCTGAAGGCCAAATTTTTAAGCTCACATGGAAAGATGAAAATTGTTCCTTTATGAAATAAAGAGATAGAACAGGATTACTACAAAAACTGATGCTTCAAAGAGGTACCTTCTTTGTAAAACATTTCAGAAGTTCAAGAAAATCCATCCTCTGGCACAGGGAAATGATAAATAATTTGGAATAGGGCATAAAAATTAAGAACAAAGCGTGTCTATTTTGGCATGGGTGCTAGGTAATCAAAAATTGTCTTCTGAGTTTATATTATAGCTAGTATCATCAATGGATTAAGAATTTTAATTTATGTTACTTGACTTTATTAGGAATCTGAAGCATAAAGGTTAGTATTGCAAATTCTTTAAGAAGCAAATAAGATCCATTTGATCCATTTAAATGGGGAAACTAGTCTGAGCAGTTATGTTTTCAAACAAAGCTGCAAATTATGCCATATTAACACCAAGGCTGAAAAAAATATAATAATTATTAAAGTCTAAATAATGAAGTCATAACACTTCATGACTTAAAGTAACAAAAATCATAGAAGAATTAAATAAAATGCTGTTTATCCTCCCAGATGAAATCACGTAGCACACAAATTTAAGTAACTCAAGGAGAATTTATTTACAAAAGGATGTGCTACAAAGGAATAGACTTTATGTAGAGGAGATAGTGCCATCATTTTCCCTATAGCAATGAAGCTGAATTCCGACAAAATGATGAGACTGGTAGATTATTCGGGAAAAGCATAAGAGAAGCATTTTCAACATACTTTCTGTACAGATATTTCTTTAAACACGTACAAGAAGTGTTAACCAATTTTCAAAGGCCATACAGGGAAATGAATCTCCTGATCTCATTCCTCTCCTCTGGCCCTCTGGCTAGTCAACACACTAGTCAAAATCAATCACAAACCATAAAACTAGGGCAATCTTTCCTTTGAGTCATATTAGTCTGCCTTCAGAAATACAAAGTACAATGAAACAGAATTTACCTGCAAGAGAAATTGGAGATATGCATATGGCACTGACTATAAAAGAAATTTGAATACTAGAATGACTTCACAGAGTCATATATATATAT
>NW_022900947.1:20173403-20183045 GCF_012274545.1 Fukomys damarensis | reverse complement strand
ATATATATATTTCAAAATATACATATACACTTGAAAATAATCACAATGAGATATAGGAAATGATGACATACATACAATGGAAATAGAAGTGCATAGAGTGAATTTAATACAGGTTAAAGAAAGAGACAAATTTGTAAGATACAATGAGGACCTGAACAGATAATGAATCACCCCGAACTCCTGAGAGAAAAAAGGTAAACTCACATGCTAAGACTTGTATTTGGAGGTAAGAACCAAGGAGGATAGATAAGGGGGAAAGGAGACCTGAAGCAAAGAATGTAAATTCAATTTAGTGCATTAATAAGTTGATTCAGAAGAAAGAATAATCAATTTCTCAATAATGTAGGCATTTGGGGGCAGACAACATCAAACCTACATATTTTAATATAATCTTTCAGAAGAGGGAAAAGAGATTTTTCTGCATTTTCCTTCTTATCCTCCACCAAGCAGTTTAAGAATTCCCAACATTTTCACTTGGAACCATTGGACAGATAAGGAGAAGTCATACCACAGTTGTCAGTCACCAGGAACAGGTGACTCCTTAGAGCTTAGAGCTAAGGGTTGAAATCTGATCTACTGTTGAGGAAATGAGGCAAGGGGTTGCAGAAACCAGATCTCTGCACTCATCACGCTGTTGGTGCCCAATAGGTAGGTTTTTCATCAGATCAAACGAAGCATGTAGGTAGGTTGGGCACAGAGGGATGGGAAATATAAAAGTCATGAGAGTTCCAGAAAGAAAAGACAGAAAAAACTGTACAAAATAATATATGAGGGGAAGAAGATTGCTTTTCAGTCTTTCAGAAGTTTTTCAGTTTTTCAGAAGTGATAAAACATATGCATCTATATTTAGGCAGTGAGAAAAACAAACAGGACAAATTAACTAAATCAACTCATAGACGTGATTTGGTAAAGCTAGGGACAAGAAATTTTGTTAGAGCTAACAGAGAGAAATGAGACCGATACTGTTAGAAGAACAAACACTTAATCCACAGAAAACTTGAAGACAATTCCTGAAAATTACTGCAATAACTTGTTAAAACAATCATAGGCAGTGCAGTGAACTGCAAGAAGTAGTAGCAAAGATATTTGTAATCACGAGCACAAACAAATCAATTTGATTATACAAAAATGAAAGCACAACAGTTATTTAGATTTAAATAATATGAATAATCCTAATGTACACTATCAGAAAAATACATAAGATAATGGAAATAGTAGTTAAATTAGTAGTTAAATCTTTTGATACATCTGGTTATTAATCATAAGAGAGGTGATCAAAAATAGTGTGAATGTTTAAAGTTGAAGCCATTATTACAGAAAAAGATGCGTTGTCATTAATCCCTCTAAAAATGTGCCATTTTTCCCAGTTTTTAACACATTTATCCTATCCTTCTTGCCATCCTCTGAATCAGTTCTGAAAATGTCGTCCGTGAGCCTACTGGCAGAACAAAGTTCACAGCTCGGACTTGGAGGGGAAGGCTCGGAATCACCAGGCAAACTCCGAGAAGGTTTCTGGAAGCTTCTGCTTTATTCAGGGAATACACAGGTTTATATAGGGACAACCATGGGGGCGGGGCATGGGAGGAGCAGTTAACATTTGGGATATCTTTTTTTCTTGGGCGAGATGAAGGAGTCACAGACTAGGGGCAGAGGTGTAGCCTGTTGGACCCAGCATCTATGCACTCAGGCGAGTTACCTCAATCTTAGCAAGGTCTCCGAGTTAGCTCAGGAGACAGGAATGTGGCGCACCTGGCCCAACCAGGCTTGAATTTCTCCCACATGAAAAACCTCTTCGGTGAATGACTTTCTGTGACTGCCTCAATGTCTAATATGGATTCAAAATACAAAAATTTCTTTCAGATAATTACATTGAGATATGTCCTCATCCACTTTATCCATGGGATCAGGCACAATGTGTCTTCCAGATTTTCCCTCAAGTCAAAATTATCATGGAAGAGAAATGTTTTTCATCCTTTCAGGACATCCAGATAGCCAGGAATCCCCAGAACCAAAATAATAAATAAATTGATGAATGAGACAGACAGAAAGAAGTGAATTCTTCCTGAGCTGATTTATTTTTAAGTCGAGTGTATATATTAAATTAATACTTGTATACAGTTAGAATTAGGAAGAATTTACATTTTATGATATGGGGTCTTTCTATTATGAATAGAGTAATTTCTTCATACCAATTTTAAAAATTAGTTATTTAAATTTGGAGAAACTATTTGGATTTCTTAGGTTTAGTTGATAATTTAGTACATATATTTTTAAAACAATATTTCCAAATGTTTATTATTGTATTGCTTTCCATTGATATTTTCTGTAAAAATATGGAGATAAGGTAATCTAGACATAACAATATTATATTCCTCTTCCTAAACTTTTGTGATTTTTTTCTCATGGTATTTCTATATTTGATTAGTTTTAATATCAAAATTTTGGGGAGAAATAGTGTTAGTAGGAATCAATGAGTAGCTTTGTCAGGAATATGTATCTTGTACCTTAAACTTCAATTTTACTGCTATGATATTGTAGCATTGTAGTATTGTTTAATAGTATGTCTATGAAACATTTAGAATTTCTAATCTTTCCATATTTACCATAATTTTGTATTTCTAATGTTCAACTGTGCCATATAGTTTTCTTGATTATTCTTGGGAGACGCTTAACCTTAAAATAATTTTATTATTATTTTACAATGCTTATTATGCACTTGCAATCTTTCCATAAGAATTTCTTAGACAATGTACAAAGTTCTGAACCCAGAGAGAATATAAACCTAGATACATTGAATTTAAAACCTTAAAAAAAAAGACCTTTTATGCAAAGACATCATAAAGTAAAATTACAAGCTATAAGGAGAAATTTAGAGCATATATTAAAAATGATTCTTTATCCAGCATAAACAAATCATTCCTACAACTCCAACATCAAGTGACAACCGACACCTCTTAGAATTGGGCTGGAGAAAACCGCGAAGTCTGTAAGTAGATGCCAACAGATAATTCTAGTCAGCGCTCCGAAGGCCAGAATGTTAATAGGGATGAAGAGAGTAAAAGCCAAGCTCATGACGTTTCAGTAGGGAATGAGGACTCTACTGGGAATTGGACTAGAGGTGATGCATGTTACTGTCTGGAAAAAGCTTTGCTTACATAATTCCTACTGCTTGAGACTTTGTGGGAGACTGAGTTTAAGTGCAGTGAACTCATTGATCTAGTAGAGTCCAATATTCAAAGGAGTCCAGTATTCAAGCTGTGGCATGGGTATTACTAGCTACTTTTAACCAGATTTATAGTGAGAACTGGAAGCAAAAACAGCACAAAATTTCCAGAAATTTAAACTGGACTAAAAGGGATCATATATAAAGATGGGACCAGTGGAAGTGTGATCAATGCCATTAAAAAGACACAAAAAGGCGAGGCACACACGAATATTTTTGAAAAAGAACAAGAGGATGTCTTTAGTATATCTCAGAAATTGGCAAGTCTCTACCCAGCCATCACAAGCTTACGAGAGCAAAAGTACCGATTTCTCGCTTGAGCAGAGAGCCACTGGGACCTCTGCTTGGGAAGGGCTGCCTGGGGAATTGAGGACTGACGCCTCCTTCACCGTGCTGAGCTATCCAGGCCATCACGGGACATTGCAGCACGTCCCAAAGGAGCCCGGCCACTGCTTGAGCCGGAAGAATACTTCACATCATGTGCACAATGATGTTATCCGCACTCGAAATACAAGCGTCGTGGAGTCGAACGCTTCCACTCAGAGGGGAAGTCCTGGGAAGCCAGGCAAGGAAAGCTGGAGAGGGCAGATGTAGCGCTCAGGGAATGAAGCTGAATGTTCAGCGGAGAGCCTAGGAAGTAGGAGATGTTGTACACCAGTGGTCGGATGTAAGGGTTTAGATGACTGTCAGCTTTGACTACCCTGGTACCCACACAAGGATGAGAATAGCACACTTAGCAGTGGGTAGGCAATAAAGGCTGAACTTCCGGTCTGCATCTAGCCTCTCACGCCTCTCTCTGGCACCACTCTTCCCCTTCCCGGTTGCCGTGAACTAAGAGGTTCTGTTATGCACCCCCTTCCGCCGCGTGTTTCTACCCTAGAACCAGCTGACTCTCATAGAATTCTCTGAAACCCTGAACCAAAGGAGCCCTCTCTTCTTCACATTGCACATGTGCGGTCCTTTGTCCCAGCCACAGAAAAGCTGAGCCCTACAGATGCCCTTTTCAAGTCCATGGGTTCTCTTGCTCATAGAAGACATTTTAAATGAATTTTTGTCTTCTTTCAAATTCTTAAACACAAACTTTACAAATTTAAAAATGTAAACTTCATTAGAACATAGTGAGTTAAATATGACATGATGATGATTCTGTTTTTGCTTAGATTAAAAGTGTACCCCTAACCACCTATATTTATATTTGTTTTACTACTATTGAGGTAAAAATCATTTCAGCTCCTTGCTTTTTCAGTTGCCCATAGGGAGTCTTTCTCTACTTTTCTTCAAGTACAAAAATATAAACCATATGCAGCATTCAAGAGCAAAAAATAGATTCTTTTCTTTTTCCTTTTATTATTTTTTTCTAAGAATATTCAAGAAAGGATTACTCTTTTATCCAGCAATAATATCCTATCTAATAGTGAATGAAAGAATTTTTTCCTGGGTCATATCCACCACTTAGAGGTCTTAATTTCAACTGTTTTGTCTGAATTATTTTTAACTAAATATGAAACTTTATGCATGCCTGCTCTCAAGTTTTTCCATCCTGGCTCTCAGCATTCACATGGCCTCCTGGGCAATTGCTGACATTTATTCCCATTAGCTAGGCACTTCTCAACCCAGGAAGCCATACTTTCATCTGTAAACTTGATCATCTCGTTAAGTGCTCTTTCTTCCAGAGCTTTTATATTAAAAGACTGTTAAATAAGTCTGCAAAGCCCTAGTAATGATCCCTTGAGAATATCATTCTTACTAACTCAGAGAAGGCAAAATTTGTTCCTAAACTTTTCCTTATCTTTAAATTTAGTTGCAGCTAAATGGCCAAATGTTTCCTCCAAATTCATGGTAACTACATTTATCGTGTTTGCTCACACTGAACATTGAAACCCTAGCCAAACAAAATTGGCAGCTGACTAAAAACAAATGGTAAGCTAGAAAACTGTAAGCCCATCCCTGCAGGAGACTGAGGCAGAAGATTGAAAATGTAAGCCTAGCTTGGTTAACCAGTATCCTTGCAAGACTCTATTTCAAAATGAAAAATTTCCAAAGAGCTGGGAATGTATCTCACTGTGAAACCCCTGGGTTGAATCTCCAGTATCATGACATAGATAGACAGACAGACAGACCGACAATCTTCAGATATCAGAATCTATGTTGTAGAGGAACAACTGTTATACAAAAGAAATACACACTATGCGATCCAAAGAACTTTTCTGTGGAATCACAGTAATGCTATAAGCTCTTCAAATCTATTTTATCATTATTAAAAAAATGCATAATACCCACTGCTGTCATTTCAGTGTGTTCCTTCAAAAATTCTCATGTTAAAATCTGAATGGCCAATATTTTAGTATTAAGAAATGAGGCCTTTCTCATCCATGAGGGCTTCTGTTATGATTGAAATTAAGACCTTGAGACACTGCATAGAGTGCTAGGCTCTTGCCCCTCCATCTCCTTGTGAAGATGGTGTTTTTACCCACAACAGGAAACAGCCCTCTAAAGGCAACTGAGCTTAGCAATGCTTGGATCTTGGAATCCTACCCTCCCACATGGTAAGAAATTAACTTCTGTTCTCTATAAATCACCCTATTATTTGTAGCACAAATGGACAATGATATCTACCTCAATAATATGGTTGCAAATACATACACCTAGGCTCTCAATTATGACTTAAATGAATAAATAAATGAAATAACATTGTACAAATGAAATGGACAAAAGAACATTCTGTCAATCTAACACATGAGGAAACAACAGATTTTTCTAGCTCATCAATTTATATAACTACATAGGTAATTTCTCTTCTACTGAATGTATACTTACAGAAAAGAAAATAGATACATAGAATCTTAGAAAAAGAAGTCTATGCTAACACTTCTCTTAGAAAATCTATTGTCTGCTAAGATGCCAACCCAGAGTTATACAAGCATTAGTTGAGTGATTCCAATGTTGATGTTCACTTTGAAATGCATTTGTTACTATGGAAACAATATGGTCTCTGGGGAAAAAAAGTTTAATAGTACCCACAAATTCACCACAAGATGCTCACCTATGTACACAATGACATGGAGAAATTTTGAAAATGTACATTCTCAAGTATTAAGAGATTAGTAAAAGCAGGAAACTATAGAATTCAGTTGAAATGTCACCTGCTCACTGAAGCCCTCCCTCAGTATCTTCAATAAGAAATAATTGTTTTATCCTTGGTTATATATTAACATATAAAAATCCCTCAAACAGAATCTCTTGTCATTAATTGTGATCAATATTTTGGAAAAGTTTAGATGATGTCACTTTTCTATTTCTTACTATGCAAATAACATCACTTGAACTCCTTATTGTTTTATTTTTTCAATCTTTAAAATTTATTTATTTTTATTCCTTTGACTTTATTAGTACATGTTTGTAGTACATAATGATGGCATTCATGAAGTGGTACATGAATATAACACATTTCAATTCCCTTTTCTCCTTCTCCCCCACCCCCTTTTCGTTTACTACTATTACATTCATTTATTTATCTTGTAAGATTTTATAAAGTTACTTATCATATATACAGATTGAAAACCAAACTGATAGGCCAGAAGACATATAAAACATTTATAACAATTATGCTAAGTCAAAGTACCCTTTTAGACACATTTTCTGTGCTAGATGACTACATCTTTTCCTATTTTATTTATTTACTATTTATATTATTTTATTTATTGTATAATTGCATTTTTCATATGAGAAAAACCATGTGGTATTTAACTTTGTATGTCTGAGTTACTACTTCTCTTGACATTATGGTCTCATGGCACATTCATTTTCCTATGAATGACTCAAGTTTAGCCTCCTTTATGTCAGCATAGTACTCCATTATATATAAATACCACATTATTTTTATCCATTCATCTGTTGATGAACATAGAGGCTGTTTTCAAGATTCAGCCATAATGGATTACTCTGCTATAGACATGAGTAATACATCACAGTGGTATGATATCTTTAACTCTTTGGGGGATAGCTGAGTCAAATGGAATGTCTAGTTTTAGGCTTTTGAAAAATCTCTATTGTGATTTGCATAGTGGCTGTATAAGTTTACAGTCCTCCCAACAATGGAGAAGGGTTGTTTTCTCCCCACAGCCTCACTAGCATTTATTACTGGTTGATTTCTTGATGGTAGCCACTCTTTCTGGAGTGATATGGAATCTCAATGTTGTTTTAATTTGCATTTCTGGAACGGCCAGATATATTAAACACTTTGTCCTGTATCTATTGGCAGTTTGTACTTCTCCATCTGAGAAGCATTGATTAATTTCAGATGTCCGTTTTTAATTGGGTCTTTAAATTTGAAGGTCTGATATTTTTGAGTTCTGTATAAATTCTAGATATTAGTCTTCTGTCTGAGGAAAAACTGTCAAAGGTTTTTATTTTCCCCATTGTGTAGGTTTTCTCTTCACTTTGTTAGTGGTTCCCATTGCTGTGAATAAGCTTTTTAATTTGATGTGATCCTATTTGCTGATTGTTGGTATTATTTCTTGTGTAACTGGGGTTTTGTCCATAAAGTCTTTGCCTACTCCAAGTCTTCATGGGTTTTGCCTATTTTGTCTTCCCTTGGATTGTTTCTGTTATAATGTTTAGTTCTTTAATCAATTTTGATTTTAGTTTAGTGTATACTAAAGCTCCTCTCTTCGCTGCTTTAGCTATATGATAAATTCTCATATGTTGTGCTTTCATTTTCATACAATACATGCTCAAATAATCCAGTGATGTGTTATTTGATCTTTGATTATTAAGGATGATAATCAGTTTCTTAATTGTGCAGAATTTTTAAGTAGTTTTCAGATTTCTGACTTCCTTATTTTCTACTCAGAAAACATAGGTTATATAATTTTAATTCTTTTACATTTTGAGGAGTTTGCTTTAAATATAGTATGGAGTACACAGAAAATTTCCCATGTGCACTTGAAAAGACTATATTCTACTGCTGAGTGGAGTTTTCTGTAAATTTCAAATTTGTCAGGTTGACTGAGAATACTATGCAAATACTCAATATACTTACTGATTTATTCTTACCCATATGTTATGTGAATTGCTCAGAAAGGGGATATCAGATCTCTACATATAGGTCCAGGGATTTAGCTCGTAGGTTCTGCCACCTGTCTTATAAGTGCAAGTTCCCGAGTTTGGTCTCCAGTACCAAAATCAATCAAGCAAGCAAGCAAACAAAATCTCTACATATAATTGTAGACCTATTCATTTCTTATTTAAATTCCATGTTGATTTCATCTCATACATTTTGGATCTTTGATTGAGTTATATTTTTAGGTTTTCAAGGTCTTCTTTGCCCTTCCACTCCTACTTTATTATCTAAAGTCCCACTATATTATTGAAAACATTTATTGTTATGAATTCTACTTTGGTATCAATAGAACCACTGGAAAAGTTTTAAAGTAGCATTTGTGTGGGAACTCTATTATCCCCTTTAGCTCTTAATAACTTATTGGTATTTAAAACAAATTTAGTTTTGATAGTACACATTCCAAATTTGTTTGGAAGCAATTTTTTCCTTTTTTTTTTTTTTTAGTATTTAGTCCATTTGCACATATTGTTACTATTGGCTGTAAGTGTACCACAGTTCTAGGGATGCTTTATACTTGTCTTATGATTTTGTTCTTCTTTCTCTTTTCATTGTCTTTGTATTGTTTATGGTATATTTCATCTTCATTTTGGGTTCATTACTTATAAGTCTTTTATTATGTTTAATGATTTCTATGCAGTCTAACTAGGTAAATGGATGGATATATAGACAACTTTAACATAATGTAGAGCTTTCCATTTTGCAATAATATCAACAGTATATTTTCAATTTTTCCATATTCTTTGTGTTATTTCTACTATGCAAACAGATGTTTATATTTTAAAGTGACTAAAGTAATAATATAAAAGGACACTTATATTTATCTTTATTGGAGCATTTTCTGTAGTCTTTGTTTCTTTTACACAGATTCAACTGTGTATCTGGCATTTTTCTTCTGGGTGAAGAACTTCCTTTAACATTTGTTTAGTACAACACAAATCCTTTGGCAACAATTTCACTGACCATTTTTCTTTTTCCTTTTCGAAATATAATGTTTTTATTATCATTTTATGTTTTAAAAATACCTCAAACAATTATATTATCTTGTTGACACTGTGCAGTGAATTTTCTCTAAACTAATTCCTACTTGCTATATGTAATATTGAATTTTTCTACCTTTCCTTTGGATTTGTCTTTATTTGATTTCCAACAGTTTACTTATGATGTATCAAAATACAATATTTTTCAAATCTGCATAAATATCTTTCACTATGCTTTTCAGATTTGGGTCTCACCATCTTTCATTATTTTTGGAAAATATGTTGTCTTTTTATCTTTTTTTTTTTTTTTTTTTTTTTTG
>NW_022900947.1:20154155-20172783 GCF_012274545.1 Fukomys damarensis | reverse complement strand
TTTTTTTGTGCTGGGGATCAAACTCAGGACCTTGCGCTTGTGAGGCAGGTAGTGGAAACACTGAGCTGAATTCCTGGCCCTTTTTTTTTTATCTTTAACTTATTCATTCTCCCTTTTTCCTTCCTGGGACTTCAATTGTATGTATGTTAGAACTTAGGGTTTTCATAAGCAACTGCTATGTTCTCTAGTCTTTTTAACCATTTTTCCTATTTATGTTTTACTTTGAATAATTTCTGTTGGCATTTTTGCAAGTTGACTTTCTTCATCTGTCTCTAAAATACTGTTAAGTTTAGAAAAAATTTATATTGTCATATTTTTATTTTGGCTATTTCTATAGTTCTTTTTCTGAATTCCTCGTCTATTTATGTAAATTAGCCAATCTTTCTGGCCATATAATTCATGTTAGTCATAGCCATTAAAAAATATTTCTCTAATAATCTCCCATCTTGGACATTCCTGAGTTTGTTTCATTACTTGCTTTCTCAGGTAAAACTGGATTTTTTTCACCTTGTTTTTTGTGTGGCTCATAATTTTTTATTAGATGTCATATACCATGTTAAAAAAAAGTGAAGACAAAATGAAATAATAGTTTTGATGAAAATCATCATTTCTTTGAGCCACCATTAGATTAAGGAGATAAACCTGCTCTAGTGAAGAATTAAACTGAATTTCAAGGTTGTCCTTGCTCTTACTGGGGAAAGCATGCGTCTGATTCCCTATTGGTAGAGTACTGTCCCCTAGTGGTTAGAATGGGTGTGTGCATCCAAGATGGCTTTATTCAGTGTCCCGCTCTACTTTAGTTGTGATACATCTTGGCACAACTACCCCGAGTATCTCCAAGTCTTGTTGGAGACAAAGAGGACACACCCTGTGTTCTTGATCAGTCTCAGAGTTCAGCTGACCTTTTGCACACGGGTCTCAAGGGCAAAGTATCTTCAGAATTCATTTTCCTTATCCTTGTAGCAACCAAACTTTACCTATATATCTGTGCTTGATCTTTAGAGTTCCTGACTTTTCTCTCAGCCATAAGGCATAATATTAAGAAGTGACCACAGCCAACTCCTTGACTCTCACTCAGGGATAATTTGTTCTGCCATTTCCCTAGTGGTAGTGGCTTTTTGAATCTTAGGATATGATTTATTATCCCTTCTACTGAGGTAAATGGATTTCGTTTCTGTCCTTCCTCAAGAAGCAAAGGAGTTTTGCTTAAACTCAATTTGTTGGAACGTGTTAAGCTCTTGATTCCTCAGTATCCTATAGCTTTTACTTATATGATAAAAGAAGAGCTTGGGAAATAGATGAGAATCTTTGTCTGCCCCTCTCTGACAATCACTATTACTTCTAATGGAAGAAAGTTCTCAATGCTCTGATGGCCAATATCTAATGTGGCCTCTGGTGGAAGGCTCTGGGTAAGATATTTCCAGGTGGGGTGGTACACACCTGTGATCCTAGCTCTCTGTGAGACTGAGGCAGGAAGATAGCAAATTCAAGCCCAGCCTGGGCTGCTTAACATCATAGCAAAATAGTGAAACCTCGTCTCAAAATAATAAATAAGGAGAAAAACAGACTGAGTATGTAGCTCAATGTGAAAGCCCTGATTCCAACATGCAGTACCAAAAAAAAATGTGAAAATAAATATGACTTTCCTTTCTACTATTCAAAACCAACCCTAGTTCACACTTGGGCTTCTATTTTATCTTTTCCATTAAATTTATTGATACATACTTGGGCTTTTAATAATGTATTAACATTTTAGTCTATTCCTGGTTAACCATTTCTATGGCGGCAGATGTGTCATTCTTTTCTCTGTCAGAGGTGAGACACTTGGTGGTTCCTTTTCTCATGGACATTCTTCTTGGATCTTCAGTCTCCTTGAGGTAGCCTCAGATAACAGATTTTGTATACTATCATATTTTTCTCACTATTATTTGCAGCTTTCTCTATACTATGTGAAAATGAAAGTCTCAAGAAAAAAATTTAATTGTTATTGAAAACAAAAGTAGAAATCAATAACTAAAAGAAACTAGAATAACTCATTGTAACTAGAACTAAGTACAATAGCTAGTAGCAATTAATGAATAAAACTAATAACTAAAATTAACTACTTAATTTTTAAATTAAAAATATATAATGAAATGGAATAAGTAAAATGTGACTACAAAGAATAACACTTTAAAAACTCATATTGATATTCCTATTGTATAGAAACAGCCATCAATGAAATAAACCATTAGAGAGAGAGAAGGGATAAAATATATAACCTACTAATTTGCAGTTCTTGATAATGAATTGATCTTTAACTGTAACAAAAATTCATGATACACAGATAAAACACAATCACATAATTTTTCTCAGCAGTCAGTGGTAATGTCTGTGTTAAACAATGGAAATAAAATTTTTTCTCTACCAACAAATCTTTACTATTATTATATTCACTAAGTCCTGGGCTTCATATTTAAAGTTCTTGATGTATGAGAACACAACAGAAAAGAAAAATAATTCCAAAAAGTCTTAACTTAAATAAGATCAAGGCTTATTTCTAGGAGCGGATAAGTTATTTCTTACCTATTTGATTCATGAAGAAGCAATGTGGTTGCATAAAAATTTAAATCTTGTTGCTTCAAAATACGGAAACAAAATTTAAATAAACAAATATAAGAAACTATATAGAATAGTGATTATAAGAAAAATCATACTTCACCTGTGTATGAAGAAGTGGATATTTCTTATGAGTATTATATAAATTACATTTCATGCTGTTGAGTAGTTTTAACCAAATAATTTTAAACTAAAAGGAAATGGGAAAGTATCATAAACCTCAGAAAAATAATGTTAAATTTAAATGAGCTTCTATTTTACAGACTTAGGAGAAAATATTTTAACAGTATTCAAAGTTTTTGTTCCTTATTCATCATTAATTCAAATGTATCTGTGGACCAGAGTTATACCAATTTGGCTTGATTTATACCTACTTTGTAGAGTAAATAAATTATTTAAATCTGTACTACTCACCTATTATCACCTGTGTGTCTGCTATAGATTGAATGCTCGTCCCCTCTAAAACTCATTTTGGGGCTCAGTTGCCAACACGATAGCATCAAGATGCAGAGTCTTCAGAAGGTGGGTAGGTCATGAAAGCCATGTCTTCACCGTGAGATTAGTACTCTCAGAAGAGCTAGAGGGCAGCAATAAGCCTTTTTCCCTTCTGTCCCTAGGAGATAATAGCATTCAAGGCACCATCTTGAAACCAGAATCTGAGTGTTCAGACACAAAAGCAAGCACGTTGAAGTCTCGACAGCTGGTGTCTCTCAAGGTGTCACAGTCATTTGGAGTGTCAGGGCTGTCTTTCTTCATGATATCTACCATCACCTGAAATCTTTAGTTGGTATCAATCAAGGTGCCATTAGCAATTAGATGGCAAATTCAAATTGAGGACTATGAGAAGAATTTAATAAAAGAACAATTTTTAAAATTTAAGGCAGGTTTAGGAAAGCCATTAAGAAATAACACAGTACCTCAGACAGGGCTAAAAATAGCAGAGTTCATTTGCCATCTTCAGATCTGTAGGGGCAAATGTTAAGAAAAGAGGAAAAGGCAAATGTTCTTTGCTAGTAGCTCCATATCCAAAAGAGGGTTTCTGTTCATAGCCATAGACCTCTGGGTGCGTTTATATATAGCATCTATTTTTATTGTATAGAGAATTTTATGTGTATATTTCAACAACCAAGATCTTTAAATATTTTGAGTGACAGGATATGACAATAGATAAACAGTAGAAATTATAAATTAAGCAACATATGAATATCTTTGTTATATTTAATAGAAAAGAAGCATTTTACATGTCCAGCTGTAAAGTCATCTCTGAGCACTGTACATCAGGACTCGTTTGTCACATGGGTGACAGAGCTGAAAGTGTGCAAGGGAGAAGTACAGGCAGATATGCTCATATGTAGAGTTTGATTATGAACACTGACCATACTACAAAAATATATTTTAATATAATTAAATAATAATGTGCATTCTTGATAGTAGTTTAATGCTATACCTGCTAAAAGTGTTAGGTTTATTTTACAGAATTGTTCTGCATCTCATTTAAAATTAAACATTTAGGAAATACAGTATTTTAATTGTAACTCTGCCAAGTTCTAATACCCCAGGTCAGGTGCCATTTTTTAAAGAAATTTTTCTCCCATGAAAAGCTGGGTGGTATGTCTTGCATTACCATGATTATAGACCATTATCTGATAAAAGATATATTCTGTGCTGAATATATGTATACACATAAAAAGACTCTTTGAAAATGTATTAGCAAGGACTAAAGTACAGCAAAATAAAGGCTGCTTTCAATTCTGAGTGATTTTGTAATATTTGTTCTTTATGCTTCTCAGTTTTCTATAATGAGCATATGTATTTTTAAAAGACAAGCAGGAATTGTTCTTTTAAAGAAGTCATGGTATTGAGTGCTTAAGACAAATGAGCCCACCCTGGAGGGAGTTTAATACTATAAACTTTGGAGTGAAGCTACAAAAATCAAAACTCAATTTTTATTATATCATGATAATATACAAAGCATAAGGAATAAGATAGAATACTAAAATGTCATTCCAATGGTATGCATGTGTCTGTACAACATAAAATATGCATTTAGAAAGAGGTAAATATTAATTGACTTCATCTATGTCCAGGTTTCCTTTTCCTACAAAAGTATCCTGATTCTCCATTAGAAAATTCACTCCTCCCTAATGAACAAAATGTCATCTCAATAAATTAATTTGTAGGAGTATATCTTGGTTTAGCTACCCTATTCCTCATTTCAAACTATTTGTTTTACAAATGGCCATTTCACAGATTATCTTAAGTACAATGAAATGTTTTTAGAGATCTCTGAGGATCAGGTTGTCTTACTATTTGTTGTTTTTGTTTTGGGCTTTTTCTTGTTCCTTTTTTTTTTTTTTTTTTTTTTTTTTTTTTTTTTTTTTTTTTCAAGTCTTTTGCAATTGCAATTGATTTAAACAGCAAGGAATGAAAGTCCAGGATACAGCAATCTTCATCTTCTAGACAATGTGGGTATCCACTGCTTACATCGGCTCATACTGCAGAAACAAAACTGAGCAGTAAGATAGAAATCCAAAATCCTCCTCACATCTTTTGGTTATTTTTAATCCATCAAGCTTGAAATTGGACAGCTCTACCCCTTCTTGGTTCAATTAAAACCAAACCATTTTCTTTATTATTTATGTACATTTGACTAAATATCTGTTACTAAAAAAGCACAGTTTGCAGAAAATCTATTAATTCTTATGAAAGAATATGTCAATTAGCCTTTATTGACTTTTTTGATGAACATATTATTGTTTTAAGCAATATGTCTTTTATTTAATGTAGGAAATGCAATGAGTTTCTGCCTCATATATATATTTCAGGCCAATAATTGCACTTGAATTATTTTATTATTGGTTTTAGTAGGTTTGTTTAATAGGAATCAAACCTAGTAAGCAGTGCCATCTCCATAATGGCAGTTATTTTATAAGCAGTAAGTTTCATCTTTGCTTAAATAATAATAAAAGACTATGTATCTATTTCTATGAGTTTTTTTTTTTCAGCAAAGTCAGTGCCTTCAAGTCATTTTGAAGTGTGGAAAACTTTGAATTTATGAAATATTTATGAGATTCACATTGGAGCCACAGTGGCTCTCAGCTGTGGCTACAACATACGGCTCATAAATTGAAACAGGTGTGAGAGAACAGGTGGGCATGCCAAGCATGGGAAGGACTGGAATTTACTGTGAGGAAGCAACAGGATAAAACACCGCCATTGGCATGGAAGGCAACTTGCTGAAGTGATGAAACAGCCTAATATAAATACACATGACATTACCTGAGATAAAAGTGCTCCCCGACGAAGCTCTCCCGTGGAAGTGAGGAGGCGGGCAGTATCTTCTCCCACTGTAAGGGGACGCAAGGGAATCCTTCTATTAAATTTCGATGCTTTTTAACTCAATTGCCTTAAAATGAAAGAGTAAATGCTCTCTCTTATTTTTAAATATAAAATTAGTCTAAATCATGTGTAGGGCTACTTTCACCCACATTATCTCTGCTATTTCTAAAGACAATTCATATATGCTTCTCAGCCTCTATAAGCTATATGCATCAGATAATCACGTGCCTTTGTCTTTAGAGGAAGAGAGCGTGAAACAAGTATTTCAGCAAGCATTTTTCAAGAGAAGCCAATATAAAACGCCATAATGTGTACAGAAACTAACAGAAGATTCGTAATTTTTAAACCTCCTTCCCCCGATTGTCAGTACTATGCTTTACATGCAGTCAGGGGTTACCAATCTAGACTACTGGAAAAGATGTTAGAAACAAAAGTGAAAGGAAAAAAAAAACACATTTCTAGATGGATTCTGAATAAGTACCTGTAGTTACATGTAAAGGAGGGCTTTTGTCACCTAGAGATTCACAAATTTCAAACCAGGTGTTTTACACAATTACACCCAGGAAGACATCCTATAAAATCTGAATAGCAACTCATTTTTCTAATCACCTTGCACTAATCCGTGCCTTGGTCTACATTCCAGCAAGAATGTGTACTGCTACTTCAAGATGTGCACAATCTCAGGGAAATTGGGCTACTCTTTCTTTATCATTCCAAAATTCTTTTGTGAAAATTTCTTCATGCATTTAAGAGGGCTAATTTTTAGAACAGAAAGTAAGGCAGACTAAAATTAATGAGGATTTCATATCACACATGCGCATGATTTAGAATTAAGAATTTTCCTGAAAGTTGGGATGCTGATGGATATATTAGCCTTCTCATCACTGAGACCCAGTGCCTAATATGCACAAATTAAAAACCAAGAGATTTAATTTGGCATACAGTTTTGGAGATTTTTTTTCCATGATCAGATAGCTCCAAAACAGGAACACCATGAACAAAGGACTCAAAGGACCAAAGTTACTCAGCTAATAGCAGACAGAAAACAGAGCAGGGAATTGTCAGAGAAGAATGAGGAGGAACCAGACACAGACCCAAAGGCCACTCCTCTACAAACCACCCAGACACACAGAAGGGTGCTCCACCAGTCCCCTGAGGGCAAGTCTTAAAGCCAATCAGGATGATGCTCTACCCTAAACACCTCAACCACTGACAGCTCTAAGTGGATTTCTTGTTCCCCGAAAATGCCCAAAGTTAAAAAGACCAACACGCTGAAAGTGACCCTCCTTTACAAAAAGCATTCAATGAAAAGAAAATTAGGTAAATCCCTCCCATCCCCAGTCTCATCAAGACTGTGAATCCAACATAGCATAAGGTCTCCTTCTAGCCATTCCTGCACTCGTTTTTCCCCTTTTTTCTTTATTGGAACATAAGTAGAACACGTAGTTACATTCTTCATTGGGTTGTGTACCTTTACATTTCCTAGTGCTCCCTTTAACCCCTCAACCCTTTCCTATTTACAGACTTTGTTTCCATTTTTTTCCTTTTCTCTTACTTTTTCTTTTCCCTTCTTAGCTTTCCCCTACCCCTCCCACCTCCCCGATACGTTTAGACATTTTTTTCCTATTACAAAATATTGATTATACATTGTGATTCTTATTTATACTTTTAGTTTATCATAGCAGAGAAGCTATTTGATATTTACACTTGTGTGGCCTATTCTTTTTACTTAGGAGTATGTCCTCAATGTTCATCCATTCAGCTATAAAAGTATCTTCTTATTCTATATGGCTGAGTACTCCATTTTATAGAAAAACCACATCTGCATTATCCAGTCTCCAGTTGATAGGCAATTAGGCTGTCCAAGATTTAGCTATTACAAACTGTGCTGCTATAAACATGGGTGAGCATATATAACTGTGGTGTAATTCTTTTGGGAAGATACCCAGCAGGGGAATAGCTGGGTCAAATGGGATCTCTAATCCTAGTTATTTGAGGTATCTCCACATTGATTTCCACCGTGGCTGCACCAGTCTGCACTCCCACCAACAATGAAGAAGGGTTCCTTTCTCCCCACAGTCCTGCCAACATTTATTATTGGTTGATTTCTTGATAGCAGTCATTCTTTCTGGAGTGAGGTGGAATCTCAGTATTGTTTTCATCTGCATCTCTGAAATAACCAGTGATGTTGAACATTTTTTCATATGTTTATTTGCTGATTTTGCTTCTTTATTTCAGAAATGTATGTTCATTTCAGATGCCCATTTTTTAATCGGGTCTTTGTATTTGGGGGGGTCTGACTTTTTTGTATTCTTTATATATTCTAGATAGTAGTCCTATGTCTGAGGAGTAGCTGGTAAAAAATTTTTCCCACATTGTAGGTTGACTCTTAGCTCTGTTGGTTATTTCTCTTGCACTTAAAAAACTTTTTAATACAATGAGATCCCAGTTGTTGAATCATTGTGTAAGTTCTCATGCTGTTGAGGATTTATTCATAAAGTCTTCTCCTATGCCAATGTCTTCAAGAGTTCTACCTAATCTACTTTCCAGTAAGTTTAGTGTTTGTTATGGTATTTAAATTTTTAATCCACTTGGATTCTAGTTTAGTGCATGGTGAAAGATAGGGATCTAGTTTTAATCTCTGGCAAGGTGAAATCCAGTTTTTCAAGCACAATTTATTAAAGAGGCTCTCCTTCCTCCAATTGAGGATGGTTGGCTCCTTTGTCAAACATGAAGTAGCCGGGTACATCTGGAGCTGTTTTTGTATCTTCCAATCTATTCCACTGATCCTTGTGTCTTTTTCTTTGCCAGTACCATGCTGTTTTTATCACAGTGGCTTTGTAGTACAGTTTCAAGGTGAGGATTGTGTTGCCTAAAATTGCTTTTGCTATTCTAGGTCTCTTCTTGTTCCAAATGAAGTTATGGATTATTTTCTGTAGTTCTGTGAAATATACTGTTGAAATTTCAATGAGGATTTTACTGAATCTATGTAACGGTTTTTGGTAGTATGGCCATTTTCATTATATTGGTCCTTCCTACCTGGAAAAAAAGGTATCTTTCCATTTTCTTATATCCTCTTCAATTTCTTTTTCCAGAGTGTTGTAGTTCTCAGTGTAGGGGTCTTTTACTCCCTTCCTTAGACTGATTCCTAGATATTTCATTTTTTTGGATGCTATTGTTAAAGGGATTGTTTCTCTAATTGCTCTCTCAGTGACTCTGTTATTTGTATACAAGCAGGCTATTGATTTTTGAGTGTTGACTTTGAATCCAACTACTCTACTGAATCTGTCAATTAAGTATAGAAGTCTTTTGGTGGAGATTTTTGGGTGTTCAACACAGAGTGTCATATCATCAGCAAATAATGACAGTTTAACTTCTTCCTTTCCTATCTGTATTGCTTTAATTTCTTTCTCTTGTCTAATTGCTATGGCTAATGCTTCCAGAACTATATCGAAGAGGAGTGGTGGCAGTGGAGATCCCTGTCTTGTTCCTGATTGTAACATGAAGGTTTTCAGTTTTTGGCCATTTAATTTGATGTTGGCTGTTGGTTTTTCATAGATAGCCTTTATTAAGTTGAGATAAAGACCATCTATTCCAATTTTCTGTAGGGTTTTTATCATGAATGATTGTTGAATTTTGTCTATTGATTTTCTGTGTATATTTAGATGATCATAAGGTTTTTGCCTTTGACTCTGTTAATATAGTGTATTACATTTATTGATTTACATATGTTGAACCATCCTTGCATCCCTGGAATAAATCTGACTTGGTCAGGGTATATGAGCTTCTTGATGACCCTCTGTATTCTGTTTGCCAGTATCTTATTGAGAATTTTTGCATCTATGTTCATTAGGGAGATTGGCCTGTTGTTCTCTTTTTCACATGGGTCTTTCCCTGGTTTTGGAATCAATGTACAACTTGCTGCATGAACGAGTTTGGAAGTATTGCTCCCCTTTCAATTTTACTGAAAAGTTTAAAAAGTAGTGGCAGTAGATATTTTCTGAATGTTTTGTAGAATTCAGCAGTGAAGCCATCAGGACCTGGACTTTTCTTTATTGGTAAATTTTTAATTATTTTTCAATTTCACTGATTGTAATTGGGGTGTTTAGAATTTTTATATCTTCTTCATTCAACTTCAGTAATTCATAAATATCTAGAAATTTGTCAATTTCTTCTGTGTTTTCCATTTCATTAGAGTACAGGTTCTCAAAATAGATACTGATGATTTTCTGGATTTCTGGTGGATATGTTATGACTTCACTGTCATAAAAAAAATGGGAACTAACAAAAAGAAGCAACAACTAACATCTCATCTTATTAAATAGCTTCTGTACTACCAGAGAAACCACCAACAGAGCTAAGAGCAAACCTACAATGTGGGAAAAAAAATTTACCACCTGCTCCTCAGACAAAGGACTATTATCTAGAATATAAAAGAACTCAAACATCAGGCCCCCCAAATATAAAGTCCTGATTCAAAAGTGGGCATCTGAAATTATTGACACTTCTCAGAAATTAAAAACAACAAATAAACATATGAAAAAATGTTCAACATCACTTGTCATTCCAGAGATGCAGAAGAAAACAGCGCTGAGATTCCACCTCACCCCAGAAATAATGGCTGCTATCAAGAAATCGACCAAAAACAAATGCTGGTGGGGTTGTGGGGAGAAAGGAACCCTTCTCCATTGTTGGTGGGAGTGCAGACTGGTGCAGCCACTGTAGAATCAATTTGGAAATACCTCAAAGACATAGAATTAGAGGTCCTATTTGACCCAGCCATCCCTATGCTGGGTATGTTTCCAAGAGAATTAAAAGAATCATACCACAGTGATATTTGTGCAGCCATGTTTACAGTGGCACAGTTTGTAATAGCTAGAGCTTGAACAGCCCAATTGCCCATTAATTGGAGACTAAATAAAGATGTGGTTTTTCTATAAAATGGAGTACTACTCAGCCATAAAGAATGAGAAACTAGAGTTAATTATACAGAAATGGATGCATATTAAGACCATACTCTTAAATGAAATAAAAAGGACACATGCGTGTAAATACTGAATAGTTTCTGTGGTGTGAAAAATTAAAAGTGTAAATCATATAATTGATAATGTGAAATAGGAAGAAAAGGGCTAAAGGTGTAGGGGAAGTGGGAAGGGTAAGGGACAGGAAATAAGGGAAAAGAAAATATATGACAAAAAAAATTGGGAACAGAGGCTTTGTAAGTAGGGAAAGGTGGAGGGGGGAAGGGAGGGCAGAGGTATGGGGAAAAAATGAGAACCAAGATCTGTCATGTAATGGTAAGAGATCCCAGTGACGACTGTAACTGTACTGTACACCTAAAAGGTACCAATACACATACTAAAAAAGTTTTATAAACTGTGCAGCCATGGCTACCAAAATTGTTTGAACTAATACTGTTGAAAGTCTTCTTGCCCATACCCAAGATTAATGGTAATCCTTCATTATGACACCATCCCCACTCAGTGTTGGCAGAACACTGAGTTAATTAGATCTTTCTATTCTGGAAGAAGTGGTAATTCTTTTTTACTTGCATTGATATGCATTCTGGGTATTGCTTTGTTTGTCCACCCTAAAGGGCCTCATGTAAGCACTACTACTGAAAGATTAATGGAATATCTGTTGTACTAGCACAAGACCTATGTAATAATCCTATGTAAACCCATTTACAACAAAGGAAGAACAGATGTGGCACATCAACATGGAATTCAGATTCCTATCACATATTGTACCACCTGTGAATTTCCTTCTCTGCAAATGCACTTATCTGAAGATAGCTACCTTGTCCAGGGACATGCCTCCTTTCTTCTGCAGCCTCCATTTGGTGACTAGACAATCCAAAGATACAAATATCCATGGGCTGATTAACTCTTTGTTATAATTGCACCACAGCTCAACATCTCCCTCTCTCGTACCCTGCTTTACTCACTCCTCACTCACCTTTGCTGATCACAGGAATAATACTTAGTACCACTTCTGCAAGGAAATTTCTGTCTCATAGTCTGCTTCCTGGAAGATCCAGTTTACTACAACATATTATACAAAAAAGTATACCTTAGCTGCAGATAAAAAGAAATTCTTAGCTTCAAAATATTCATCATTTTAGATAATTACTCTTTTTAAAATTGGCTAAGTTTTTATATTTACTTATAGATATAATCAGGCTATTCTCTTAGTCAACATTATAAAAGAACTTCTTTTATAGTAACAAAACCTGTAAAGTATTATCTAAAATAATGCATCACTTTGATTAGGAATTAGTTATCAAATTCTTGAATTAACCTGTCATGTAGAGGTACAAGATCCCAACAATGAATGTAACTGTACTGTATCCCTAAAATGTACCAATAAACTCAATTAAAGCTGAAAAAAAATTCTTGAATTAATTCAAGAATCTATTAGTGCTATAACTTGGATTACCTAAAAAAAGTACAAGGCTATAAAAAGTTCAACTATATCCATCCTACTCAACTGAAATCCCTAAAAAAATTAAAAATAGGTTAAATATAATGAATGTATTATATATGTCAGGTAATATCTCCTAAGAGACTTGATAATTTATTCAGCATCAAAGTGACCATTACATAATTTTTTTCTCAGGCTACCCTTATGAAGTGTATGTATTATTATAATATGTACTAGTATGAAATGTGAAGATTCAAAAGGTTAAATACTATGCTTAAGGTCATATAATTAGTAGGTATCACAGCTGGATTATGCTTATTTTGTGCTTTACTTTGAAACCATATTTTCAACTTTTGAGCATAAAATTTAACAAGAAAGAGGAACTAAATAAAATGATGAAACTATAGATGCTAACTATTCAATTCAACAGAATACAATTAACACATTTGAATACAATTCAGTTGTTAAAATTTACACATTATCTTTCAACACGTGGCACAAAAGTTAGCTCATGTTTCAAAGAAAAAAGCAGATGTTAATAATCACTTTTGCAAATGATTTATGCATTTGGAGAACTTTGAACTCAGCTGCTCAAAAATAGCTACAGTTTAATATATTGAAAACTTACTGAAATATTAATTCTTTGAACACAGTCAAAATTGTACCAGTCAATTAACAGCATCATGTCAGGAACTTAAGTCTCTCCTCTAGCTCATAAATAAACCAAATTTATTATTCATTTACTTTCCACTTCAAATAATCTAAAATACTCTTTGTAAGTGATGTTTGCCTGGCCTAAAGGTCACTTGGAACTTAAATTAAATAGTGTCTCTGGAGACTGAACAAAAATGTTTACCAAAATTCAAACGTCTTTATAAAGGCCCTAAAGTGCTTTTGGGTTTGCACAAGATGGCCTTAAATCTCACACTTTGCAAATGTGTGGCAAACACACTGCATTTTAATAAAATATTAAAGTGTATTTCAGTGATAGTTAACCCTTCAAAATCTTTACTCATCTATGTAAAGCAAATATCATAGTTGAATTCTCACCATCATAAATAGATGACTGCTGGTCTAATTTGATTGTTTTGATGATTAGTAGAGACCTAATGAAAAGTGAGGTGTGCTGCTCTTGCTTGTTGTAACAATAAACACTTCAAAGTTTTAACATTTAATCTGTTCACTATTTGGTGATTTTTTTCTTTCTCATTGAGTTTATTGGTACATGTTAGGTATACAGTACAGTTACATTCATCATTGGGATCTTGTACCTTTATATGACAGGTCTTGGTTCTCATTTTTTTCCCCTTGTTACAGGTACTCATCTGTTTCTGGCAAAGAGTTAAACACAACTCTACCTGCCTTCTCTAAGTTAATTGTCTAGTCTTATGGCATCAGAAGTAAATAAATGAAGAACAAAATTTTTTATTGTGATGAAGAAATACAAGGACAACAAATGATGTGGAGAAAATAATACCTCTTTAACTTAAATCACAATAGCTTGTCTTTTTAAGTTTTCACTTGTTTCCCTTTTTCTTCTCTTTTTGAGTTATGTTTATGATACATAAAAATGTCATTCATCTTGAAGGATGGGTGCATATATGTATCAGATTTTGGTTATGTGTATTCATCCTGTCCCTTCTCGCCTTCCCCTCCCTCTTCTTCCCTGGATCTCTTTCCCATCTCTACATATTCTGTCTCTGTTTCCTACCTCTTCTACATGCTGACTTTATATCTAAGAACATGAACCAGGTAGACCCACATTTTAAATGTCCCTTTGGACACTTTAAAGCAGAAAGAAAAAGTGGAATATATATGAGAATTCCCTTTTCTGCCCTAGTCTCATCAGCATTCCTTGTTTTACTTTTTTGTCTTCTTGATAGTAGCCATTCCAATAGAGTGAGATGAAATCTCATTGTAGTTTTGATTTGCATTTCCATGATAGCTCATGATATTGAGCATTTTCTTATTACTTATTGGCCATTTGTGCTTCTTTTGAGAAATAACTATTCAGATCTTTTGCCCACTTTTCATTAGATTACTTGGCATTTGTTAAGATTTTAGGTTCCTTACATATTCTGGATCTTAATCCTTTATCAGGTGCATAGTTGGCAAATGTCTTTTCCCATTCTGTGTACTATCTCTTCATTATGTTGATTTTATTCCTTTGCTGTGCATGAGGCTCTTAGTCTGATATAATCTTGTTTGTCTTTTTTTGTTTAGTTTCCTCTGGTTTAGGGGTCATATCCAAAGCAATTACTGCCTATACCAATGTCCTGTACCATTTTTCCTAAGTTTCATTTTGGCAGTCTCAGTTTTAGTATTTACATTTCAGTCTTTGATGTATTTTGAATTGATTTTTATGCAAGGTGAGAGATAAAGGTGAAGTTTCCATTTTCTGCATATCAATATCTAGTTTCTCCAGTTTTACTATTAAGGAGACAATCTTTCCTGGAAATATAAATTAGCACAACTATTAGATGAACAGCACAGATATTCTGCAGATATCTAAAAATAGATGTACTACATGGTCAGCTGTTCCACCTTTGTTTCTATATTCAAAGGAATTGAAATCAGCCTACCAAAGAGATACCTACACTCCCACATTTATTACAGTATGATTTGTAATAACTAATGTAAAGAATGCAGGTGCATGACTGCAAAAGGATGGATACAGGAAATATGGTAGATAGCCAGAATAAAATATTTAACTTTAAAAAATGAAATTTTGTTACTGTGGTAAAACAAATGAAACTGTATGAAATTATGTTAAGTAAAAATAAATCAGAAGAATACAGATACTGCTTACATTCTCTTACATGTACAAGCTTATAAATTAATCTGAGTACCCAATAGTGATTATTAGATACTGGGAAAGTGGAAGAAATGGAAAATGGAAGTTTGGATGATGGGTAGCAAAACACGGTTACATAAAAGAACAATTCTGCTCTGCTGTAGCACAGTGTGCTGCCAATAATAATAGCCTAGTATATATTTTCTGATGTACATATAATATATGTCAGGTAACATCTCCTGAGAGCCTTCCTTGATAAAGTACTCCTCATCTGCATGAAAGCGGCTCAAAATCTACAAACCAAGAAAAATTAAAAAAAGATAAAATGAGGGAATTGCTGATTACCCTAATTTAATTAGTTGATGTTATATTCATGTGAGGATATATTACACTGTGCCCCATTCATATGTATAATTATTACATGTAAATCAAAAAATAAAGTTTTTTTTGTTTGTTTGTTTGTTTGTTTGTTTGTTTTTGTACCGGGGATCAAACTCAGGTAGTTGCACTTGCAAGGCAGGTGCCAGAACCACTGAGCTAAATCTCTGGCCCTAAAGTTAATTTTTTAAATGCAAGACTACTATAAAAAATAAAAACAAAGTAGCACATGAAACCTACATTAATTTCTAGGGTTTTCATAAGACCACCTGAATGGCTTAACAAAAGACGTTTATTTTCTCACAGTTCTGGGGGCTACAGGTCTATGGTCCGGATTTCAGCAGATTTAGTTTCTCCCATTGCTTCTTTCCTTGAGTTGAGAAGTCCTGCCTTCTTGCTATCTACTCACATATTCCCTGTGAGTTTCTATGAGTATTTATATTTAAAATGTTGACACTTTTGCACCCTTCAATTTGAGGTAGATGAAGACTTCCTGACTTTTGAAATGTTCTTTTTGTTGTCCCTGTACAAAATCCTAGGTTTCTTTTTAATGATAGAAATTTCTTCAGCAACCAAACTTCTTTTGCCCCAACTGTACGCATGATTTTTTTCAGTCCAGTGGTTTTCAATTTTTTTGCTACCATTTTTTACCAAAATTATTAATATAATTCTTGTTAACAGCAGCCAGCAGTACCTACTGCACAACCGGAATGTTGGGCTGACTTGAATTTCCGCATCAGATCCATAGTCCACCACCCTTAGTATGAGCCTCCAGCAACATGTCTCAGGACATGAGAAAATGTAGACTTTTTCATTTTGTCAAAATGAAATATATATATATGGTGCCTTCATTCCCAATTTAAGCCTCTTAAATTTTTATCTGCATTCTGGTCTTCTGAATTCTAGCCAGAATCACCCACTAGACTTTCCTTACGTCATGCTCAACTTCTCTAGCCTGCATTTCCAAATCTTTCCAAACTCCTCCTGCAAACCAATTCTAAATAATTCCATCAACATAGTGACATAGTTATTGAAATGACTCCACTTCTTTAGCACGGATTTTCTGTATCAATCATTTTTAACATCAATATCTAACACCTAAAACTTCAGAAGGAGAAGCTTCATTTAGCTTGTGGTTTCAGGGGATTCAATTTTCAGTTGGCAGGCTACAAAGCAGAAACATAGTGGTGGAAAGGCCTGGTGGAATAAACCTGCTTAGCTCATGGTAGGCTTGAAATAGAGCAGGGGGGAAAGAAACAGAAAGCAAGTGATTTAGAACTCAGTGTAGTTCTCATGGTCAGGCCTCTGTGACCCACTCAAGTGCATACAGAAGTGTGCTATACTATCCCCTTTGAGGATACAATGACGCTTAACCTCAATGAGTAGTATTTGGTTTAATTACACCATAAATATGGTTTCTTTATTCTCATTTGGTAGTTAAGTTTTAGGTGTAACTTGTTCTATGATGCAAGCATAGGATGTGTTTACACATTGGAAAGGTTGGGAGAAGGAAGAAAAATGAAACAGACTTGTTTTTCAGGTACATACACTGTACAAGGAGATATTTATGAGTGCGAGTATAGGCACACATATATGCGTGAGAGTGTCTATACTTGTGTTTTCTATACTCCACATTACAAGCTTAGTGTTACCTTCTCAGTTTTACAGATGCAGATCCTAAAGCTCAGAGATTGAATCACTTTCCCTAGATTATAAAGACAAAGGAAGTGGCTGAAATATGAAATGAAGTCAACATTGTCTGGTTTTAAAAGTCCTATTTTGTTTCTCTTTGATATATCATCAAACGTTAATGCTCAAATTTGTATTTGTTTATTACTCTTTGGATGTGATTTTCTACATGAGGAAAAAGTGAGTTTTGTCCATGTGATAATTTTGAAACATATTTTATTAATTCAGGTTCTTCTCCCTACCTTTCAAATTACGTTCCAAAATGTTGCATGGTTTCTTACATCAAATAGTTGCATTACTCTGATCACTTTGGCAGCACATATACAAATAATTGAATTACTATATAAATGTTAGCAACATATTAAAACCATGAAGACAATTTCCAAGTTCTTAAATAACACAAAAAAAATTTTCAAGAATCTTGAAACAGAACATAACCATTTAGCTTCAGATGTGACTCCCAGCTTCAATTTACCTAACTTTACAAACCAATGTAAATATAGAAAATATTAATACTAAATAACTAGTTCAACATTCATAGAGGAATTCAGGGGTTACACCGCCAACCAAATCAAAACCCTCATGAGACATGTCACACCAAGCAATGAAGCAGCATGGAATAGAGCAGGAGGCAATAACCAAATCCAGACGGGTAGGCATGATCATCTGGCCTATTTGTCCTGTCCACCTATAACTATGGCTGCTTGGAGGAATAAAATGAACTGAAAGAATTTTGGAGTCCAAATAAAGAGTCCAAAATAAACAGAGCTAAAGGAAAGGCAATTAAACGATAGATGAATTGTTTATGTAGCAGAAATCAGAGAGAGAAACAAATGGTTTAAGTTCCAATGCACAATTACCAACTATTCTAACAGAAGTAAGACCTGACAAATTGATATTTAAGCCCTAATTTTACTCTTCATGATTTGAAAGAGGGAATATTTTTATACATTCTGTATATTTAAAACTCTAGTTACAAGACAGTGTTTCCAAATCTTGGCATTGTTAATATCTGTGGTTTGTTAATTCCATTTTTTAAAAATTATTTTGTGCGTAGGATATTCAGAAGCAGCCCTGACTCAACCCAGGAGAGCCAGAAGAAATCCACTACAAGCCTAGCAATCCAAAATATCTCTATAAATTTTCCTCAAGGACAAAAATTGCTCCTAGTTGAGAGCCACTATTCTGGATCATCTAAAAAAAAAAAAAACTCAAAGAATTCTGCTACAATCATGTTTCCCAGCTGTATCAAATCAGAGTAAAATATTAACTTCTCTCTGAGGCATTCAGATATTGGCCTGATCCTTGATTAGACTACAAAATATTAAATATGACTATAAAAGTGACATCTGCCCTCACTTCTAGGGTAGACCTTGATAGGAGATGGGAAAATGGATATATATATAT
>NW_022900947.1:20051482-20153059 GCF_012274545.1 Fukomys damarensis | reverse complement strand
ATATATAAAACAAGTAATATAATGTTGCTATAGTTTTGATTTGAACACCCCAAAGGCCCAAGTAAAGGCTTGGTCCCCACATGGTTCTATTAAGAGGTGGTGGGACCTTCAAAAGGTGGGCACTGCTAGCATGTGAAGTCATGGAGGGTGGACTTGAAGTCAGCTCACCTTTTTCTTACATACCCAGCCAGGAGGTGCACAGGACTTCTTCACTGTCACATGCTGCCACTGTGGTGCCCTGTGCTGCCACAGGCTGGAAGTCATGAGGACATTCCATCATGGACTGAAACGTCTAAAATGTAAGCCAGAATAAACCATTCCTTGTGTGTATGTGTGTGTGTGTGTGTGTGTGTGTGTGTGTGTGTGTGTGTGCGCGCGCGCTCCCGTGCACGTGCCTGTGTGTTGATTGCTGAGGAATGGAACCCAGGGAGCACTGAACTACATTCTCAGCCCTTTTATTGTTATTATTATTTTAGTCTGAGTCGGGGTCTCGCAGTGCCTCCCAGGCTGGCCTCAAGCCTCACTTTGCTATCCTTCTGATTATCCTTCTCGATTAGCTGGGGTTACAAGCATGTGCCTCCATGTTCAGCAAGCTCTTTCCTCTTCCTAAATTATTTATCTTATGTATTTTATTACAGTAACAGAGAGCTGGCTAACAAAAGTGCCATGATTATTGCATATCTGTGACGGAGACTCACCAAAAATGAGGGATTTTAAGGGCAATTTTTTAGTGTCTTATATTACTCTGTGCTTGAAATATATAATAATTGCATTGACCTTGGGGAATTGGTACATCTACATATCACTTTTCTAGTGCTTCTGGACAATAATACAAGGCCTTGTGATTGAATATTGGCCAATGCTGAAAAACTTGCTGCATAATACCTTGCCCACTTTTGGCTCACAGCTTAGCTATATGCATGAACTCCAGAGGATAATAGTGAGATTCTGAAGGACTGCAGAGGACTTATGTGGAAGAAACCTGGGCTAATGATGACCCTGTAGCTTAGAACTCCTGCGTCCTTCTACCCTTTACCCTACTGCATTGAGTTGTGAGCAAAACAAGAAATAAACAGGCAATGTTGTTAATCAACTGAAATGTGTGAATTATTTGATAGCACTCTCTAGAAAATGGTGGTGATGTCTTCCCCGAGGCCTTACTACATTCTAATTGGGGTTATGCAAAGTTTTTTTTTAGATGAATAGCTTTTGAAATAATTTCTTTATTCTATCTGTGATTGGTTGATGTCACTGGATATAGGATTTTAGATCATCAGCCCGAATCTTAATGGCAAGCATCTACATTGTTTTAGCTACAGGCCCTTTGGCCACCAATGTCTACCTGTGCAGCAGGACAGCAAGTTGTGGTGTTTACCTACCTCACCCATTCCATCAGCCCTCAACTGATGACCAAAAGGATTTTGCGAAAAATTTCCCCTCTCCAAAAACTGTCTTATAAAAAAACCTCTGAAGTGGGCATTTTCCTCTGTGTCCCAGAATTTCCCTAGCAAGATTAAGTCCCAGTCACTACTGCTGACATTTTGGGCTTAATAATATACCTTTCAATAAATGCCTGCCTTCCCTTCCCCATATCCTGTCCTTGTTCATCTCTGTGTCTTCGTGCCTCAAGTAGATCCTCTATACTCAAGTCCCTAAATGTTTAACCTTTCCCAACTCCCACAGAGAATTTTCTTATATGAGTCCAGTTCGGCTTGAACTCTCTCTCTTCTTAGCTCTGTAAATATGAATAATACAATGAAATTCTGCAAAGCCTCTGATTTTCCTCCTAAAATGGGATCACAATGGTACTTATTTTATACTGTCATGAGTACTAGACGTAATACAAGTAACTATGAATCATCCATTACACAGTAAGTCTAACATTGTTTTTATTACTGATGTGTATCTAGATAATTGTAGAAGAGCTATTTAAATTCAATGCGGGGCCAAGAACAGTGGTTCTGCCACCTGCTTCACAAGCACCAGGTCCCGAGTTTGATTCCTGGAACAAAAAAATTTAATGTGTTTTGCTGGTAATTAGGATATTTTCCTATATTATGCCACTCCTTAATAAGTGTGTTCGGTAGCACCATATTTTTTTAATTAATCAATTTTATCGGTACATTTAAGGTGTACAATGTAATGACATTCATCATTGGAAACTTGCACCTTTACATAATCCTTCTTGGTTCTTATATTTTTATTCTGTAACAAATTTTTGAATTCACATAGTTTATATTTGAAAACTTCAAGAGCACACTGAATTTTTGTTCCTCTATGCACTGATCTGGCTACAAATCGTCACACGAATGTTTAGAATATTGTTCTAGTCAGATTCGTGGGGAAAGGATTTGCTCAGGCACTGTCAGGAGAGGATCGGCTGCAAGGCTGTATATTACCACTCAACATCTCTTCACAACTGATTTTTTTGTCTTATGCAGATGTATCCGTTTTTAACCTTCTCCAGAGACTAAATCATAAGTAATTAAAAAACAAAATAAAAAACACAAGCATTGAGTTCCACAGAACAGTGGTGCTGAAATGGAGATGTAATTTTTTAAAATCTATGTTCAACTTAACCTACTAATTTGAATATTTTAGCAAACTGCCAAGGCTCCATCAGTAAGAATTCCCAAGCCTTTTGGTAATTCCATGACAAAAATTAGACCTGTTTTCAGTTTTCCTCACCGCTGATTTAGGATTTGGATTTTGAGATCTTCCAGGTGATTTGCTACTTATTTTTTAACTTCCATTTGTCTAGTCTTTTCTCCTCATTCTCCTACAGGTTATTTTAACACAACCCCATGACTGTGAGTTAGGGTGATTTCAGGAGGGAATTAAAGTAGATTTGTAAAAATAATCTTCCATCTTCACAGAGGAGTGCTGCTTTAAACTTAGGTGACATTGGTTTGGCAGACTGTTTTGGAAGAAATGGTTCACTTCTAAGTCTAGTCAACAACAATCATTACAAGCTTAAAGATTGTACCAGTTTTCCTGAACCATGGCAGAGCTTCTCATTCCTAATAAGTAAAGACTAAATCTGCCAAATGATACTCACTGCAGTCACCCCTACTTCCTCTGTCTTTCAGCCTTCCTCAGTTTCCCTTGGTTTCTCCCCTAGTTCTTTTTTCAGTTATAAAAGTAGATACAATATAAAATTAAATTATAACTTTTCAGGCTAATTCTTTTTTATGAATGCATGTTTGCACTAGATAATGTTTACTTAAACTTCTTTTATTTGACTAAAGGACGAAGCAGCTACACAAGTGGTGTTTCTTTTCATTTTTGCTACTGTTATTATTAATCATCTCCCTAAGTAAAGAACAGATTTTCTTTTGGTGTACATTTTACTAAAAGTGCAGTCACTTAAATATTTTGCTTTTATCCCGTGTGGATTAGTTTCCTATCCCCAAAATAAGCATTGAAACATGATCTCCTCAGTGAAGGAGACATATGAGCCCCTTTGCCAACCCCCCTCCCAGCTTGAGTTCTAACTGTGCCTTCAGGTAGATTCCAGGTTGCCAAGGTTTTCATTTCTCTCTTGGTTTGAGGCACCTGAAGAATCTGTTTTCTTTTTTCTTATCTTTCCTCTTTCTTCCTTTAGTTCATGTACCATGTAATATACTTTTTGTTAAATTTTATACATCATTTCTAAGTGCTGGAGGGTTTAATTCTGGAGGGTTGTCAGTTTTTATTACATCATAAGCCTGGAACCAGCAGTTCTGCACCATCTTAATTTGAAGGCTGGGAATCAAGGCCATTTTTCTCATCACTGAGGCCTGTTTCAGAACTGAGCTTATGTGCATGTGATTCAAATAAGTTTCCCCCTGGAACCATGGACTTGCACTGCTCGGGGCAAAGAACATCATGTTGAATTGACATTTTTGCAGGGAAAGTGCCTAACTTATCTAAGTCGAGCACTGACTAAAGGAAAGACTCAAGGTAACATTTGGGTCAGTATTTCTCAACCCTGCACTTTTACTACACACTGCTTGAATGCTCCTTTCTTTACCAATACATGTGTTTCAGATTTTGAAAACAGATAATGTAGAAGCAATAATAAACAAAAATTCATTACCTTTGGACAAAAGACAAATTTTTGACCCTTGATACCGACATTTAGAGAATTTCCAAGAATTCAGTAATTTTTGGACAAACCACTATGCTCTTTGGTCCAATCTTTTTCTCTAATTTGTAAAACAATAGCCATATTCATCTCTTTATGTTGCTTTAATAAATATATATAGGAAGGCACTCAATAATGATCTATTTAATATAGCACTGAAATTCTTTATATTAGCAAGAAAAGTTGTTTTTCACCTTTATTGGGGAAACTATTATTGAAAACAATGCCTGTATGAATGCTTTTCTTCTGGATCAATACTATGTGTATTGGTCAACTTTCTCCTCACTGGAACACAAACCAGACACTCATAATTAAAAAAAAAAAGATTGAATTTGGCTCGTACTTTTGGAGGATTCGGGCCAAAATTGACTTCGAGGCAGAAACATCATTGCAGAAGAGCATAGTAGAGCAGTAGAGAAGTAGTTCAGGGAACAAGTCCAGCAAGGACAAGATGAGGGACCAGATACAGTGCTGAGGCCACACCTCCATGACCCAGCCAGACACACCCGGAAGTGTGCTTTATGAGTCCCGTCCATGAATCCCAAGGCAAATCAAATTGACAGAACACCTTAATCATCACAATGTATCTTTTAATAAATGACCACATTTCCCAAAGGCTTCATTTGAGCTGTTGCCAATGTCCTACTCCTTTACTTACTCATTAAAATATAAATAAAGACATTTTCTACCTGCTTTTGACTTTACTTTTAATTGCTAAGCATTGTGTATGAAAACTTCCTAAATGCTTCTTGTTTTGTGTATTCTGAATATTATTTTCAAAGATATTTAATGCGATCTCATTTCACTCTGATTTCTTGATTTTTGAAAATTCAGTCTAATTGAAGCAATGTTCACTTTCATAGAGGAAAAAGCTGACACCAGCCCACATTTCTTAATACTGCCTAGTCTCCTTCTGAGGTTGGTGGGTAGAGTTTACTCATATGACTAGTACTTCACACAGCATTCAAAGGGAAGGAAGACCAGTGCTTATTTGATGATGAAAATATTGATTTTTTTTCCAAAACCTCTTTCAATAAAACTTGCTAACCTATTCTCTCTTGTCCTACAACAGAACTGTTGGCTTAAAGGCCTTTATAGATTTATTTTTCCATATAACAGCAGCCACTCCTTTCGTGGTCAAAATGCCATTGCAACTCTTCTTTGAGAAT
This sequence comes from Fukomys damarensis, assembly GCF_012274545.1. Taxonomy (NCBI): domain Eukaryota; kingdom Metazoa; phylum Chordata; class Mammalia; order Rodentia; family Bathyergidae; genus Fukomys; species Fukomys damarensis. The sequence continues at coordinate 20,147,764 of NW_022900947.1, read as the reverse complement.
AAACAGTTCCTACTTTGATGCTGTGATCTTTCATCTTGCTTGGCTTTTATCAAACTGCCTCTGCCACAGGCCATCAGAGTCATCTGATCCCAATCTTCCCATTTTGGGGACTTTCTGTCTTTCATTGTGTTTATGCTTTTAATCTCAGAGTACTACAGCCTCTCCCTGGCAGCTCTTCTCAACAACCACATCTCCCACTTGGATATTTGTAATGCAGCTGTTTTTCAATTTTAACAAGTAATATGGCTTTCATTGTTTTTAAACATGGATGTAAAATGTATAATAAAACATTTTAATAGCTTCACATCATCATTTTATAAAAAGTCCCTCTCTTATTGCAGGCAATGGGTAAATTCAAGAATAAATTAAATGGTATGTTATTCATTTATTTGCTGCTTTATGCTTTACAAAGTGTTCTCAAATAGATTAATTTGTTTTATCTTTGTTATATTCCTGAGGCACATAGAGCAAGTTTTAAAAAATGGTTTTTAGTGTCTTTTAAAGATAAAGAAACTGTGACTCAGGGGTTTATGCAGCTCAGCAGAGCTCTCCCAAATAATAGCTGCAACTGACATTGAAGTGCATATATTCTGACTCTTTACCCTCTATGATTCATATTACACTAGTCACTGCATATCCCCATTGTAAAGTACATGCTTTAAAATTTTGAATAATGAGATAATCAGGACAGATTCTCAACATAAAATATATCCCAAAGTAGGCTTCCAAATACAGACTTGGCACGATACAGTAGTGAAATGCAGAAGATTTGTAACCAGAAAATGCTGGATTTGGAATCAGACTGTATGGACTAATCACCATGTTATCTCATGTCCAAGTATATCCAGGAGTGCTCACTTCAGAAGCAGATTTAACGCAAGACTGGCTTACTATGGCCACTCACCAAGTCAGGTGTGGAAGAGCCCAAGAGGTCTGTTCCCAGGCTGGAGAACCGAAGAATCCAGTCAAAGGCCTGGAGCTCACTGTGGTGCCCCATGTGAGCCTGTACTGAGAAGCTGAAGGGTCTTAGATGCAAGGCTGAAAGGTCTGTGCTGAAGGCCGAAAAGTCAGCAATGGAAGCCAGGAGATGATGTGCAAGGTGAAGGCAAAGACTGGAACTCTTCTGAAGAGACACAAGTGAACCTTTTTTCTTTGTCTTCATTGTATATCATTCTGGCAACAATCTTCCATAAGGTGGGATTTTCACATCCAGAACTATGCTGAGTCAATTTAGTTGGTCATTTCTTACTCAAGTTAACAAAACCAGTCAATTATCATGCTAAGATATACAGCGAATAGTACCTATAACACAGAATTTATTGTAGGGTCTGGACTAAAAATGTAGTGAGGAGCTAAGTATGGCACCAAGCAAGTAGAAAACAATTAGTAAGTGGTGCCAGTGTTACAGTACACTTCTGTTTAGACAAACCTTGGAAAGTTTGTTAAGCTGTCAATCCACTTTGAACTCTAGGCTACACCATCTCACCTGCATGAATTTCTACACCAACTTGCCACCACACTATTATTGCTATCAAAATATATTTTTCCTCATAAATTATCTCCATATAAAACATAAGAGATCAAGATTGTAAAGGCATTGTGCGGTGCCTCTCAATCAATACTTTCAGCTTCAACATCAAAAATGTTAGTCACAGGCAGGTCAAGTGGCTGCAGCAGGGAGATAGATAACTGGTATGAGCTTCCAATACAGGCTGACACGGGAGCATATGCATTTAATAATAGATGCATGGCTTTATAACAGTTATTTCAGCTTAGTCAATTTCACTGTGGTTTGGAATTCCACACTATCCTGGGCAAGGGGAGTAGATGTATCTTGAATTACCCTCCCCTATTTTACCTGAATTAAAGGTTATTCCTAATCTTGTTAAAAAAAAAGTTCCCTTTTCTATGTCCACTCTGTTATCCCAAACATTTATCAGAAATGCTATCTAGCATGTGAAACGAGTTCAAAGCAATAGGGTGTCTTTGGTAGTAACTCTTAAGCAGAACTCCATGATTGTTTTTTCCCCCCCCTCTGTTCTTCCAACTGTGTTTTACCTGCTTTTCTTTCTTTCCTAAGCATTGATCTTTCCTTTTCAGTTGTAATTGTACTTAGTGGTCTCCAGTTCTGGCTTTTCAGATTAAGACTTCTGTAGAACCATCCTATAAGTCATCAGCTCTCAAATTTTTTGTATATAAAGTATGAAAAGAAATTTACATCCATCAAGAAGCACACACAAATTCACATGCATGCGTAAACAAACATGCACACAGAAGCTCAAAGTTTCTTTAAGCACTTATTCATACTATGTGCTTTTGGACTTACAATATTTTCTCTTAACATCCTATTTCTTTTACTCAAAGTCACTTGCCTCTAATTTGATTTAATATTATCCTTAATGAATTAGAAAGCAGTTTGAAAAATATCTAAATTAAGGAATGGAAACAAAGATGTTCACTTTAAAGTAAATGTTTATTTTTGGATTACAAATTATTGAATGATAGACACTTTCTTTTTTGTACATTTTTCTATTACTAAAATGTTTTAATGTCATTATTTAAAAAGTAAAGGTGTCAATCAAAAGAAAGGATTGGAATTTAAAGGCCATAATGAAACATATACAATATTTGTTACTAACCTACTTAGGCTGAGGTTGAACATTCCAAGGAAATACTAATTTATTGGAGACAAAGGAAGAACCTTCTCTTAGGAGACTAGGACTGGAAGACCAGTCGCAAAAATTGCTGGGCCACCTTATTTAGTATTCACCTCTGTCATCACAGAGCCATGATTTGGGGACAGCTTAGTAGTTCAGATATGTTTACTACCAATTATTAAGATATGAATGAGAGTAAATAAATAAAAATTTGAGATCCAAGGTTAAATCCCAGTTTAATGAGCTCTTAGAATACGATGGTTAAGATTAATTTTCCATTTCACTGGCCTGGGATCCACACAGAGGATTAGCAGAACTCACTTTTTGTGTCTGTGTTGGAATGGAGGCATGGCCTTGGGTCTGTAACTGGTCCCTGGTCACTTCCTGTCTGTCACCATTCCCCGGCTGCTTCCTGGTCACCACGAAATGAGCAGTTTTGCTCCATCACTCTTTTGCCATGGTGTTTTTGCCTTATGACTGGTGACCATGGACTAAATCCTCTGAAATCATGAACCAAATATGCCTTTCCTCTGTCAAGTTGCAAGTGTCAAATATTCTGTCCAGAAATAGAACAGCTTACAAACACATGTTATATCTCACATAACAGCTGATAATTTCTAGTGAAAGCCATGGCCAAAGTTTCAATTTCAGGAACTTCCTTATAGTTTCATACATACAGGCTCTATTTCTCCAATAATTTTGATATTCATAAAAATACTATTTGCTTGCCTTTTCTGGTTAGCAAGCTTTATGTGCACTCTTTTGCTAACCACTCCCTCTTCAGCAAAAATAACTGAGAGTTTGGATTATCTGTTTGACCTTAGTTTAATGAATCTATGGCAGCATTTGCTCCAAGCCCCTGATACATAGCCACTAAGAGGAACATTTTTTTTTAAATAGGGAAGAGTATAAAAACGGGCAGACAGGATAAGAATTAGTCTCATAGACAGGGCTCACTGGAGGATGAATACATTACCTAATGGTCCAGAAGTTCTTTCACCAAATCAATGACAATACACACCTAGTAAGAAGAGAAAAGATAACTAAGCAGTTCTTTGATAAATGATTCACTTTTCCTCACTTCCATTTTGACCAGTCTGCAGCCAACATATATGCAGAACTAATGTGCAACTATCTTCTGTCTGTTCCGAAGCTGATCCCAAAGATAACAGTGCTATAAAACTCTTTAAAAAATGTTTTTCATTTTAGTTTGTTTATGAGATGTAATGATGAGAAAATAAATCCCATATATCTATAAAGCCATCTACTATTACTTCCAGATACTTTGGAGGCAGATAAATATTTTAGAAGAAGAAAAGAAGATCATTAAAAATATTCAGCATCAGAATGCTGCTTTTTGGGTGGGAGTGGCTTTTTCTTCCCATCTTTTTAAGCCACAGGCTCAGATACTAATCAGAGGTGACAGATGGAGAAACAGATTCCTCAGTAATTTATTTTCCCGAGTGGGACATTATATTTCACTGCATTATATTTAAAATGTTCGTCTCACCAGAGTTAACATTTCAGTAAGTTCTTTCTTTGAAAAATTCATCCTCTTACTTCAGTCTCTTAATATTTGTGTTAATTGATGGTGAGAAACATCTTTTTTAAAAAACCTGAACATGAATTCACTGAAAAAGATTTATTTCCAGACATTATATTCAATTAAACTCTTTTAACAATAACTTAAGTTACTCAAAGAGAATGGCACATAACTAACTCCTGAGCTATGTTTTCATTACCCCCAGGTTATACACTGCTCAGTCCCCTGAAAATTTGTTACTATTTCCTGACCAATGTGAGATTCTGTCAGGAAATGTGCTAATATAGTGAGAATTGTTTCACACCTACTTTCCATATGTCTACAAAAAATATTTTGAATTCCACTTACTGTAAACAGAACAAATGTTGGAGAGAAGAGTGGTAAACTACCTGCAGACTTATTTGCTGAGGAGGAATATCAGAACCAAATTGATTTATTCTTCCTTCCTGTCTCATCACCGAAAAACAAAAGATAAATTCAGAGTAGGTAGATTTTGTTTTTACCATTTTATTGCTCAAAAAATCTTTATTATGTCTAAATTTCATAGATCACAATGAATAATTGACTTAGATCTTTGCTCAAGAATTTCTGTTCATATTAAACAAAAATCCTTCTATTGATCTTATGCTCTCACAAGCAAGAAGCTCCCTGCCATTCTTTTCACACACACATACAGAAAGGCATTAAAAGTGATTTTATAACTTGGTCCTTACAAATCCTTTGTTGTGCACAAGGACATGGGCACGTGTGTGTCCATACCTCTTTGTCTTATACTGCACTCCTATAATACAGCTCGTACAAAACTCCATCTACTTCACAGTTTGCCCTGGCTTTAAGACAACTACACCACATACCACACTAATTTACCAAGATATGCCCAGTAGGTTTTAGTTCCCTAGTCCCCAGGCTGCCACAATTCTTCACTCTTAGTGCTAAGGATTGAACCCAGGACCTCATGAATATTAGGCAAACTTCTTACCACCTTTCATTGAGTTCAGAGGTAATGAGAAAAGGTCAAAAGGTCAAAAATGTTTTAGAATCCTCCACCTTCAAAGATGGGGAAGGTGCTTTCTTTGCAAAATTATATTTTAAAACATGGGACAAATATTGTATTAAACATAAGAGACTGTGATTTCTACATCCAGCTATGAACATATTATAGAATAAAACCATTTTATATGAAATTAAATATTAGTAGAAAAATTGAAATTCAGACGGAGCATAAATTTTATGACTTTTTAAAAAAGACATGTCATCACCTATTATGTCCACTTATATTTTCTTAGCTTATTACCATAAAAAGTCAAAATATATCAAACCTCAAATTCTATATGCAAGTTACTAGCTCAGCCTCCTTCTTGTCTGCAAATGTTTACCTTGAAGATCTACAGCTAAACCATTAGTTTCCCTAGAGAAAAGCTTCTAATTTCATATTCAGAAAAGCAGAACAAAGCTGATGTTTTTAAACTGTGCAATCTAAAAATTCATGGGGAAAAATAACCAATTAGTAGGTTTAATATAAAAAGCATTAAACTGTTTTAGTCAAAATAATATATTTTTTTGCATGTTTGTCTGTGTATGTGTGGGCACATGAATGTTTAGATAACTTGTTAAAAGTGTGGAATTGATTTTTTTTTAAGTGATACAATTATTGTTCTAAAAACATACCTCTATAATATATTATTCTTGCCATGGCAATTTGGATTTCCACAGCCATTATCTCACTTCAAGAGTTTATTGTATCCCTGCTTTTCAGATGAACAAAAAGACTCTCAGAGAGTTGAAGAACATTCCTGCAAAGATATTTGATTAATTATGGATGATGGATTAAAATCCTACTTCTGTTTCATGTCTCTTTGGCCCAAAAGGCTTGTGGGAATTCATCCAAAACCTAGAGCAGTACAGCAAAATGCATAGCACATACATTCATCATCAATGAAGTAAACACAGAACTACAATATGTAATGCTTCATTAGAATGCTTGACTATCACTAAGATAAGCCCCTCTTATAATTTAGGGTCTCCCTTCCTTTTGTTTTATTTTATTGGAATATTAGAATCCTCATTTAACCTTCAAGATTTTATAGATCATCATGCAAATTGGGAACTATGGACATTCATGTGCAAGAGAAGTACTTTGAGAGAAAGCAGTATTGCATAAAATCATCACTGTGGATTAAAGAACAAAATAACATGCCTTAACTCTTTCTCTATCTCTTATCTACTTCAGAAACTGTCAAATTGCTCATCAAATTGAAATTTATAAATCATAGTGGTAAAACATATCTTTACCCATAATAATATCAGATATAAGAGGACTAGAATTATCATGGACTCAGGAATGCAGATACTATTTTTAAAATTGTTTTGACCATTGAATCACAACTGATTATATCGCTCTTCAAAGTTTCCTTTAGTTCTTTTGTCAGGCCAAACCCAGCCCATCTCATATCTCACTTCCCAGACCTTTCTCTCTCCTCTAGGTGACATTTTGGCATCCTAAAGCAAGAAAATTCTACAACAGCTTTGCTCCAACAAAACTTCACGACATACTCATGGATCTCTATCTACATCACCTTACAGTATAAAAGACACATTTGCACCTATGTGAGATGTACTGATCTGTTCCTAAGCATCCTTAAACTCATACTCACTGTCTACTATCATCAAAACACCACCAGGTTTGTGCTGCTGTTCCATTTCTGAGATACAGTAGGCTTCTAAGTTGACCCATATAGACTTAACTTTATAGAAGCATACAAGACAAGCAATTCAGCACTTTCTATCTCTTTGGAAGGTCCATAAGCTCCTCTCACTCACCTCACCTACAGGGGAATAGAAGCCTGGCACAGATGAGATCTGGGTGTATTATAGTCTTTAAACCAGCTTGTAACTACCTCAGACCATGCAGAGTCACACACATCATGTTTCACAGTGAACAAGAATGACGATTAATCCCTTGGATGCATCATTCCTCATTTGTCTCAACTCTATCACATCCATGGAAGCGGCACCATGTCAGCCAGATCCAAGATCACCTTCCTAAGATAAATGTGGGATCATGCAAGGCCAAGGCCCGATAATAATCATTTACTCACAGCAGCAAAAAGCAATACATTCTTTCTTTTCTCATATTTTCCAATTTGATAACTAATCAATATATCAATTTCTAAATTATTGTTATTCTCACTATTACTGACTATATCTCTCGTTTCTCCTATTTTATCCTGGTCATAGGATTTTAATAATATCTGAGATTGTTCTCATCTTATTCTGCTTTTGTAAGCTTAGAAAGTCTCCCTCTGCATACTAAAGTCGGTATATAGTTGCAACACAGGGACCCGTCTATGTGATGCGTGTTTTATTCTAGTTGTCTTCCAGGCTTCTTATTTCGTATAATTTTTCTCTAACAAGGCAAAATGATTTTGGAGCCAAAAGTTTCACATTTGGTTACTTGACTATCCTCTAAACATGAACATGTTTTGTTGTCTGTTTAAGTCATAACTGAATCTGGTACATTAGTTTTCAGATATCTTTATACATTTATGAGACTTCTTCAGAAGAAGTGAATATTTTCTCATAAACACATAAGCAAGGAAGGACTAGATCATGTTAAAATCACAACATATAAGCTCAGTTTTATGTTCTCCAAAGACATATTGTTGACCCAAAAGAATTTGTTGGTGATTAACTGGAGAAGAAAGCTTCTCCTCAAAGTCAACTTCTATCAGAAATTAAGAAAACATATTCCAGAAATGGAAAATACACATATTCTCCTTTTTTAAATCTTTCCCATTTTTATTATCACATTTGCAGTGCAGAGTGACTATAGTCTTTGTGGGGAGTTACTGCATGTGTAGGACACATTTTAATTCCTTTTATCTCACGTCCCTTCCTCCCATCCCTCACTCTAGCTCTGGGTCTATATGTCCTTTGCAAAAGACTCCATGCCATTTGGAAAATATGTACAATTATTTAAGTTCTCCAACAACATCTGAGATGGAGTTCTTTGCCATTTACACATGATGTATTGGATTAGGAATTTAATCCAATAACAAAAAACTAACACAGACAAAACGTAACTCATCCACAGGCCCCTACCTTTCCTTTCAGTGATCATTCTCTATAAAAAAGAGGATGCCAGGGATTTAGCTCAGTGATTTTGCCACTTTCCTCACAAGGGTGAGGTCCAAAGTTTGATCCCTGATAAAAAAAAAAAAAAGAGTGAATACATGTGTCCTACAAGGAGAAATTTTTACCTTATTTGGAGAAGATATGACTTAAGCATGAGGAAAGCAGAGATTGTCGCTTGTTTTAGCATCATCGCATCACTGAGCTAGATGAGGTTGATTCTGTAAGCCTCTTTGAATAAAAACAGCACAATAAGTGACATCTAATCAGGAGGATGGGCAAAATCAATACAACCCTAGCACATTGCTAGCAAACAAATTTTTAGCCCTATCATCAATAAACTATTGCACAGTCTTGTTATAGTATCCTAGACAGAAAGTTACAGTGAGACAATTCATTCTGCACACCCAGGGCGCAATATAGCTCCACGGGGATGGAATCTAAGTGACATTACTACTATCAATTTCAGATTCAAAATCATTCATTCAAAAACCACTTTTATGCCTGTTGTATATTGGGTACTGGATAAGGAATAAATAGAAATAAGAGTGGGTGCTCTTCCCATGCGCAAGCTCTCACTGTCTAGAGAAAACTGACAATAAGACAGGGAAATAGAGGGAGTGGAGGAATTTTGCATGCGATTTTGTGTGACACCCATAACATGCATTTCATTTGGCTTTGAGATGAAGGGTTGGGTTGAGTCAGAAAAACCCTACTCAATATGCTAATATTGAAACTGGGTTTTGAAGACTTGCTGATATTTTGTTAGGTGGAAAAAGAATAGTGGCCAGCAGCGTGGAAAAGGAGAAAGCAAGATATCCCATACAGAGAAATCTGCAAGTAAGGAGGCATGGTGGAAGGGGTAGCAAGACACGGAACCTTTGGAGGATGGCCCACACTGTGAAGACCATGCCTTCTTCTAGTAAGCAACGTGTGATCTCTAAAACAGGAACACAGCATGAATTGATATGTGTCTTGCATAAAAGACAGCCAAGTTAGGGTAAAGGGCAATTGATTATTCAATTCTGCATCATTTTCTCAAGTAGTCAAGCAGAAGATCTGAAGTCCTCAATTTCTGAGTTATTGCTGTATCATTCCTATCCTTTCATCTGTTAGCAATTGTCAAAAATATGCTGGATCTCTAATATGAGCCTGGCAATGTGTTTGGAAATTTAGAATATTGGCCACTATTTTCAAGAATACCGCAGCAGAAATAGAATTAAAAGAAATATAGTAAATAAATTAGTGCAGTGAAGTCCTGGAATTGTCCTGATAAATAACAGAAAAGAGAGTGTGGAAACATAGAGAGTGTCATTTCACAACAGTCAGCAAAAGCCACAAGAGAAGGCAGCTCTTGGGTTAAGCCCTACACTCATATTTAACAGTAATTGAATGTCTTTTTTTTTTTTTTTTTTTTTGCTGTTAGGTACTGATGCTCTAGGAAATGTTATGCCATTTAAACCTCACAATAAATGTATAAGTATTTTTGAGCCTCTTCCTGCTTTAATAGAAGAGACAGGGTTCTGAGAGAGAAAAAAATTTGGCAAAGTTCATGTAGGCATAAAAGAACAGAGATTTAAATTTATAATACCTTTTGAAAGAAGAATAAATCTTCCAAATACAAGGGGAAAGAACATTTAGGGTGGAGGGGGTCTGAGTCAGCACTGTCCCAGAGTCCCCAGGACTGCCCTGCAGTCTCTGCCTTGCTTATTTGCCTTATGTTATTTTGTTTTCCAGAAAAGCTCCAGGGAGTCAATGGATCAACAGCTGATGTGAGACATGGTCATGAAATCCCTGCCTTCTTCAACAAGTATAGGTGTCTGTTTCAACAGACTTATCTAATGCTCTCAGTCTTCTTTCCCTCTTGAACATTTCAAAACATTTTGATCTTGAAATGTTTGGGAGGAAGATAAAAAGTAAAAATAAATGATAAAAGAATTTAAAACTTAATATTTATAGTTAAATAAAAGTTTGTGAGACTTAGGATGGCCAGTTTTACTGGGAACAGAGGGTTTAGGGGGAGTGATACAAGACTGCTAATGCTAAAATGAGCTTTGAGCAAACCTGGATACACTGATCACTTGCTTATTTCTAACTTTCTTATGCCTAGTAAACTGTACAGACTCAATGAAATTTTATGAATTTAGGTTTATTTTCATCAAAGTTGTCACTAGCAAATTACTGTATTTTTTATATCAAATACAGCACCATGGGTATACAATGGGATTATAAAAGATTAGAACATGCAAACTGGAAAATCCCTGTGTTTCATAGGACGTAGCACCATCACTGCAGTTTCTGACTGTTAAATAACCAAGAGAACAGAGCAGTAAGCACACAGGCACTTCCAAACACAATTTCCTCCTTTGAGAGTGTTCGTTTCATTATGATTCTTGCAATGTGATTTACAATTTTACAAGTTTCCACGTTACAATCACAAATGTGAAGTTCAACATGCAGAGTAAACAAAAGGTCTGAAAAGTTATGAATAATTTAATAATGGAGACCATCCCTGTCCCTTCTATTAGAAAGCAAAGGACAATCTCTAGTAAAAGTTGTACTGAAAAGTATGCTAGAGCAGAAGATTCAGGGTTGCAGCATGCTCTAATGACAAAGACCAGATTACACACATACTCAAGTCTCTTTTTGATTGAGAGTGTTTGATCTAGAAAGTCTAGAGTGAATATGATAAAACCAGTATGCATCTGTTGTTACAATCTCATTCTTTTTAAGTGTCTAATCTTTTTGGTTGGTGGGAACTTGGGTCTTTGTAAAATAGCTCAAAGGTATGTGATCATCAAAATGCATTGGTTTCTTCCAGTTGCCAGAGATTGTGCCACTTGCTGATTATAATAAGATTAAAAATAAAGAAAATCAAAATTCCTGATCAAAGGGAGCTCCCAGGCCAGTGAGTACACCAGAAAACAAGTAGGTACAACAAAATATGCAGAGGACTAAAATTCAAGTATGAACTGTTAAGGAAGCAACAGATGGTTCGGAGACTTTGAGGAGAAATCAGAGATGGGGCTTACCATGGACCTGGAAGAATTTATGTGGGGAAAAGAAACGCTCCAAAGAACTTAATCTCTGGCTTTTTTAGTACAAATAAAATCAAATTATAACAAAATAGCAGACAGCATACTTATTTGAACGAAAAATCTTTTATAAAGACAAAATTGGAGGCTTTTGAGAAAACACAGGAACTTGAAAGTGTCGAGTTTCTTATGTCTGCTGACAGACCCACAAAGTGAAAAGGAGAAATGACCTTCTGTGGTGTGAAAGGGAGATCCCGAAGGGCTACAGGGACTGAGTAGCCATCGGGAGAGCAAAGACAGATATCAGCCAGTCTGATCTTTTAAAATTCATATCAGATCACACCACTCTATTTAAAAGCCTTGCCTACTCACTTTTGGAATTAGAATAAGTCCAACTCCTCTCATCACTTCTAAAGAGCCCACAGTCTGGGCCCTGGTGCTTTTTAGAGCTTTTACACCACTCTCCTTTTCCAGATACTCCCCTTCAGTAACCTGTCTGCTCAGATGCTTCACCTGGTCCAGTCTCCTGTCACTTTTGCTGTTTGCTCTTCAAGAAAATTTCTGACTCCTTAATTTCCCTTATCTGGCTCTTGTCACTTTTCGTGACATTTTCAAGGCCACCTTATCCAAACCTCTTGCATTTCCTGACAGCCTGTTTCTAATAAATGAATGTTACAGTTTGAAATGTTGCTCTCAAAACAAAAAAAATATGTTGTGGTCCTAATCCCGAATTCCCTACATTCAATTGGGCCCTAATTTGAAATGGTTGGGATCTTTATACAGACGAGAAATTTAGACATTTAGTAATAATCCAGAGAACGCCAAACACAGGGAGAACAGTAAAGATGGAGACAGATACTGGAGTGATGCTTTCCCAAGTTAAGGAATGCCAAAGATGGCAAATGCCACCAGAAGCTAGGAAAAAGTTAGGTAATAGATTCTTCCCCAGGCTGCTAAGCGTTTGTTAGACTTCCAACTTTCAACAATACTACATTGTCTAAGATTCTTAATCTATAGCCCTTTCTTATGGCAACCTTAGCAAAATAATATAATTTGTACAATTATTTTCATAATATTTACCAGTGGTTGAAACCTTCTTATGTTTTATCTACTCCTCCACTATAAAATAAGTGCATGTCTTAGTAATTCTGTCACTGGCACAAAATATTCAGCACCCACAACTTAAAGGACAAGAGGTTCAATTGACCTCATGTTTTCAGTCCACATTTGGATGGCTACAAAGCAGAAAAGGCATGGTGGAAGGGCTTGGGTGGAGGAAAGTTGCTTACATCATGGTGGCCAGGAAGCAGGGAAAGAAGAGATGAAAGAGATTGGGTGGGACACAGGAAGGAGATTTCCCCTTCCAGGTAATACTCCACTTCCCGGTAAACCTCCAACCAGGCCCTACCTCTTGTTTTAAGTCAGATACAGTGTACCCATAATCCAATTACCTTCCAAAAGCCCAACCTCTGAACACATGAAGCTTTGGGGAAGGGAGGATATTCTAGATCTAAACATAACACTGACCATTTCCATTTTGCTTACTTCTCTTCCTTAGCATTTAATGCTTTTCTTGGGTATGTAGTAGACACTTTATATTTTAGAATAGTTGAAGGAAATAGAAGAAGAAAGGTTGAGTGTGCATAGTATAGAATTTACATAGAGACATGTAGTCTAGAAAAAAGTATTCTCAGATCATTTCCTGAGAATATGTAAAAAAACGTTATTCTTCCTATTTTTTAAATCATCATGATATTTAACAGTGACAATGTTGACCAAGACTAAATTCTATGCTATATTTGGATTTCACTAACATTTAAGAAAACTTTACATTTTTAAAAATAGAAAATTTAAATTTCTTTTTACTTGGGTTTCTGAAACACGGTTGTTTATAAAAGTGAATTTCTAGAAAATGTCTCTTTTGTTTTCATTTAGATCTACTCCATGGGCACTCTGGTTCCATTTTCACAATCTCTCAGTGTCCCCTAAAATTTTTGAAAAATATGACTTTCATTTGGACTTTTATTGATTTACACCTGTAGCATTCTACTCTGTGTGCTTTTAAATTTGATTAAAAATATGAAAAGTAAATAAATTCAGTCACTTAAAAATTATATTTCTTTTCTGTTTACATTGTATGAAGAAATACAGAGATACAATGTTCTTGTCATTTTTTTCTCACTTATCATAATCAAAATTAAGACAAGCAATCATTATCTCTTACTATTAGTAATAAAATGCCTAAACTAGGTAAGAGAGCTATAATAACACTTCCTATGGGGTAAAATATTAAAAAGTTTTGCTTAATGGAATTGCAAGAATCTATTAACCTTAATAATTTCTATTACATGCCCCTGAAAATAAAATATAACTTTTCCACCTGAAAACATGGCAAAATGTATTTATATGCTTAACAGACATATGCACGCACACATATGCATGCACACACACACACACACACACACACTCATGAGCATAAAACAGTTTTAAATTACTATCTTTAATTAATACCTACTATGAAAAAAATAACTTTAACTCACTGAATTGATTATAATTCTACATTTAATAAAAGGTGAAACATTTGCTGGGAAAGACACACTAAGATCTTTGCTTTGTGGTATTAACGATGTAGGGAGAAATCTTTTCAAATGGCTGGTTTCCAGTGGTTAAGTAAAGTATCACTATTTTAAGGAGTAGTTTTTACATTGGTTAAAGGATGATGCAATTTAAAAATGCTACATTTGTCTCCTACTTTTAATTATAATAATAAAATTTTCTAAATTGGATTGAATAGTGTTTATTAAAATAAAAACATCCATTTCTTTATCATTGTCATATTTTCAAAGCCTATCCTCTTTTTTTATATGGTTATTAAAATATTTATGATTTTTAGTGATTCAAACCCACAAAACATAACTAGAGCAACATTTCAGTTTCATTACAATTCAACCTAATAATCATGGATAAGCTTGGCTTTTTTCCAAGTTACCTATTACAAAGAGGAAACCCAGGGACAAAAGCACTTCACCGAGAAAATGTGTTCACAAAGTTTGTGACTCAGATCCAACACTAACTTTGCAAAAGCCAGGCATAATGTTTTTGTGACATAGCTGATTCCAGGAAATATTGAATGGCTCGGTTATTTTGCTGTGGAGGAAAAAGCAGGATGATCCTATTTGTCAATGATATATCTCACTCAGGGTGAAAGATGCTTTGGCTTTCCCTGTTCAGTTAAAGCTGAGAATTATATCTAATGCATATGTAAGTTTTTCTAATGATTTTTCAATTTAATGTTATTAATTTGATGTTTTGGTCTATTTGACCACATAAGAAATGTAATATTTGTTCCTTAATGAAGGATTTGTCCTACCCAAATACATACAATTTGTGAGCCTGGTCTAATTTGCAGCTATGACCTAAGCTACTATGTATTGATAGGGAGGAGGATAGATTCTTGTTGAATTTAAACACTTAATTGATGGAGTCCACCCTGAGGAAGATGCAGATTTATAAATTAGCTTTTCATATTAAAAATCTGAGTGTACCTATTAGTCCACAAGGGCTTTCCTGAAGAGCCAGCAGTTGGTGTGTAAGAAAGGAACAACTCCCACACCACTGGTTACAGCGGAGGTCTTGATCCCCAATCCTGTGAAGTCTTGGATGGCAAGACAGTAGTGCTGCTAAAGGCATCATGATTCATACATAAAATTTCTATAGAGGCAGAAATAAACCTATGGGGGAAAAATGAATTTCCCTTTGATCTATGAGCTGTTCCTGCTAGAATGTCTTGTTCCCTGTTCCTAGGACCCTGTTCCTATCAGTGCTCTCCATCCACAGCTCCCTGACCTGCCCATTACCCCTTAAAGAAGCAGTGTGTTTAATAGATAGTGGCAAGTTCCAGGAGGCAATATCATAGCCTGATAAGAGCTCTGACCATCCTGGATCCCCACTTATGCAGTAAATCCTTGTCTTTTGTTATCCTGCTGCTCTACCCTTAGGTGACTAGAGGTCTGATCAGCCTCCAATATTTAACACTGACTTCTTTATTTACTTATGAT
This sequence comes from Fukomys damarensis, assembly GCF_012274545.1. Lineage (NCBI taxonomy): Eukaryota > Metazoa > Chordata > Mammalia > Rodentia > Bathyergidae > Fukomys > Fukomys damarensis. Next base: position 20,132,340 of record NW_022900947.1, on the reverse strand, counting down.
TTTGAGAAGTTGGTGCATAAGTGCATGAATTTTTTTTTTCTTTTCCAGAACATTATTTTATGTCCTTCTGATGGTTTATTCACTTTCAATTTACATAGAAAACTTTTATAAAATATTTCTCTTAATTCTGAGGTATGCCATTCATCTATAAAAATAGAGGCTATAAATTGAGGATTAAAAATAATTTGCAAGAAAATGATTTTATTTTCCGATCTTCATTTTAAAAAAAAAGTAGAATTAGAATATTAATCATTTGCTTTAGTCTTATGCAATTAAATTTTGTTATGGATTTATGAAGTCTACATTCATGAGCCCACCTATACCTGCCCTAAAAGAATTCTGAAGGTGTGATTCATTTCCCTAATATCATAGTGATGATGTCAGTAATCTGTCTCTTACAGTATTAAACTTATTTCTTACAGTATTAAACCTGAGAGTACCTCAAATTGTTCTTAACACAGCTTGTTATAGCAGGGGGCTGTGTAAGCAAGAGATGGGAAAATGAGAAGACCACTACGTGAGAAACTGCATGACTCTATTTGTGGTTATAGCCAACAATCCCACAGCAGAGGCAGATGAATTCCCTCCCTGGGTAAAAGGCATAATTACTGATATGCTGCAAGAGTGCACTGGGCCAAAGCTGAGAGAACTCTTTCCTAAAAATATCCTCACAAACATCTCTTCTCCAACTTCATGGATTCTGACAGGTTTCAGGATAAAGAGAGCACATAATATTTGAAATGAAACAAATAAGAGTTTGAATCTTTGCTATCATTTTGCATAAATATTAAAAGGTTCAAATATCACTCTAAACTTCTCTTTTTATTTGGAAACAGAAGTTATACTTATCTCACAGAATTATTATAATAAATTTATGAGCTCTTCTATAAAGTGATGTTTTCTGTTCAGAATCAAAAATTGGCTCATATGTCAAAATAAAACAGGTTTCAAGAGCACCACATAACCTATATTATTATACACTTACATATTATCTAAATTTTTACAAAAATATTCAGAAATATTTAAACATTCACTATTTGTATTTAATGTTTACTTGATTTTGTTATCTAATCACCATCTGGAGCCCAGTTTTCTTTACTGAAATTAGTGCTCATGAAGAGTTTTTCATATCTACTGTACAAGAAAAACATAAGTTGTGGACTAATTCTATAATTCTAAGTATCATGTCTATTCCATTTGCCACAGAAGTTCTAGAGATCATTGTCAGGTAGAAATAGAGTAAGTCATATATGTTTAGTGTTCTTGTGCCCACATTAAAATTGTCAAAGGAGCCAAGTGAAATTTATTTTCATACCGACAGAGAAAGCTTCTATAAATAGCAAAAACCTATAAAATGTTACAATGTAGAATGGCTTCTGCTGTCTCTAATGGCAGTCTGTTTTGTTTAGTTCAGAATCAACAGACACCTGAGGTATCTATGGTCTCCCTCAAAAGTTTTGTAAACCTCATGATTGTAAAGAACCATTGTTAACTTTGCTGACCAGACACACCCCACTCCCCTGGGCTAGAATAGATAACTGGATGAATTTTAAAGGTAACTTCCCCTAAAAAGGAAGTGCTACATGTGGGTTGATAGCCAGATGAATTTTAAAGGTAAACTCCCACAACAAAGGAATGCTACATCTGGGTTGAAATTCAACTGTCTTGCCACCATGATTTGTTTATCAGTGATGTGAACTGTGAAAATGAAATGTAACCACCTGAATGAGATCAAGACTGAAAACCCCTATAAAAGAAGGAGTTGTAGCCCAGTACTTGGTTAATTGGGGCATTGTGATCATGTGTGGTTAACCTTTGTCAAGAAATAAATCTTTTTTATTTTACTTCCATTCTACTACCTCTCTGTGTGTCACTTACCAATTCTTTCCTTAACAATACTTTGCTTTATCTAAATGGATGCATCCAAATACTATCTTTTCAAGATATAGCCAGTATAAAAATTTTACACTGATTCAAATATTTTATTCTAATGAATAAAATTTAACATTAAATTTTCATTTGCTTTATTCCATTCAACAATTCAGGAGACAATAGCTACATAGTAGTAGCTTTCATATTGGGAGTACAATTCTAGCACTAGGACAGGGAAGGCATTCAAAATAAATTAAAAGAGTAAATAAATGAATAAAATGATGCTTATGTCACTCTGTGTATGATGCTTTTGGTCTTTGATCTTTCATGGAAAACACTATTTTTATTTCTCTATGAATGACTATGAAAGTCTTTCTGGAGCATGTCACTAACCAGAAGTTCAAAGGAGACTAGTGTGGGACTGCATAACTTTGTAATCTTAAATTCCTAGTCTCAACTGTGATTAATGCAAATTAACAGGTGGACTGTTTAGTAGTTCTGGGTGAATAGATAAGATTGTTTCACTCCTTGTCTGCCAGGAAGGAATGTTTTGAAAACCTTGGGACATTATGTAAGCATCTGTTAACCATCAACATGTGACTGCTGACCACCAGCGTAGATCAGCAGACCATTAACCTTTGACCCCTGCCTATGTGCTTTGAGTATAGACCCCCACCCTGCTTATCCCCTTATAAAAACAGCCTTGGCTCCAGGAATGCCACCTGGCCATATTAATAAAGGTCTTTTTCTAATTGGTGTGTCCTTCATCTGGTAAAAACTTGCTGCTCTGTCAAGCTCCTGGAGCAATCACTGAGCTATAGGCTGAGCATCTTGGAGGCCCTTTTGGCTGTTCAATCTCCTCAGAGTGGAAGTAAGGCCCTAGGTCTTACATTGTGGAGGCCCCAGTGAGATTTCCAGGTGGCAACTGTAAATCTGGCCGAGTTTACTCTGTAGCAGGATCCAGCAGGAGATTCTTGGGTAGAGACCTTGAAAAGCCTCCAGAGGTAAGTTTTGGGCTGGTTGCAAACATCTGTTATCAGGAGTGAGGTGGCTGATGAGCTGAGAAGCCTCCCCCTATCCCTTGGAAGGGAAGAGGTGCACCCCCAGGAATTTTCTGGTTTCCCTTTCTAGGACTCAGAGGCCAGCTTGCCAGTAGCAGAACGGAAGGAAGGTGAGTGAGTGAAACCATCTGTCTGAATGGTGAGATTCCCAGGCTTTCTCCCTAGTTTGCCTTTCAAAGAGGCCCCAGGGAGGGAATGTGTTAACTTTTTGTGTGACTGTATGTGTGAAAAAGACTTGGTGAGGAGAGAGAGTGGAATGAGCTATGAAAGCCATCAGTAGCCTCCTCTATACACTGAATCAAAGGGAGGGGGAACTTGTGCTTGCAGAGCCCTTCCGGTACTGTGGAGCTTGTGTGGGTCAGTCCTGTGAGTCTGTGGCCACGCTTAGAAAGGGCAAAACAGAGACTCTTGTGAAAAGCAACTCTCCTCTAGTCCAAGCAGGCCTGAAAGAGCTGGGCAGCTCACAGCCAGGTTGACAAGTAAATGAGGCTGTTTTCTGGAATGGCACCCACCCTTTGTCTTGCATCACTGCACAAGGGAATACTTAATGGTCATGGGGGATGCTAATACTAAACCAACTGTTCTTAAGTGCATAATTCAGAATTTTGATAAATATTTTGTGGGGGACTATGAGATAAAACTGCAACCAAAACTGCTTAAGAAACTTTGTGAGTTATTATGGTCTCAACTAAGCCAGACTTGGCCCCCAGGAAAAAAACTCTAGGCAAAAGGAAAGTTATCTTCTTTTGTTTTTTGTTTTTGTTTTTGTTTTTGTTTTTTTTACCTGAGGCTTTGACAACTTGGATCCTTGTGTGCTCTAGGAGCTGCTCAAGCTTCTGCTGTTAGTGAGAACTATTTAGTTTTGGTCTTAGAACAACTGCTTGCCAAATCTGGTGTTTTTCCTGTGGTGAACTTGCCTCTCAGAAAATGTGACATTGATGCAGGCAAATCCCAGTGTTCCCCCTTTGGAAAAGGTTGAGCTATCCCCTGCCCCACTTGAGTTGCTAAGACAGAAGGTGTGAAGAACCTGGGGACAAAAATAGAATTGTTTAGCTTTAATGCACTGGAGGGTACAGAGGAGAAAGCATGGTTGCACTAAGAGAAAATGGAACAGAGCTTGCACTCAAATTAGAAAGAACTAAAATGGAAAAAAAATAAACCTTTCATGGATTAAAATCTGATAGGAAAAACTCTGATAAACACAATAGAAAGGGAAAAAACAAACAACAACAACAAAAAAAAAAATACTGCAAGCCAGAAAAACTGCAATTGTGTTTTATCAGACATCAAGAGATTTTTGCAAGAAAAATCAAGTTAGAAATTTTAACTATTTGATAAATGTATCTTTGTTTCAATTTGAATTAAGTTTAATTTTGGTGTGCTTAAAACCCTTCTTGTGCATTGTACATTCTTGAATTACGATTATAGGGTTAACTTGCTCTTTTCTGTTCTATAGGTAGCCAGTCAAATTTTAAGATGTAACAATCTGAGAACAGAAAAAGAACACTCTAAGATTTTAATAACTGAACTGTGTTATAGAAGGTTAATAGTAAATGAGACAGAGAAAGATATTAGGAAAGCTATGGGTAAAAGAGATATACTTTTGATATGAAAGGATTTTGTATGTTTGTCTTGTTAGAAAGAGATAAAGAAAGATATATAAGACCAGAAGGCCTAAGTATGTCGAGAAGGTGTATGGAAATGATTTATGTTTGCTTGTTGGTTTCAAGTTTATTACAGAAGGTTTCCTTTTACAGTAACAAAGAGCTTTCATTCCTTTTGATTCTAATTCTATGAGATATCTGTTAATTGACCTGCAGAAGCTTTGACTAGTCATAACTAAGAGATTTTATAATTCAATTGGCCAAACACATTTGAGCATATTATAGTTTCACAAATTGTCTTACAAGTTTGTGTCTGTCCAATTGTTTGAAAAGTGTTTGTCCAACTATATTTTGATTCAAATGAGGACAAGGATACTAATAATTTGTTAATTTCTATAACCTGGTTTTATGAGTTAAAATTTTGTCAATATAATTAAGGATAAACTCAGGTCTAGATAGACTCCTGTTAATAGTAAAAGTGACAGCTGCTCAGAAAAGTTTATTCTGGTCTTTGTTCACTAATGGGAACCCCAATAGTTTTCATAGCCTTCTGAGAAGATATACCCCCAATAAACATGGCTAAATATGTTGTTATAGAATGTTTGCATTGGTTATCATCAAAGGGTTAGATTCTAAATATGTTATTGTGATATGTTTATAGTGGTCATTTTCAAAATAGGATTTCTGTGGAAAAATAGTTATTAAGAGGTTCTATTAAAAATGCTTTTGATACCTAATTAGATTAAAGGGCATAAAGTTTCATATATAAAATGATGATTGTTAATTTTCTGATGTACTAAATAAAAAAAGGTATTAAGAGACTATTAATGCTGCTTCAAGAGGCAGGATATAAAATCTCATAAAATAGCCTCAAATTTGCATACAGCAAATCAGATATCTAGGATTTGAAGTTTCCAAAGAAATATGCTGCTTGGAGATAAAAAGGACTTGAAAGCAGATGAGAGAATTTTGGGGGTAAAAGGCTTTTGCAGGATCTGAATTCTCTATATGAAGCTTTAAAGGTCCCAGAAAGACAGTGATTATTATAGGGTAAAGAGCAAGAGTCAGTATTTAAACAGCTAAACCTAACTCTTTGCTGCCCCCTGTATCAGGGATCCTAAATGTGACCCAGCCTCTTAGTTTGTACATGACTGAAAGAAATCATACTGCTTTAGGGGTGCTCACTCAAGGAGTAGGCCCATGGAATCAGCCAATGGCATGTTTATCTTAGAGTTTGGATCCATCTGTGAAGGGATAGCTCCCTTGTTTATGAGCCCTGGCAGCTGTAGTTATGCTAATCAAGGAAGCTGGCCAGGTAATGGAAAAAGTGAATTGTTCAGTTTCCCTATGCCTTTTAGAACTATTGAATAACAAGACGTTGATGACTCTCAAATAATAGAGTCACATAATATCAGGCCCTCATCTGTGAGAATCCCCACCTGTATTTTGCTCCAGTTAAAACCTTAAACCCTGCTGCTTTTTGCCCTCGGAACCTGGCCCCCTGACCACGACTACCTCAGGGTCACTGATGAATTGTTCTCCAATCATCCAGATCTGCAGAAAAATCCTGAGGCTGATTTTGTCCTGTTCAAGGATGGGAGCAGCTTCATGGAAAATGGGGTACTCCATGCTGGCTATGCAGAGATGACTCAAGATGAAGTCGTCCAAGAAGGACCCCTCCCCACTGGATGGTAAGCTCAATGAGTGGAACTATGGGCACTCATACAGGCTCTCTGATGGACAAAAGAAAGAGGGTAAATGATTATACAGATTCCTGTTTGCCACTTAGTATATCTCTGGCACAGTCTATACAAGTGTGGTCTTCTCACAGCAGAGGGCAAACTTATTAAAAATAAACAGGACATAATATAGTTATTTGAGGCAATGTGGAAATCTGACAAAGTAGCTATAGTAATTCAAGAAAAAAAAAGGACGCAATAGCAAATGACAGTGCTAAGGTAGACATATAAGCCAAAAAGGCAACTAAACAGAAACTTTAGATGATTATACCCACTGCCTGTAAAGGTTATAAAAATGTGTTAGTATGGGTTTGTACTTTTCTGAATGGCCTGAGGCCTTCCCTATAAAAACAAAGAGGGTTTCAGAGATATGCAAGATTTTATTTAAAAAATTCCAAGGTTTGGTCTGCCTTTCTTCATAGGCAGTGACAATGGGCCTGCATTTGTAACAGAGGTTGTACAAGATATAGCTAAACTGTTATACTGCTTATTAACCTCAGAGTTCTTGTAAGGTTTAAAAAAAATGATGAATTGTACCATTAAGGTAAACATTGTCAGATAACACTGGGTTATGAGTTGATTGGCTCCCTTTGGCCTTATTTAAAATAAGAGATACCCCAAATCATACTGAGTTCTCCCCATATGAGGTCTTGTTTGGAAGGCCACCCTGTATCTTGAGAGACTTTATAAAATTATCTCAACTGGGTTTATCCAGTATGGAATTACAGCTGTTAGAATTGGACAAGTATTTCAAAATATTATAGGATGAATTAGAAATAAAGAGGACCTTCCTGTGCTAACTGTTGCCCATCTGATAAAACTGCGGGACTGAGTTTATGTTAAAAATTGGAAAAGGACCCCTTTATGGCTTATATGGAAAGGACCATATGAGGCACTTATGGTTACTCCAACAGCTGTCAAGGTAGCTGAAGCTCAGCTACCATCACTCTAGAATAAAACATAATTCCACGAATTCCGGCTCCAGGAGACAACACACTCAAAGCCCTGCTCTCACCACACTGGAAGCTGGTGAGTCCACACATGGCTGAAGAATGAAAACTGCAATCAAGATATGGACTCTTATATTGTGCCAAACTGTTATATGCTATTATGCTTTTGAATTAAGAGTTTATGAGCCTACAAATTGCAAAAATATGTGACCTTTATGTGCTCTGGGGATCCTAATCCCCCACTTATCTGTCTAAAAGATGCCTTTATGAATTGCTATGACTCCTTAGCTAAAAATTTAAGTGATGAATCATGGATTTGATTATACCTAAAACCAGTGGGGAATGTGGGACTGCATAACTTTGTAATCTTAAATTCCTAGTCTCAACTGTGATTAATGCAAATTAACAGGTGGACTGTTTAGTAGTTCTGGGTGAATAGATAAGATTGTTTCACTCCTTGTCTGCCAGGAAGGAATGTTTTGAAAACCTTGGGACATTATGTAAGCATCTGTTAACCATCAACATGTGACTGCTGACCACCAGCGTAGATCAGCAGACCATTAACCTTTGACCCCTGCCTATGTGCTTTGAGTATAGACCCCCCCACCCTGCCTATCCCCTTATAAAAACAGCCTAAGCCCCTGAGCTGATGCCTCTCTGAGCTACTTGGCTCTGGGAGTGCCACCTGGCCAGACTAAAAAAGGCCTTTTTCTAATTGGTGTGTTCTTCATCTGGTAAAAACTCGCTGTTCTGTTAGGCTCCTAGAGCAATTGCTGAACTATAAGTCCAGCATCTTGGAGGCCCTTTTGGCTGTTCAATCTCCTCGGAGTGGAAGTAAGGCTCTAGGTCTTACACTATCTTGTGCTCATATCAACAGCACATATACTCAAAGAAGGTTATCTTGTAATTCTAACAAGATTTTACACAGAAGATAGCTATAGATAGCAATATTATGCTGTATAATTTAAAACTGAAAACAGGAATTTGAATATTCTTAATTCAAAAAATGATCAAGTTTTAAGATGACAGATAAGCTAAATATCTTAAATTGATCAGCATGCATATTATAAATGTATCTGAACATCACAGTCAAAAAGGAACCGGCACCTGCCAAAGATCACTCTGTGTACTGACAGAGCTCATATGAGAGATTTTATTAAAGATCCATGAGGCATGGTGGCCCTCTTGACAGAAAGGGAACAAAGAAAAATGAGAGCCAGTGAGAAAGGGGCTTGTTTATATAGTAGGTGACTGTTGTAGGAGGGTAGAGGATTGTGTCAGTTGCAAAGGCAGCCACTCAGGGGCCACTCTTGGACATTTACTATGACCGTGACACATGAGGTGGGGAATGGAAACTTTAAGGTGAAGAAGGAAGATATCAAAATGGCGGCAGCCATTCCAAGGCACTTATCTTACACACTGTACCTCATAAAAATGTACAATTATTATTTGTTAATACAAAATTTTAAAAATTTTATCTCTATTTTCATATTTAAAATCAGATAACTTTATATATATGGTAATAAGAATAACATGATACTAATTAGAAACTTATTTGCATAATAATATTTTTGTTTTTTTTTCAAAATGGAAATAATTATTTAAACACATCTCAGCAAGACATTACAAAGCTATGTCATCAGACTTTGCAATTACTTTGGAAACTCTAAGCCATCTGTGTGTAACAGATCTTTGTGATAATCTTCTCTTTGGAACCTCTTAAAAAGTGTATTTGGGGCTGGGGAATTAGCTCAGTGGTCCCAGCACCTGCCTTGTAAGCACAAGGTCCTGAGTTCAATCCCCAGTATAGAAACAAAACAAAACAAAACAAAACAAAAAACCTGTATGTGACTTTCTGAGATATAAGTAACTGGTTAGCAAAAAATAGTACAAACTATAATATAGTCATCTAAATATTGATAACAAATTGGACAAAAGATGGGAAAAAACTGATAAACTGATGTGACCACTAATTGATAAATTAAGGTAAACAAATCCTAAAAGCCTCCACACTCTACAAAAAAAAATTTTTTAATTCTAATAGAAAATCAGTCTGCAAATCAAGTCTACTGTAAAAGAAGTAAGCTTCCCAAGTTTATAAAAAATAAAAAGTTGTCATTTATGTTGTAAATTTTTTGTTGTAAAGTTAAAAATCCATATACAAATGGAGCAGAGTAGAGAGGCAAAATTAACTTCAAGGGATACTGTGAGTCAAAGACAACCATAATCTACTTAACCTGACTCAATAGAAATCTCAAGACAGTGGCTATTGATCATTGTTGGCCCCTGAAAAAAAGCAATTATCACAGAAGCAAATATGGTAAAGCCTACCTGGAAAATTTTGCTCTTTATCCTTGGACAAAGAAATTCTCAGTATGACAGTGGATCTAAGCAGAGTGATCCAATGAACCTGGTTCTTCTCATAATTTTTGTCTGATGCCAATAAAACCTCAATCATACTATGTCTTTAATCCTAAATCCATATTCGGTGGAAAATATCTCCCTATAATTTGGCCTCTCACCTAGGTCTACCTTCAGGAAGAAAATCTACTGAGTATAGAGTAAACAAAATTCTAGTTTACAGGGTCTTTAGTTAATGTGAATTTATCCTTATAAGACACAGCCACAATTGACAAATCAATTTTTAAGACAGCAGAGCAGAAAGCCAAACACTGGATGGTGGAAATTCATCATGAGAAGAAATACCACTGGTGAAGGCCTAGGGACTTCTCCTTGGCAAGCAAAATGAATTCCTATGATGACCTGCTAGGATTTTTTTGCCTTTGCAGATTCTCCTTAAAGGGCCAAAAATGAATATAGTTACATTAGTAGCACAGTATTCATTTTTTAAAGATGTAAGCAAAAAGATTTTTAAAAGAAACTAGGAAAGGAAATAAGGGAAAAGAAAAAATATGAGAAAATGAAAAAATGGAAACAAAGTTTTTGTAAATAGGAAAAGGAGGAGGGGGTGAAGGGAGGGCAGTGGTATGGGGAAAAAGTGAGAACCAAGATATATCATGTAAATGTACAAGATCCCAATGATGAATGAAACTGTACTGTGTACCTAAAAAGTACCAATAAACTCAATGAGAAAAAAAAAAGAAATTGAGAGACCACTGAGAACCACAAAATTTAAATCCACATTTTTACTATCTAAATGAAACAAGTGATAGACTAACGAAGAAGAAAATGACTGGTCCAGAAGATAATTGAAAATCTACTTTATTATCAATCACCGATGATTTAAATATTCCCTACATTCCATAAAACTATCCCACCAGAAAAGATAGAGATATGAAAATATGTGTTAAGAATAAACTCTTTGTTGGGAAGCTAGTGTGAATATTCTTGGGTTTTTCCTTTTTTTTTTTTTTTTTTTTTTTTTTTTTTTTTTTTTTTTTTTTTTTTTTTTTTTTGGCACTTCTGACATTTCCTTCTTAAGGAAAATGGAAAATTTCTTAAATTTTAAGGAATTTAATATCAAAATCAGTTTTCAAGTTTATCTTTCATTTTTATAGTCACTGTTGTAAAACATTAAAGAGTTACTGATGGACAGAGGAGCCCAGCCACCACCTGTGAACCTCCAGTATGTATACTTCTTCAACCCAGCACCACAGAGGAACCCAGCCATGCAGGTGCCAGTACAGAAGTGATCACACCCCTCCACCATGAACAAGAGAAAGAAAGCTTCTCTGAGGCTCCTAGATGAAAACTGAAGCCCACTGGAAAAGTGAAGAAAATCTGCAATAAAGGCACACCACATCACCAGAGCTGATAAGTCAGGGAGATCATCAGTTCACATCAGGACCTTCTCTAATTTCAGGGGAAAGACAGCTGGAACCTGAAGTAGAACCTAGCAGAGTTCAACCCAGCAGGAGGACAGAGATCTCAACTTGGGCCTGAAGCCAAAAATCAGCCTAAACATCAGGGAACAGCTGCTGGTTTTGCTGAGACTAATTAGCTTAGACCTGCACACTCCTGCCCATACTGTCTATTGTGTCAACAAAGGCATACCCTGAAGGAGGCCCTCTATTTCTCTTTGTATTTTTTATTTTCAAAGTAATATTTTTCACTTATCTTTAGTCATTAAAAATATTATCTTTTTCTTTTCTCCAAGTTTTTCTCCTTTTTTAATCTTCTTTTTCTTCTCCCCCCACACCTTGATCTCTGTTATTCTCCTGTGTTGTTCCTGTTCCTATCCTAATTCAAATTAATTTTCTTTCTTTTCCTTTTCTTCTCTTTTTCCTTCTTTCAGTTGCCATTAGTTTTAAAAGAAAATAATTGCAGTCTCTAGCCTCCCTATTGCTCTTAGTTTGTTCTGTTCTTGAAGTATTTTGTTCTGTCTTCTCTTCAACAGCTCCCTAGAGTTTGTGTGATCTTCCTGTGTCCTCTGATCTCACTTCTAATCTTTCTCTCTCCTATCTATCCCTCCCACCCCAACTCATACTAAATCCCCATCCTGAAGAGTAAGTCACTCTATTGAAGAGCTTGTTCACTATCAAGATATTTTGGGGTGGTCCTCAATTTTGATTGCATTCACATAGTTAAAGGTGATAGATTAATAACTACCAAAAATTGTCATTTTTAAAGCTGTGCTTGATTCTATTGTGTTGCTGACTGTATCACTTGCATTAATGTGTTGTGATTGATTGAATCAGTTGTCCTCCCTGGTATAATGAAAGTGAGTTTGCCTCAGAGACATTAGAAACTCAAAACCTAGACACCAGCTAGATCTGGAAGATTGAAGTATTAAACCAGGAATTAAAACAAAGACAGTATCAAAGACATAAATAAAAACAAATGCATTTAAATAAGATCCAAAAACTTCGTCTGCACCAAAGGTAAACTCTGGGGGAAATGAGGTGGAAAAATATGACAGTCAACAATCTGGACACTCTGAACTGATAGCACAGGAAGTAAAAAATAAATAAAAATATATATACATATATATATTTATATATGACTCTAGAAAAATTCAAAATAGAAATATTTCCAAGATAACCACAGAGATGGTGAAAATGAAAGACATTATCAGAGACCTAGAACAGAAACAGATAAAAATAGATAAGCTCAGGACCATGATGGAAACCGTGAATGGCCAGCATTGGAAAGACATAGAAACACTGAATGCCCAACATAGGAAAGAAATGAAATGCATGAAACAAATTCAAATAGATATCCAGGAGATGAAAAAAAAAATCTTTAGAAAGCATTCACAGCTAGATGAATGAATGTGAAGATAGAATTTCAGCTATAGAAGATAGAATTGCAGTCAGTGACCATGAAAAAAGAGATCTCTTAAAAACAATAAGGGACCATGAGAAATCAATCCAACAACTCTTAGATGATGCAAAGAATAATATAAGACTGATAAGACAATGAAGGCAACAACGCCATGAGGCCCAACAGAGCAAATCAAATAGGCAAGGCAAGAAATTAAAAGGAGAAGGTGAAAAAGTAAAGAGTCAACAAAAGGCCAATAACATGTCAATAATAAGTCAGTACATATCAGTTATAACCAGCAATGTCAATGGCCTCAACTCACCAATCAAGAGAAATAGACTGGCAAAATGGAATAAGAAGCAAAATCCAATAATATGTTGTATACAAGAAACACACCTAGTGCAAAAAGAAGCCCATAGACTGAAAGTGAAAAGATAGAAAACAATTCTCCATGTGACAGAAGCCCAGAAAAAAACAGGGGTAGCAATCTTATTTGCAGACAAAGTAAATTTCAAACCAAAACTGAATCTAGTATTATTGATGTAGGACAGTACTGTATCATACCTCTATGAATGTAAAATATCTAGTACCTGCTTTATGATACATAGTAGGGACCGTGCTTTATCAAAGCTACATTTAATGATATTACTCTAGAATGTTCTCTTTCCAGATGATGATTAAGAGGCTAATAGAAAAAATGGTGCCAGGTACCACAGCAGCAACAGAACTTGGCTGTTGTCTGGATATTATTCTTTTCTTTGTTTTTTTTTAAATGGAATGTGCTGAATGTCTATAATTTTGTTCAGATGACTGCAGGACCTGAAAAAGCTGTTGCTGCTATTGATGCATATCATACTATTATTAGTCTCTCTCTCTCTCTCTCTCTCTCTATCTATCTATCTATCTATTTATATGTATATATATATCACACACACACACACACACACACACACAAATTTACTGTGTTAACTTTGCATTGTACAGAAATGGACAACCATATTGGTTTAGAAATGTTAATTTATTTTATTTTATTTTTTTTCCATGTGTACAGGGGTAACACATCATACTAAATATGTAAGGTCATATCTGCGAGGGTTTGATTACAGAAACTAATAAAGTATTCTCTAAATAATGAAAAAAGAATAAGATAAAACTATAAGAGCAAGAAGCAATTTAAATATGTTCAGGGACCATTTTCATCTCCAGAATTAAGGATTATTTTGATGTTACATCATTGCCTTTTCTCTTTTACTTTCCTTTTTAGTTTTATTTTAGGATTCCCTATTTTTAATGTTCATACAGAGATTTCTTTAACTGAAATACTGAATAGTTTCTTTGGTGTGAAAAACTATATTAGTACACAGGATCCTAATAAGACAATTAATAATGTGAAATAGGAATTAAAGGGCTAAAGGTGTAAAGAAAGTGGGAAGGGTAGGGGAAAGGTAATAAGGGAGAGGAAAAATAATATGAGAAACTGAAAAAATGGAAATAAAATGTTTGTAAATGGGGAGGGTAGGAGGGGGTGAAGGGAGGGCAGGAACAAGGGGAAAAATGAGAATCAAGACCTATTATGTAAAGGTACAGAATCCCAATGATGAATGTAACTGTATTTGTATACCTAGATTGTACCAATAACCTCAATAAAAAGGAAAAAGAAAAAAAAAGACTGATAGGAATCCATGAAGTAGCAGGTGAAAGATTAAATGACATTAAAAAACACTGTTCATAGAATTAATGACAGAAAACTTCCCACACAGAGCTAAAGAATTTGACATACAGACAAGTGAGGCATATAGGACTCCAAATAGCCATGATCAAAAAAATCTACACCCTGAATATAATAATCAAGGTCCTGGAAACCCAACATTAGAACAAAATATTGCAAGCAGTTAGAGAAAAGAAATAAATCACATACAAAGGAAAGCCCATCAGAATCACAGCAGACTTTTCAGTCCAAACCCTCAAATCAAGGAGAGCCTGGAGTGAGGTGTTTCAAGTCCTAAAAGAAAACAACCTCCAAACTAGACTGATGTATCCTTCAAAACTATCTTTCAAAATTCATGGGGAAATAAGATACTTCCATGACAAAGAATATCTCAGAAATTTCATGAATGCCAACTGGTGCTCCAAACACTTTTAAACAATATCCTGGAAAAGGAAAATGAAGCGCAAATATACCAGGCAAGACAAAAAATTAAAGAGAGGGAGGAAAAAATAAAAAACAAAAGAACCAACAACAGGAAAATAACATAACAATGAAAAGTCAAAACATAACAGTTATAACCATCAATATTAATGGCCTCCATTCACCAATCAAAAGAAACAGGCTTGCAAAATGGATTAAAAAGCAAAATCCAACAATATACTGTATAAAACAAACCTACTTAATCCACCAGAAATTCATAGACTGAGAGTAAAAGAATGGAAAATTTTTCTCCATGAAAATGGAGACCAGAAACAAAGTTGGGGTAGCTATCTTAATTTTAAAAAGAATAGATTTCAAAGAAAAAATAATTAAGAGAGACAAAGGAGGCCACTACATCCTTGTAAAGGGAACAATACAAGAGGAGGAAGAAATGACAATCATATATATATATATACTGTATACAAATACCCCAACTATACAAAACGAATATTAATGGATACGAAAAATGAAATAAGCACTAATACAATTGTAGTGGGGGATCTCAATACTCCACTGACACAAATAAATGGGTCCGTGTACTTGCAAGGGAGGTGGCAGAACCACTGAGCTAAATCCTTGGCTAAAAAACAAATAATAATGGATATGAAAAATGAAATGAATACTAATACAATTGTAGTGGGGGACCTGAATACTCCACTGATACAAATAGACAAATCATTTAGATAAAAAATCAACAATGAAATAACAGAGCTGAACCAAACCTTAGAACAAATGGACTTAGCAGATGTATACAGAGTGTTCCATACTACAAAGTCAGAATATATGTTCTTTTCAGCTGCACACAGATCATTCTCCAAAATACACCACATGCTAGCTCTTGGAACATACTTAAGTAAATGCAAAGGAACTGAAGTTATCCCCTGTATATTATCAGATCATAGTGCAATTAAACTGGAGATCACTAGCCTAAGAAACCACAATAACTTCACCAACACATAGAAATTAAATAATACCCTGCTGAACAACCACTGGGTCACAGAGGAAATTAAAGAAGAAATTAGACAGTTTGTACAATTAAATGATAATGCCAATGTATAGGAATCTATGGGATATAATGAAAGGAGTTCTATGACTGAAATTCATAGCAGTAAATGCCCAAACTAGGAAAATACAGTGAGCTCAAATAAACAACCTAATACTTAATCTTAAGTTCCTAGAAAAAGAAGAGCACGACAAACCGAAAGCTCATACGAGGGAGGAAATTATAAAGATCAGAGTAGAAATCAATGCAATGGAAACTAAGACCATGATACAAAAAAAAAAAAATCAATTAATTGAAGAGTTGGTTTTTTTCAAAGAATAAATAAAATCGATAAACCCTTATCCAACCTTATCAAAAAAGGAAAGAACAGGTCAAATTCACACAATTAGGAAGGAAACAGGTGAAGACACAACAGGTCCACCAGAAATTCAGAGGATCATCAATACTGACTTCGAAAACCTATATACTCTAATAATATGGAAAATACAGAAGAAATGGACAGATTCCTAGAATCTGTTCCTATATGAACTTCCAAAGTTAAACAAAGAAGATATAAAAAGTCTAACCACCCCAATTACATTCAGTAAAATTGAAAATATAATTAAAACATTACCAACAAAGAAAAGACCAGGTCCTGATGGATTCACTGCTGAATTCTACAAGACATTTAGAGAAAAACTATCACCACCACCCTTTGAATTCTTCGATGCAATTGAAAGGGAAGTAATACCTTCAAATTCATTTCTGGAAACAAGTATTACTTTGATTCCCAAACCAGGGAAAGACTCAACCAAAAAAGAGAACTACAGACCAATCTCCCTAATGAACATAGGTGCAAAAATCCTCAAAAAGATACTGGCAAAAAGAATACAGAAAATCATCAAGAATATCATACACTCTGACCAAGTCAGATTTATCCCAGACAAAAACCATATGATATTTAAATGGATGCAGAAAAAGCATTTGACAAAATTCAATACACATTCATGATAAAAACCCTGCAGAAAATTGGAATAGATGGTCTTTACGTCAACCTGATAAAGACTATCTATGAAAAACCAACAGCCAATATCATTCTAAATTATCTAAAATTAAAAATCCTTACACTAAAATCAGTGACAAGACAAGGATGTCTACTGCCACCACTCCTGTTCAAGATAATTCTAGAAACATTAGCCACAGCATTTAGACAAGAGAAAGAAATAAAAGGAATAAAGATACAAAAGGAAGAAGTTAAACTGTCACTATTTGCTAATGATATGATACTCTACATAGAAGATCCAAAAAAGACTGCTGGACTTATGTGACAGATTCAGTATAGTGGGATACAAAGTCAACACTCAAAAATCAGTAGCCTTCTTGTACACAAATAACAGACTCCCTCAGAGGGAAATTAGGAAAACAATTCCTTTCACAATAACATCAAAAAAATGAAATATCCAATCTAATGGAGACAAAATACCTCTATAATGAAAAGTACAGCACTCTGAAAAATGAGATCGAAGAGGATACAAGAAGATGGAAAGATATCCCTTCCTCTTGGGTAGGAAGAATCAACATAGTGAAAATGGCCATACCTCCAAAGCTACTATACAGATTCAATGCAATCAAATCAAAATCCCAATAGTGTATTTCACAGAACTTGAGAAAACAATCCAAAAATTAATTTGGAACCAGAAGAGACCTAGAAGAGCAAAAGCCATCCTAGGCAACAGAGACATGGCAGGGGGGTATCAACAATTACCAACTTGAAACTGTACTACAAAGCCACTGTGATAAAAATAACATGCAATGGTAAAAAAAACAGACCTGAAGATTAATGGAATAGATTAGAAGATGCAGAAACAATCCCCAACGTACTCAACTACCTTATCCTTGACAAAGGAGCCAACCATCCTCACTGGAGGAAAGACAGCCTCTTTAATAAATGGTGTTGGAAAACTGGCTTTCAACTTGTCAAAGATTAAAACTAGGTCCCTATCTTTCATCATGCACTAAACTAAAATGCAAGTGGATTAAAGATCTAAATATCAAAATAGAAATACTAAAGTTACTGGAAAATAAATTAGGCAGAACTCTCAAAGACATTGGCATAGGAGAAGACTTTATGAACAAATCCTCAATAGCACAAGAACTCGCACAAAGAATACACAACGGGGATCTCATTGTATTAAAACTTTTTGCAATGCAAGAGAAATCACCAATAGAGATGAGACCACCTACAATGAGGGAAAAAAAATTTCTATCTACTCCTCAGACAAAGCACTACTATCTAGAATATATAAAGAATTTTAAAACATCAGATAGCTCAAATACAAAGACCCAATTCAAAAATGAACATCTGAAATGAACAGACATTTCTCAGACAAACAAGTAAAAGCAGCAAATAAATATATGAAAAAATATTCAATATCACTGGTCATTCAAGAGATACAGAGAAAAACAACACTGAGTTTCCATCTCACCCAAGAAAGAATGGCTGCTATCATGAAATCAACCAATAACAAATGCTGGTGGCCTGTAGGGAGAGAGGAAACCTTCTCCATTTTTGGTGGGAGTGAAGACTGGTGCAACCACTGTGGACATCAATATGGAGATACCTCAAAGAACTAGTATTAGAGGTTCCATTTGACCAAGCTGTCCCTCTACTAGATATCTTTCCAAAAGAATTAAAAGAATCATACAACAGTGATATATGCGCACCCATGTTTATAGTGTCACAGTTTGTAACAGCTAAAACTTGGAAACAACCCAAATGACCATCAGCTGGAGACTGGATAAAGAAGGTGTGTTTTACTATTAAATGACGTACTACTCAGCCATAAAGAATGAGAAACTATTAACATTTATAGCAAAATGGATGCATATGGAAGCTATACTCTTAAGTGAAATAAATAGGACACACTTGAGTTAATACCAAATAGTTTCTCTGGTGTGAAAATCTAAAAGTGTAAATAAGGTTCAAATGGTATAATTGGGAACATGAAATAGGAAGGAAATGACTAATGGGGAAGTGGGAAGGGGAGAGGAAAAGAAATTAGGGAAGAGAAAAGAATGTGAAAAAATGGAAACAAAGTCTTTGTAAATAGGGAAGGGTAAAGGGGGTAAAGGAAGGGCAGGGGAACAGGGAAAAAGTGAGAATCAAGACACATCATGTAAACATACAAGATCCCACTAAATATTACTATATTATTTGCTTTAAATGTACCAATAAACTTAATGGGAAAATAGTTACTGATGAAGA
This sequence comes from Fukomys damarensis, assembly GCF_012274545.1. Lineage (NCBI taxonomy): Eukaryota > Metazoa > Chordata > Mammalia > Rodentia > Bathyergidae > Fukomys > Fukomys damarensis. The sequence continues at coordinate 20,113,456 of NW_022900947.1, read as the reverse complement.
AAGACTATATATGAACTGTCAGAATGGTTATTTCTGATATTTTTAACATCTGTGCTGATTTTCACTACTGTTTTATAGTACTAAATTTATATAGTAATGCTATTTCTCAAGTAAATGGGACATTCTAAAAGAAGTGGTTATTTATGATAAATCAATGGCTGTTTAATACCTCTGCTGCAAATAAAGTTATACTGTTATTTGTAGTAGCTAAACTGCTGCTAAAAAGAAAAGTATTTGTCTGCTTTTGATCTCATTATTGAAATTTTGAATTCAATCATTTTCAGTATCCTTAGCATGTTTTAATATAATCTCATTAAAGAAAATAAAACTGCTAACTTAGCTTTAAATTTTGCATTGTGGATCTGAAAGCGGATTTTGTGTTTCCCAAGTAGTGAAAAAATAATTACCTTTTTACCCAGGCAAGTATATGTGCTTGAAAGCTGTTATTCAATTGAGCTTAAGCATTCTAAGTGCCTTCCAGGCATGGATCCCTGGTTACGTAATAGAATGCATGGTTGCCCTCAAGATCACTGCTGATAAAGAATAAGCATGCAAAGCTGTGTTTTTCTTTGAAAATAATGACTTTTTAAGTTGAAAGCTGGGTGAATAGGAGTTCTCTAATAAAAGAATTCCTCTGAAAATCAGACTCTACATAAAGTACACCTTAGAGTCTTGCTTGCTACTTTTTATCCTGTAGGGAAGTCACAAAATGCAGCTAGTTTTACACAGACTTGCTGATTTTTCAACTTTTCTCACTTGGGTAATTCTTATGACCAAATTTCTCCAGGGCTTGTGTCACTGAGGAAAGAGAACAGTCTTAGTTACTGAGCAAGTAAGGTAATTTTTATTCTGCTCAAACTTTCTTTAAGCCATCAAGTTTTCAATGAAACCATCATTGCATACAATCATTGGTTTTCTCTCTAATTGGCCAACTGCCTGCAAGTTATCTTGGGTAAGCCAGAAAAGCTCAGCATTGAGAAAACCAGGGCAAGTTATGTGTTAAATTCCACAACCAAGACATTGTGGAAACAGTATGAAAAGCACACACTTGACACTGAAATATTCTGCCAGACTTCAGTTGAGAATATCAGAATTGTGAGTAGCCATCTCAGAAGAAAGACTAATAATAAAATGTTCATGTATTGTGGCTTATACTTTGTTTTGTTTATTAATAGGATTTCACCAATATTATGTTCAAGGTTCTTTATCACCAAACTGAAAAATCTTGAATCTATCAATGATTTCTACATAATTTAGAATGGCCAATGGTTTTTATAAACCCTGCAGATTTTGCATCTCACAATATTCCTCGAAGCCAGAAAACTGGCTCTTCAGTCACTTCCACTCTGTAGTGACTGGAGGGAAGGAGCAATTTTTAAAAAGTGGCTTCATAAGGTGCCCAGAGTGAGAGATTCTTCCATAGCCTTGACTTATACAATCAGTATAGACTCAAATCTCTCATAAAACAGAAAAAAATTCAATGAAGTGCTATCAGTTTGACATGGAGTAAGAATTCACATTGTCTTCACATATAAAATGTTTCTGACTGTGTAATGGTATGTAAGGCTAGCTAAACTATAAGGACAAGAGAGAGCCAGCAAGTAGAGTGCAGCCTCTTTGAGTAATTCAATCAAGCAAAAATCTAATTGCAGCTGGAAAGGAATTCTGCAGATTAACTTATGCTACCAATCAGTTGGCTTTCAGCTCTGATCATCCTTCACAGGCCTGACCTAAGGAGACAACACTTTAGAACGGACTGAAGCTTTCTTGGCAAATAATACTTGCATTCATAATTGCTCTCTCTTCTCTGCACCTTTCCTTGTGAGCCGACAAAGATTCATTATTCTAGTATGTTCGATTTGGGAGTTCACACCTGTTTTATTTGTACTTCTCCAAGAATTGATGATAATAAAATATCTTATGTGATTGTTGGCTATTCATATACACCCTCACATGTGGGGTTTGTCAAATTTTTTGCTCTTTTTCTGGAATTGCCTTTTAATTACTGATTCGTGCAGTACTTGAGTTGTTCAGAATATCTCATAGATATTTTCTAGACATAAGTCCATGAATATGTATATGTATTTCAAATTTCAAATACTTAACTTCTTTCTTGAAAGCATTTTACATCTTACTCATTGTTCATTAATGTAGCAGCTTCACAAATGCTTATTAATGCTCTGTTTGACGCTTCTATGTTCAAAACTTGTAGCAGTAGATCAGATTAAACCTGCCCTCCCTGAGCTCTTGGTGTTTGACATTAGCCCACCAAGCCATCCACTCTGCAGAACAGTGAACTGCTGACCACTACCCAGCTTCAGCCCTAGTTTGTTCTTCTGTCTTGTTTCGGCTTTACTGTTCTCCCCATCCCATCCCCAACTTTGTTGCTCTTTTCTTATTTGACTGTGCCCTTCTCTCCACCCTGAAATATTTCCTCCTTCTCTCTGTCCCACTAAGTGCTGTTAAGTGTGCTTATCACAATATTCTACTAAAAAATCGCTCTTATCAAAAAGTTTTAAATTATCATCATTTTGTTGAGATAATACTTTCAAAATTCTCTTTTTGTATCAGGCAATTATCTTTACGCAGCATAGTACTTACAAGAAGAGCCTAGAAAACTCATAAAAATTGCAGAATCCTGGATATACCACCACCAAACATTTAGGTTAAAACGTCTTTGTATATTAAAAATCAACATAGATCTGACTTTATATCCTGTGTTAACATACATGTTGTTCCTTCTCCCTCAGCTGTGCTATTATCCACTTTATAATCATTAAATCCCATGTTACTATTTTGCAACTCACTAAGTTTCTAAGGTTGCCATTTCTTAAATGACCGTGATTTCTTGTTTTCCGAGCTAAGAGTCTGGGCTTAGTGTAAGCCCCTTCCAATGGATCATCCTCCTCCATTGGGAGCAGTGAAATCTATCAACTCTCTAGTTGCTCCAGTTATGCCTCAGCTAGCCTCCATTAGCGCCCATCCTGAGGGAGTAAATCAAAGGCACTTTTTCTCTAACAGAGAAGAGGAAGACTGAAAGGAACAATTAATATCCATTGAGCTCTTCCTCTGCGCTGGGTCCCTAAAACAAATCTGGCATCTGTAAATCCTGTCAGTAACACATGGAAGGAAGTTCAGCCCATTGAGACTCCAGCACACACTGCTGGCAAGTTTTAAAAAAAGTTTTAAACCGTGTTTGACTCTAAAACCAAAGAGCAACATACCTCATTAATAAAATGAAAATAAGCAACACTAATTACATTTAATTATGTAATTATACCATTTAGCAGAATAATTACAAATTGCTTCACAGAAGGAAAAACCAGCAGTCCCTTCATGCTTTAGCAGTCCCCTCTGCAAGTATCGGATACATCTTAAATTTTAAAAATATGTGCAGTTTTTAGAAAACAAGACAATTCTTGGCTGCTTTCTACTTTATAAAAGTTACTTTTTATTGGACTTCTCTGTATATTCTCACTGTTCCTTGTATCCATTAACCTTACTACACTATATTCTACTTGCTTGTCCAGATGTTTTGAAATTTTGTTTCAACACCTCCCAGCCCTCAATATACTGATATTCTGAAGAATGAATGGCCTGGCCTGGGATTTAGCTTAGTAGCATTGTACCTGCTTCGCAAGTGCAAGGTTGTGAGTTCAATCCCCGGTACAGAAAAGAATGAGTGGGCCTTTCCTCAGGTCCAGCACCTTTTTAATCAGTGAACATAAGATATGTAAGATGACTTGACTTTTAAATGGATCCATTATTCACAACAGCAGAAAAAGTAGTAGTAGTAGGGTAATTTTGCCCCATTCTAAAATCCACACAATTATCCTAGATATTATAACTATATTTCATATGAAGGTTAGACCCACAGACACTGCTTACAAAGGGAAGTAAAAGCAACAATAAAGTCCAATTTTTTTCTTTAGGATATGGGATTGTACCTGGAAAAGAACAATAGCAAAGAAAAAGGGAAATGAAGCTCTAGGAATCAAGAAAAACTCACAGGAAAACCAGAAACCACAGAGAAACTGAAGAAACAAAAGACAACAGAGAAAAGAATGAAGCAGGTTGGATAGCTAACACTGGCTCCTGGGGAGGAGGTCCTATCTCTGTGTTTTCTCCTTTCTGAGTGAAGCCTGGGATCAAGGCTGTAAGAAAGTGAGACATTAAGAAAACCCTCAAACATGCTGAATAGGTTGAAGAGCTGTATAAACACCAAAATATAACCAAACCCAAGAACACATTACAGGATGACAGAGTCTAACTAAAGAGATCTCTACAGTAGTGACAGAGTTTCTCTACCCTAATTAATCTTCAATCCACACTGCGAAAACAATAGGGAAGTGAGAAAGCAACACAATATGCCTCCAAAAATCCCTAACTCCCCCAAAGCGGATCTCTTCTTCTACTAATGTAGAAGAAGCTATGGGTAAAGAACTCAGAAACTAAATGATAAAAATGTTTGAAGAGGTAAAAAAAGAAACATATAAGCAGATGCAGAAGATGTTTAGTGATGGTAAAAAATATTTAATTAAACACATAAAGGATTTTTACCAATAAAATGCTGGAGGATCTTAAAGAAGAAGCAAACAATAAATGAATCGGGTTAAACACAGTACAAGTCATAGATGACCACCTCAGTTATGAATTAGAAACTATGAAGAAAGCAAACAGAAATACAGGATATAAAAATTTTTAATGGAAAGAATGTGTAGCAGAGTTGACAAACATAACTGAGTGTTAGAAAGAGAAGAACAATTGGATGTAATGGATCATAACCCAGAGATACCTAACAAGACATGAGGCAAGCTGGCTCTAGCAGCTGCTAGATCTCTCTCTCTCTCTCTCTCTCTCTCTCTCTGCAGAATCATAGGAATAATAATAGAAAAATTAGAAAACAACTGATATGATATAAAATGATATAAAAATTTATCCACTAAATCACAGCAGAAAATGCTCCAAATCTACAAAAATAATTCAATATTCAGATGCAAGAGAGCTATAGAACCCCAAATAGCCATGACCAGGAAAAGCACCTCTCCATGATACATCAAAAACAAAATTTCAGAAATTCAACAAAAGCAGAAATTACTAAAAGATGTTAGAGGAAAGTAGGAAGTGACCTACAAGGCAAGCCCAATAGAATAACTGTGAATTACTCAGCACAAACCACTAAGGCCAAGGAGAGCATGGAGCAAAGCTTTTTAATCCCTAAATGAAAACAATTAACCCAGACATTTATATCCTACAAATCGCCCTCAAAATTGAAGGGGGAGTAAAGATTTTCCACAAGCAACATATGCTGAAGAAATATGACTAGTAAACCAGCATTGCAGAAAAAACAATAAGCATCTTACCATAATGAATCGTAGTATCAATCTTCTCAGCTTCCTCACTCAAAAGACAGAATAAAAAAAAAGACACAGACTGGCAGACTGGATTAAAAAATAAAGTGCTTATATTGCCTACAAGAGACGCAATTCAAAAGGAAGTACATAGACTGAAAGCAAAAGGGCAGAAAATGGTTCTTCATTTAATAGAAGCACCCCCCCCAACAAGCCAAAATAGTTATCTTATTTTCAGATGCAGACAACATCAAGCCAAAATTGACCAGAAGAGACAAAGGTGGCTGCTTCATACTGGTAAAGGCAACAATCCAACAGGAAGAGACAATAATGGTAAATATCTGTGCACAGAATATTGGCACATTAAACTTTATAAAACAAAAACTGCTGGACTTAAAAGGGAGTCAAGCACTAATGCAATCATAAGGGGCATTCCAGTACCCAATTATCATAATTACACAGGTCAACTAGACAAAAAATGAACAAAGAAACATCAGCGCTTACTCAAACCATGCCATAAATGAGCTTAATAGATATACACAGAGTGTTTCATCTAAGCGAATTTCTCAGAAAAATATGGAAAGTTTTGCAAAATAAACCATATCTTAGGCCATAAGGCATGTTTATTTAAATACAGAATTAAAATAATATCCTGCATGCTATCAGATCATAGCAAAATGATGCTAAAAATCCACAGAAACTATGAAAACATATGGAGATTAAATAATAAATTATTAAATAGCTGGGCATCGTGGTGCACTTCTGTAATCCCAGCACTCAGGAGGCTGAGGCAGGAGGATCTCTGTGAGTTCGAGACCAGCCTGGGCAACATAGTGAGTTCCAGGTCAGTCTCAACTACATAGTGAGACCCTGTCTCAAAAAACCAAAAAAAATAAATAAATAAAAAATATAAATAAATTACTAAATAGTCAGTGAGTCACAAAAGTAATCAGGGAAGAAATTAAAATTTTCAAACATAGTGATCCAGGTCAGTCTCAACTACATAGTGAGACCCTGTCTCAAAAAACCAAAAAAAATAAATAAATAAAAAATATAAATAAATTACTAAATAGTCAGTGAGTCACAAAAGTAATCAGGGAAGAAATTAAAATTTTCTGCAATCAAATGACAATTGAAACAAAACATACCAGAACCAATGGGACACAATGAACACATTTCCAGAAGGGAAGTGCATAGCTGTGAATTCACACATGTAAAAGAAAAGAGTGATCCCAAATAAGTAATTCAATGGTGCCTTTCAAGGTCCTAGGAAAACAAGAACCATCTAAATCTGGGACTAATAGAACAAAAGAAATTATAAATATAAAATCAAAGAAAAAATTAATGAAATTGAGAATAAAAAACAGAATACAAAGGAACAATGAGTGACAGAGTAGAATCTTTGAAAGAATAGAAAGGAAATCTGGGGCTCGAGGGAAATGGAGGGCTGGGAAAAAGGAAGGGAGGTGAAAAGGATCAAAATGGGACAAGTTTATGTCCCAACTTTCCCATGATGAATATATGTGCTATGTTCCACTAACCGATGCTAATAAAACGGAAGCAATACAATTCATGCAACTTATACAATGGGTGCTAGACAGATAAAGGATGAGTTTTAAAAGCTTTTAATAAGGGGATAAATAACTTCTGATTGGAAATTTAGAGGTACTTAATACCACCCTCTTAAAATCATGTATCATCAAAAATAAGCAAACAGAAACAAATGGAAAACTCAGTAAGCTGCGTATTATCTGAATAGAGTCTAATTTGTAATACATTTTGGAAAATAAACAGATAATACACTACTTTATTACTGAGTATTCTTCCTCTGCCCAGACCCATGCCTGGGAAGCCTCCTGTGTGCAAGCCATGTATAAGCTTTACTTTCGACTTAAGCAGTAAACATGTCTTCATTTAAACCAAACTATGTGTAGCAAAATACTGTAAAATAAGATATAAAAGACATTTTCTCTTTATAAGATCTTGATTTTTAAATAACATCAGATTTGAGGTTACTCTAGAAAAAAAAAAGACAAGAGCAAACTAGGATTGATAAAGCTATAATCGCACCTCAGATAAACCTCATTGGCTACAATACTGTCACTGTGCAAAGCTAAGTTTTTTTTTTTTGTTTTTTTTTGTTTTTTGTACCAGGTATTTAACTCGGGCCCTTGTGCTTCCAAGGCAGGTGGCGGAACCACTGAGACAAATCCCTGGCCTTGAACTTGAGTTTTGAAGCAATTAATGAAATGATTCAGGGACCAATGTTACGACTATAAGAGATACCGTAGTGACAAAGTGTTTTTTGTTTTGAGTTTTCAAAATGATTTCAGATTTAAATAGAAGTGTGGTGCATTAACTAATGGTCAACTTGGCATACCCAGCTGGACAGAGTCAGTGTGGTTTGGGCATGGAAGACCCACCCGAGGATCGTTGCCAACGGCATAAAGGGAGAACTGGAGGGAAAATTGCATGTTGTTGATTTTTCTGAAGAAGTTTGTCTCAGGTGGTTTTCCTGATACAATCTTGGCTATTCTCATCCTCAGAGGAGCTTGGAGCCTCCCTATCTCCAAGGATGGTTGCTGTTCTCTGGTCTATGCCTTGAGCATTGCTTCCTGGCTCCAGTACAGATTCCCTAGCCTTCTGAAAAAGATATTTCCCCCTACCAAAGTACACTTTCTAGCTTCAACCACTGGCTTTGGGCCTTCCTGGTAGATCCTTGATATAAACTTGCATGAGACACTGCCGAGGGCCCTAGGCCTCTGGCTGGGCTTATGGAGGACATTGCCTTAGACTCTTGTGAGGACATTGCTGTGGAATTCAGGTCCTTGACTACAATCTTTAGGTATAAATTCCTCTGCATTTGACTTTTTAGTTGAATATTATAAAATAATCCTATAAATTATATATTCTGTATTACATCTATTCCCTTGCACACCCTCAATATACCAGGAAGTAAAATAATTATGTATTTATAATTAAAAATTAACCTTTCAATGCTTCACTTATAAATGCTCCACTCTTTCTCAGCGATACCTCAAAGTTACTGTGAGGCTGGGACCCTCAGATATTGATCAAGGCCAATTCAAAGGCTCTATGAATGAGTAAACCATTGAGTGAAAGCTCATGCTTTGTTATTTAAACAGTAGCTTCTGAAGAAATTGGCAGGAAATATATGATTCCTCAAGGAGTCTTTCTGTTGAGTGATCTATGGAGTCTTAGGTGCACAGTTACCTGAAAACAGAAGGTTAATGAAGAAAAAGTGGAAACTGTATTATAAATAGAGCTGTGTGGAACTCCTAGAACATCAGAGCACTGAGCCTCTAAGAAAAGAAGAAAGTTGCAAAAGGCACTACAGCATTTGATAAGTACAAAACAGTCTAAAAAATAGTTTTAAGTGTCTTTGTTGCATGCTTTTAGAACCCTAAAGGAATGATTGCTACTCAGAGGTGTCTTCCAGAAATAGCTGGTCTTTAGGATTTGAGTTTCTAATGACGCTGGGGCAATCTCATTTTCATTACACCAGGAAAGATAACTGATTAGATCAATCAAACATTAGTCCAAGTGATACGATCAACAATAGAATTCCATCTTACCCTAGAAGAAAGGCTGTTATCAAGAAATGAACTACAAAAATGGCTGAAGTGGAAGTGGGAAGGGTAGGAGAAAGAAAACAAGGGAAAAGAAAACATGAAAATGGAAACAAACTCTTTGTCAATAGGGAAGGGGGTGAAGGGAGGGCAAGGGTATGGGGAAAAAACAAGAACCAAGATATATCATGTACAAGATTCCAATGATAAATGCAACTATATTGTTTGCCTTAAATGTACAGTGAGCTTAATGGGAAAAAAAAGAAATCAACCAATAACAAATGCTGGTGGAGTTGTGGAGAGAAAGGAATCCTTCTTCATTTTTGGTGGGAGTGCAGACTGTTGTAACCACTGTGGAAATTAATATGGAGGTACTTCAAATAACTAGGATTGTAAGTCACATTTGATCTAGCTATTCATCTGCTGGTTATCTTCCCAAAAGAATTAAAGAATCATTTGACAAACATATACGCTCACCCATGTTCATAGTGGCACAGTTTGTAATAGCTAAAATTTGGAAACAACCACCTGCCCATCAAGATGTGTTTCATATATATATATTGGAGTACTACTCAGCCACAAAGAATGAGAAACTAGAGATATTTATAGCTAAGTGGATGAACATTGAGGCCATGCTTTTAAGTGAAATTAATAAGTCACACACATTTAAATATCAGATAGTTTCTCTGGTGTGAAAAAATAAAAGTGTAAATAAGGATCAAAATGTATAATTGACATTGTGTAACAGGAAGAAAAGGTCTAAAAGAGTAGAGGAAGTGGGAGGGGTAGAGGAAGGGTAAAAAGTGAAAAGAAAAACTATGTGAAGAGGAAAAACATGGAAACAGTGTCTTTGTAAACAGGGAAGGGTAGAGGGGGTGAAAGAAGAACAGGGAAATGGGAAAAAATAAGAACCAAGATAAGTCATGTAAAGGTACAAGACTCCAATGATGAATGCAACTGTAATATATTCCTAAATTGTACCAATAAACTTAATAAAGAAAAACAAAGAAAAAAAAAACAAATGTTTAGCCATAGACTAACTCAAAGCCACATTTGTCAATGTTTTATGCATGTCCTTTTGTGAATGGTCTCATCTAGCCCATGATTTTTACAAATGGGCTGTGGAAGGAAGGTCTTGTGCAATCACAGAAAATGATAAAACTATAGAAGTTATTATTTGCTCAGAATTACACTGCTTATTGTTCAGCATCAGGGGCTTGCCTATTTATGAATATCTAGTTTCAATGGTAAGTATCACTAAGCACAAGAAACTAAGTGAAAATATTATAAACCCTGATCTCCAAATACTCTTCTTTCTAGTGTACTGGTCAATATTTTTCTAAATATTTACTAATTTACCTTAGCAGGAAGAAAATTTACTCACTATAGATTTTATCACGCACCGGAGATATAACAACCGTGTTTCGTGGGTTCATCAATTCATTAATTTTTTTACTAACTGTCTAAATCCATTCAAATGTCTATAACAAAACATTTCAATATTGGTATTAAACAAACGACAGAAATTTATCTTTCCTGATTCTGGAGATTGGAAAAATCAAGGTGCCTTCATGTTTGGAGTCTAATGAGGTCCTACTTTCTGGTTTATAGAAGAGGCCTTTTCCTTTTCACTGCATCGTCACACGGTGGAAATGTCACGGCAGCTGTCTGGGACCTCTTTTATAAAGAGGATAATCTGCTTTACGGTAGAGCCACCCTCCTGTTCTAACCATCTCCTGGAGGCTTTATGTCCTGATGCCTTCACTTTGGCGATTAGATTTTCATCAAAACATTTGAGGAGGACACAAACATTCACACTATTGCAGCCGCTTACTGTGTTATCATCTTAACAACAAATGCTCGAGATACATATAATTGACATCATTTTTTAAATTTGTAAACTGAGTCTCAAGGATACCAAATAATTTAACAAAACTCATGAATATCAGACTATTCGAGCCAGCATTCAAATCCAGAGAATTTAATCCTGTATTTTAAATAGCATAAACACAGAGATTCTCTTATGTTCATGGGAGTGAACAATTTTGAATATATACCTTACATGATAATATTTAGATAGAACACATCTTCCACCTACACAAATACAGGAAAGGGTGTGAGAATAAAGGAGATTTTGATACACAACTTGAAAGAATAATACAAATGTCAGAATATTCTTTGGAATTTATGAAGTAACTCAAAGGACTATGAGAGAGAAAAAAGCAATATAAACTCTGTGCATTTTCAACTGATAATCAGTGAGAAATATGTAAGATCATTTCTATTTATATCCTTATGGCCAATAAGTTCAGAGCTAAATTTAATCAAGTAAAGTATATATTTTATCCCTGACTTCAATTATAATGACATCTGCTTCATCTAAAATGGTCTAGAAGCTATTTTCTTCTTCATTTTAACTTTGCACATTTTTTAAAGCTCTTATAAAATCTTAGACTATCTTGGAAAAGGTTAAATTGGCACCCTGCTATTATCATGGTAGAATGAAGGAAAATTTAAAATTACAACATTAACAATGTAATAGAGAGCAAATTGGCGTGATTAGATTAAGATAATTTCCACTTACATATGAAGATATAAATTATATGTCAGTATGTGCTCCCCATTAATCCACGATACCAATTATTTCACCTGCAAAATATGTTTTTACAATTAATATTAACATGTGGCCACAAAAGTATTCCAGAGTCTGCTTTTACATTAATTAATACTATGAATATCCTAATAGTATATGTTATGGATGATATCAACATTTTACCCATACTTCCAGCCTTAGCATTCTGATAATAAATACAAATCATTGTACTCTAATCGATCTTTAAAATTTGAGATTTATCATTGGAAAATTCTTTTTTTCAAAGCCAGCATTGCACCTACGAGTCATTTTGTGTTTATTCTAAAAATACCTACACAATGGCCACCACTTCCAAATTCCCTTTTGGAGAGTTTAATTTTAGGTCTTTTCTCATGACACAATTTCCATGCAAAGTAATTTTACACATACAAGATAATTTTTGTGGAATATATTGATTTCTGCAGAAGACATGGTTCATGAGAGCTACTTATATTTTTTATTTTTCTGTGAAATAGATTATTTAACAAACTATTTTTTTAAAAAACTGCAGTCTACAAAATGGGGCAATCTGCTCTAATTTTATTGTTTCATCAATAATTTGAGTCCTTTGGTAACTGTTTGACTTAACATGGTCTCTCATTGGCCACCATCCAGGGCTTATCAACAAAAACATCCTGTCAAACTTGGAGTCAAAAATGTAATCAAGAATATCTGATGATTTCTTAAGCCAGGGACAATGACAAAAATCTAATGTGACTTCAGTCTTAACTCACTATACTTTTTCTCTTCCAAATGATATTCCTACAGCAGCTCATATAAATACAAGTCTTCTCTTTCCATCCACACTAAAATATCAGTGCAAAAATATTTTTCTTAAATATATATAAATGCTTACTATTATTAAAGAATAGCCAACTTTTAAACTCTAAGTTACTTTACATTTTTTTTCTATTATTCCACTATATTATTTCACTACCTTGACAAAATTTTAAGCTAAGATGAAAACACAGCTATGAAACATTTTGTCTAACTTTGGATTACAAATGAAGAACAGCTATCTTTAGAAACTCTCAGAAGAGATCATTTTAAGATTTAAGTACAATCGTCTGATTATTTATAAAAATACAATATTGTGCAAAAGCGTCCCTTTAGGAATTCTTTCACATGTGTGCATTTTATAAATTCACTTCAAAGAGTTTGTTTAAAATTCCACTTCTTTTGAGATAGGCATAGGTTTATTTAAAAATCCTCCATCTAAAGATGTCATTGGATATACTGACAAAACCAATATAAATTTCTGGATGAGATCATTCGTGAATTTTGTGTTCGAGTTCTTTTTAAAAACATCAGCCCTGTCAATTTGATTATTGGTCTAATTATATCCATCTCATTAATTTTTTAATTTTTTATCATAAAAATACAATTTTTAAAAATATTTAGGCATTAAAGAAAAATAATTGATCTTAATCCACTTTCCCAAATCCAATTCTCCTCCTTGTAAGGGGTAGCCCTGGCAGAGCAGAAGCCAAAAGAAAGCCTGAGTCAGTGACCAGCGAGGAGGCAGTTGTCCTGGACCAGGGAACTTAGAGAACTCCAGGCTGGCGTAGCACAGGGTAGCACAGACTACCACCTGGGTCTCAAACAGGTTGTTTGAAGGTCACCTTCTTCCAGGTGATTCTCATAGTGTATTCTTTGTGATTGCATCTGTCAAGAGATTTAGTACTGCAAGGCTTTGGTCTCCATCTCAACTTTATTGATCTAGATACACTGGAGTTGGAGTGTGTGCATGAGTGTGTGTGTGCGTGTGTGTGTGTGTGTGTGTGTGTGTAAGACTTGATTGAGTTTCGTTGGGAACTTCAGAGGAAGGTGGAGATTTTTCCTATACTACTTGCACCCCACATAAACAGCTTCTCCCATTATCATTTTATTTCATTTATTACAATTAATAAACCTACATTCATACATCACTATGACTCAGAATAGACAGAGTTCATGCTTAATATTGCATGTGCTGTTTCCACACATAAAAAGACATGTACCCACTAAGATATCATAGTGTTTAAACTATTCTAAAACCCTCCTGTGCTCTACCAGCTCATTTATCCCTTTTACCTACCCCATAGTAATCACTGATCTTTTTGACGATCTTTGTATTATTTCCAAATTTTTGCCCCTTCCATGTAGGAACTATTCACACAGTCTTTTCAGATGGGCTTCTTATGCTAACTAAGATGTATTTAAATTTCCTCCACATCTTTTCATGCTCTGAAGTCTCATTTCTTTTTGACATTGAATAATATTTCATTGTCTGTATCTATCTGTGTACTAAGGGAAGTCTTGGTTACCTCAAGATTTGGCCATTATGAACAAAATTTCTATCAACAACTCTGTGTGGACACAGACTCCCAGCTCCTCTAGATATAGTGCACAGATTGTATGGTACAAATATGTTTAGTTTTTTAAACAACTGCCGATCAGTCTTCAAATGTGTCTGTACCATTTCACATTTCACATTCACACTAACAGTAAATGACCATTCCTTGCCAGCAATGGTGCTCTCTGTGTTCTGGATTTTGGTCATTGTAACATGTGCGGAGTGCTATCTCGTTGTCTTTTTAATTTTCATTTCCCCGAGGACAAAAGATATTGCACAGCTCTTTTTCATATGCTCATTTGTTTTCTGTATATGTTCTTTGGTAAGGCATCCAGATTTTTGGTCCATTTTTAAATCAAGGTATTTTCTTATTGTTGAGTTTAAAGAATTTTTATATATACTTTGGATAACAGTTTTTATCAGATATTCTCTTCCAAATATTTTCTTGTAGTCTGTGGTACCTTGATTTTTTTGATAGTGTCTTTCATAAAGGATAAAATCACTCCTCGAAAAGATAATTCATGGGATGCAAATTTATGAGTTGGTGGGATTTCATTTTGCTCTATACTTCATTTATACTTTGGATTTTTCACATGAGAAAAACCATATGGCATTTAACCTTATGTATCTTATTTCTTTCACTTAGTGTTATATTTTCAAGTTGCATCTGTTTTCCTATCAATGACTCAAATGTATTCCTCTGAATTTTTCATTAATATTCCATTATATATAGATACTACATTTTTCTATTCATTCATCTGTTGATGGACACATAGGTTGCTTTCATGGTTTAACTATTTTGAATTGTGCTGCTATATGTAATGGTGTGCATATATCACTGTAAAAGGATGCTTCTAACTCTTGTGGAAAGATTCTAGGGGAACAATTCCCAGGGGAATGTCTGGTCAAATTTTTAGTGTTTTTAGGAATCTCCATATTGATTCCATATTGACGGTACTAGTTTACATACCCACTGGCAATATAGGCGGGTTCTTTATTGAATACACTCTCATCAGCATTTCTTATTGTTTCATTTTTACATTACTGCCATTCTGTCCAGTATAAGATGAACTCTCAGTGTTGTTTTAATTTGCATCTTTCCAATGGCCAGTGATGTCAAGCATTTTTCCATGTATTTATATTTCTCCTTCTGAGAAATGTTTATTCATTTTAGTTGTCAATTTTTTATTGGATCTTTTCCTTGAGAGGGTCTAATTTTTTTTTGAGTTCTTCATATATTTTAGCTATTAATCCTCTCTCTGAAGTATCCAGTTTAAAATAAACTCAGCAAAGAATGAATTTCTGTTAGAATGTTTTTGATTATGAGCATTTGATTTTTGTTATTCTGCCTCATGATTTCCATCTTTCTGCTTGTATCGTCCCCTCTCTTTCAGTGCTATCTACTCTTTCATTTGAGACCTTAGCATATTAATTATAATTGTTTTAAATTCCCGATCAAATAATTCCAACATACCTTCCATATTTTCAGCTGGCTCTGATGCTTGCTTTCACCAGTTTATGGTTTTTACCTTTTAGTGTTTCCTGCAAAGTTTCCTTGATTCCTAAGCATAATGTTTGGGTAAAAGAAACTGCTATAAACAGGCTCTTAATGATGCAGTCATACATTGTGTATGCAATGTAGTCCTATAGGACACCATGTCTGCTCTGCATAAGTCTCTGGTATGTGAACTTCAAAAATTTTTCTCTTTCTGCTCCTACTACCATAGGTGGGATAGGATGGCTAGAGAATGATGGAGTAGGACATTTTCCTTCTCCTGTGTGGAAGGCCGGGGCCATCTGGAACTAGGCATTTCCCTTCCCTGATGCCAGTTAGGCTTTGAGGAAGCCCGAGGAGATAACAAGGTGGTGAAGAAATTCCTCCGGAAGGCAGCTCTTGTTAAGAAAAACAGCATTGTGTTGCATTTCAAGATGATTCTTTTTCTCCACTCCTAGAAGCACAAGGGAATTTTTCTCCAGTATTTACAATGGGAACATGATCAAGTGCCTGAGTGAAACACAAAAAACGTGACAGTCTCTCTACGATTGGGTCTCCCTGGAATTTTCAGATCTCACAGTTACCCCCACTGAACCTCCCACAGCTCATTAATGACCCAAATTTTCCCACCTCAGAACTAGTTCCTGCAGTAGTTTCAGCTGATGAGTTCCTGACCCCACAAACTGTACAATCTTTGTATCTGCTCTCTGGTTTTGAGAGCACCAATTTCCTCTGTGACTTCATTTCTTCTGTAAATCTAAGAAGGACTGATTTTTATTGAGAGGATGGGATAGTGATTCCAAGTTCCTTGCATGTGGAAACAGGCTCATTAATTTTCCTACTTTATTATTCAAATTCGTGTTGGCAAGAAATTAGTGTTGGCAAGAACACATTTCAACTAAAATTTTGATTTATTGCT
This sequence comes from Fukomys damarensis, assembly GCF_012274545.1. NCBI lineage: Eukaryota > Metazoa > Chordata > Mammalia > Rodentia > Bathyergidae > Fukomys > Fukomys damarensis. Next base: position 20,097,134 of record NW_022900947.1, on the reverse strand, counting down.
GGTGAGGTGTCATTTGGTAAAATTGATTTAGAAAATTGTTTGTCATTATCTACTGAAGTTGACCATATGTTTCTTCAATGAACTACAAATCCCATTCCTGGATACATACTCAACAAAAACAGGTGCATTATGTACATGTTTCAACCAAAAAAATAAGTACTAGGATGACAAAATACATTCTGGTGGTGTATAAAATGGGATAATGTACAGCATATACATAAAGTATTGTCAACTGCTATGATACACATGAAATGCAAGACCACAATATTGAGTAAAGGAAGCTAGACACATTGAATATACAGTTTATGCTACCATTTAAATATATACCTGCAAATTTAAAAAGGGCGGCTCAGTATTGTTAAAACTCAGAATTAAAGCTCAGAATAGAAGTTAAACTTTCAGAAGAGGTGGAAGCGGTAGTGGTTGGGTGGGGCCACAATGGAGGCTGTTGGGTATTTCCAATCATTTGTTTCTTGACCTAAATAATGAATACATAAGGAAGCTTCAGTTGATTTCAAAACTTCAACTTGGATTTATTGTCTACCATTTTCACTATCCAATTTCAATTCTTATCTTCAGGTATCATGTTTCCAGGTCTTGGTGATGTACAAGAGGTGTAACTCAAGCCTTCGTACCTGAGTAGTGATTACCATCACCTTTTTCAGTCACGGTTGCTGTACATGTTCACTTTCAGGTATAATTGTGTGAGTATCCAGTACTACCCAAGGGAAGCATAGGTATTCCACATGTATTCCTTCCTCTCCTTACTGTGTAAAAATACCTCCTTACACCACTACTCATATCTTTTCCAAAGCAGTGACTTGTTTTTTTGCCTACTTGTCGCTGGAAATAAGGAGTCCCATGTGGAGGCAGGTATATCTTATAGATCAATAGGACCATTTCTGTGCCAGTGGAAATACCTCTCTCCTTGTAGTAACTTAGGCCTCTCATCCTACAGATTCTAGCATTGTTGGAACAAAAATATAAAGTACACTATAAGGGTTCTTGGAAAAAATGGAAAACACAGAGGCTTCTGCTTCTACCTCTTTATTATTGGCTTATATGGAAATAGCATCATAGAGAAATAGCTTATTCAGTACATTTACTGAGCCAAGAAGAAGGTGACTTTATTCTTGGAGAATGTGGTGGATTAACTAATGGCCAACACAGCATTCCCAGCTGAACTGAATCTGTGTGGTTTTGTCATGGAAAATCCACCCGAGGATTGTTGCCAATGGCCTAAAAAGAACTGAAGGGGAAGGTGGTGGGCTGTTGATTTCCTTGGAGAAGCAAACTTGGCTGTTTTCTCATTGTCAGAGAATCTTGGGTCCTCACTGTCACTGGGAATAGCTGCTGCTCTCAAGAAAGCTCCGATCACCAGGTGTGGTGGCATGTGCCTATAATCCCAGCACTTGAGAGGCTGAGGAAGAAGAATCACTGTGAGGTTGAGACCAGCCTAGGCTACACAGTGAGTTCCAGGTCAGTCTCAACTATATAGTGAGACCCTGTCTCAAAAAAAAAAAAAATTAAAGGAAGGAAGAAAGAAAGAGAGAAAGAAAGAAAAGGGAAGAGAAGAGAAGAGAAAAGAAAAGATAAGAAAGCTCTGATCTTTACCATGAGCATCACTTCCTAGCTCCATTGCAGATCTCTCAGCCTAGTGGCACAAATCCTTCACCCTACCAGCATAGGATTTCTAGCTTCCACCACTGGCTTTTGGGTCTTCCTGGTGCAGATCCTCAACACAGACAAGCATGAGATGTTGTTATGGACTCAAGACCACTGGCTGTACTTGTGGAGGACTTTGCCTTGGACTCTAGGCATTCAGCTGGACTTCTGCAAGACATTGCTGTGGGATTCAGGCCCTTTGCTGGATTCTTTGGAACTCTAGTGTGAGGCTAGATCTCTTGCACTCTTCTGCATTTGACTTTTGAGTTAAATATCTTAAAATAAACCTATAAATTTTAAATCCTGTATTAAATCTATTCCCTTGCAAATCCTGACTACAACAGAGAGTATCACTTCTGAGGTAATACTTCAGCTTTACCTGCAATAGAGCTTTCAAATGTTCTATAAACCCAAAAGCTTCTGGATGGTCTAATATATGTATCCAAAAGTCATGGCTCATTCCTCTACTTTACTATGAAGTGAGCTCTTAGGTCACTTGGTATGATATATGAGAATCCATGTCTATGGATTCGGTGTTATTTAGTTGCCTTAAGAAACCATGAGCCTCTGAAGGGAGGCTAGGTGAATGGTTAAAAACAAGAAACAAGATATTTCATGTAAAGGTACAAGATAGCAATGACGAATGTAACTGTACTTTATACTCCAAAAGTACCAATAAAAATACATTTTTAAAATTATTTCCATATGACCATAAGTGTGTGCTATTAAGGGGAGCTTATTACATTCTGATGTGTGGAATGAGAGCTGTTAGGCTCTGGCAAAAGTGTTTACTCTGCCATCTTGTCCTACACAGACTTTATCCTAATAATATGATTTTCATATTACAATAAGCTGCAGCATAAAATGTCCAATTTTATGATTTGGCAAGTCAGAATGCAGCTAGCCTACAATAGGAAGTTTGGCATGTTTTATCACTCAGTGCCCCAAGATTAATAACATAGCAGGATCTTTCATGAAAGTGTCAAAGCCTTGCTCCAGGTGGAGAACCTGTCCTCAGAACCCACTTTGTGTTCAACATGTACTGCATATCACTGACACCTCCCAGAGCATGCTGCAGCATCTGCTGGATCATATGGCCTAAAAAGGAAAACAAGTTCTCTCACAACCTTGACCTGTTGTGGAGTCCTTTGCTGCTTCAAATAATAATCAGTTCTGGCAAGTAGGCATCTTACCAAAGCCGTCAGCATGATGTCTGTAGGTTATCAGAAGATTATGGTCTTTTTGTGCTACATTAGGACAAGTATAAGATTGTTGCATAACATTGGATACAAACTTCAGATCCATATTGTTCTTCTTTCTACATGAATGCAATCTATTTCCTAATCTCCTTTTTTATTAGAATGGGAACAAAAGCATTCTCAATATCAATGGCGGTATATCAAGTACCATGAATAATCCTCTCACATAGCGAACATCATGTCTAAAAAGACAACTACACTTGGGGCTACAACTTGTGTATAATTTTGGAAATTTACATTCATTCTCAAATATCCATCTGGTTTACCCCACAGGCCAAGAACCTATTATGAGCATTATCCCAATTTTCAAGTATGTCTGTCCCAATTATACTGCTGATGCTTAGGGGAAATAACAAGGTAGGCCTAGATATCTTATGGAGTCACATAGCAAGATGGACCGACTCATGATTCCATTCCATTTCTACAAGCCCTGACCTCAAATAAGAGACCTATGAAAACGTTTTGAATTTTCAGATTTCAATGTCAATTCCAACCGGGTATTTAATAAACTTCGACATATGTAGATGAACTTATTTCCCAGCACACAGCCGAGTAAGTAGCTATAAGTCTCTTATGAGAAGTCTTGGTAGAATCATAATGGTATACATTTGTTTCCATGTTGCAACATCATTCTCTTCAATGTGGGGTTCAGTTCGGAAAATGGTTTAAATCCAGAACCTGAAGAAGATATTATGACTTATTTTTCAGGGGAAATGACCACATTTAGTCTCATAATTCTTCATTTCGTCCTTCTTCTGATTATAGATGATAAGTAATATTTTAGACTGAGATAATATCAAAAAGCTATCGTGAAAAATTGAGAACATAACATATCTTCAGAGAATAGCCTACCCACTCAGGACACTGGCTTCTCAACTTCAGAAACGCATCACTTCAAGTTTCCCTTTCCCTCACTCAGTAGCGAATAGCCACTCTTTTTTTTTTTTTTTTTAATTTTATTGAGTTTATTGGTACATTTTAGGGATACAGTGCAGTTACATTCATTGTTGGGATCATGTACCTCTACATGGCAAGTCTTGATTCTCATTTTTTCCCCTTACCTCTGCCCTCCCTTCACCCCCTCCTCCCCTCCCCATCTACAAACACTTTATTTTCATCTTTTCATTCTCTCACATTTTTTTCTTTTCCCTTTTTGTTCTTCCCCTACGCATCACACCTTCCCTACACCTTTAGCTCCTTTCTTCAAATTTCTAAATGTCAGTAATCTTATTAGAATCTTATGCATTGTTGCAGAATATTCACACCAGGGAAACTATTTGGTATTTACACATGTGTGACTTATTTATTTCACTTAGGAGTGTGAAGGGCTAGATACTGACATTACCATTAGCTGCTCCAACTTCAAAGCAACACCTAGCTCTTGTTAGCATTTTGCCTATATTCTTCACCTTTACACATCTGAATAATCCACCTTGGGCTGAATAATGAATGGCTCTTAATCGTTAATCACTCAATTATTTCTTTACTCAAAATTGAGCAAGGTTAATATATCAGAATTCCTGATATTAGGGATGGAGAAGTAAACAAAAAAAATCCATGCTCATATGATACTTACTTACTTTCTGTAGGCAGAGATATATAAGTATTTACAATATGTCATCTTTAAAAATATATAAATGTATACCTTTATTATTATCTATCATATAATATATATTGATGGTATTAAAGTGTACTAAAAACTACAAAAATATACCAAATTTTAGCTTTAGCTATAACATATGAATCAAGTCTGGTATTTAATCTCAAGCTTTAAGCCATTAAAAGCTAAATAACTGAAAAACTCCTCCCATTTAAATTTTGACATTATTGAAATTTACTTGGGAAAGTGCTACACAATTACATAGACTGCCATCACATTCACTGTGCACAACTGCATCTATGGTGTGAATAGAGAATAACATGCAAATTTACTGCTAATATTGTCATATTCAAGCACAAGTATGCATTTTATATTTAAGTTTCAGTGAAATCCATGTTATGGGCTTGTTGAAACTTTCAGATATTAGATGTGTCTATTATTGAAATAGAAAAATACTATGGTAATTTAAAATGTACTAAAAATATTGCTTTTATGAATGAACCAAAGTAAATGTTAAGAATTTTAAATAAATAGCTTAATATATTTATAGCTATTACAACATTAGATTTCATGAGTTATAACTTTTAAAACATATCCAATTTAAATAAATAGTATATTAAGATTATATAATAGGATGAAGAAGACTAATCAGCATATTAATAGGTATTCCTAAAATTAAGAATTAATCTTTGGAAATAGCATTAAATTTTTAATTTTTATACCCCAGTTTTTGTTATACATTTTTCAAGAACAAGTCTTATTTTGGTAACAGTATCATTTGGAAAGAGAAACTGAGAGTATGAGTTTAATGAAAATCAAATTGATCAATTTGCCTGTTCATAATTTTATCAGTTCAAAATCTCACATATAACAACATGCCCAACACATTTTTAGCTACATTTCATGAAAAATATAGGAGTAACAGAGAAATGAAGCAACAAAACCACAGTATGTTGTCAACAGACAAATGAGAAAATAAGATATTGCAAAATAGCTGGAAAAAATTCCTTAAAAATATGACATTATGCAAGATACTGCCTTAAATAACATTCTTGTTTAAATGAAAAATTTAGCTACTATTTTTAGTATCTTAAAAGAAAATATGGAGGATTTGTAAAGCTTGTAAACTTTTAATTTCTCTGGTAAAACAAATTATCAATTTTTCTTCTCTCTTCATTATATTTTGCTATACAGCATACACAAAAGTCTATGATAGCATTAAATGCTTTCTTTGATCAGCCACTTGGATGTACAAAAATAACAGATGATTTTCTTAATATTTGAAAACATGTGGACTCACAATGAATTCAACAATGCTTCGTTGTTTTACCAGCAAGCCAAGAAAACAACATGGTGATTCTGATAGAATAAATATCTGCAAAATGGAAAATAATACTTTTCAGCAGATTGTTCACAAAGTGTTTATAGTTTTGCATAATATAAATGAACTGCTGGTCATTATCAGAAACGCAGTAAAGCATTTTCATCATTATTTTTCAGCCAAAGATAAATTCCTGACATACAAGAAATGTTGTTACTGCCTTGTTATGCGCTTATGTTCTAACAAGACGCAACAGCACTAATTATGTTTAAAAACAGATTTTGGAGCAAAATAACATCTTGTGTCTTACTTTGCATGTAACGATGCTGAAATGGATAAACTTTTGTTGTAGAGCAAACAGTTTATGTGCTAGGAACTATAAGAGAACTTGGTAAAACCTGACAGTGTCTGTGTTTCTTACCCGGCAATTTGCACATTTACTCTCAGCAGGTACTAAAAATTAGTGTCTATGCAATGGAAGCTGAGATATCAGTAAAAGTTAAGAGATAATTTAGTTGTCTTTAAGTCAATTTTTACTCCATTTTCATGTTGCCAGTTTCAGATTTTCTTATGAATGTCCAAACCAAATAAATTTTTTTCTTATTGTGTACAAAAATATCAGAACTAAAAAAATAGTATAACAAACCAAAATTTGTTTCTGGAAATATTTAATAAACATCTTTTATCTAACAGTATAAATGTGTGATTTGTTAGATGGTTTCACTAAAACTATTTCACAGAGATAACTGAAAAGTTGGAAATCTATTGTGAATATTCTCACCAAAAACACTTTATATGAGCAATGCTAGAAAAAAAAAATCTCAGTCTTTGAAAGTAAGCATCTACTTAACTTCACAAAGATGCAATATAGTTACTTTCTAAATAACCTGACAGCTGAAAGTGCTGAGGATGGGTGGGTACAATTCTGTAAGGTTTATTTCACAAAATCAATGATTACATTTTAAATAATCAAATGTAAATATTATGAAAATTAGCTATAATCCACAGCTATTATTCTGTAATAGTGACTCTTGACTTGCCAATTATTGGTTTAAACACATGAACATTTATGCAAAATGCAAATTTTGCATATCACACACAAGATAAATAGAGAAAAGCGAGACAAGAAAGGAGGCTAGGAAAGCCCTAGGGTAGGAACAGTATGCCCTCAGAGTGGCCCTCATTGGGCAGTGTGATGTGCATGATCATAAGAGAATTTCATGGAGAGATATCACTACTACTACTACTACTACTACTACTACTAATAATAATAGTAATAACAATAATAACTGGCAAATTCCAGGACTCCCCAGACAAAAGTGGCTATAAATGTGACTAAAACTGAATGAACAAATGTGGGATTGGTAGCAGGAGAGATCAGAGAAGAGGAGACCAGAAATATAATCATTGTTAGTCTATTTTAAAGACATAACTATTTTTCCGAATGAGAAGAGGAACCATCGGCATGTGTTGAGCTCAGTAATGTTGTGAACTGGCTTGTGATGTAGAGGGACCAGGCGTCCTAGCAGGTTGATTTTACAGGACAGTGCGAGTGCAGTGTGTAAGAGACAGGGCAGGAAGAGCAAGCACAGATAAGCTTAGGCCAGGTGGCAGCAGGAAATTGAGGTGAAAATTGAGCAGGCTCTGATATATTCTGAAGGAAGAGGTAAAGATATTTGCAAGTGGAAAGGATAACAAGTATAAAAGCAAGATGGTGCTTAATTACGATTCCAAGAGTTTCTATTGTACAAGAAGGGAGCTGTCTCTTCTTGAGATGAGAAAGATTGTGACCAGGAACAGGTTTTAAAGTGAAGAGAGAAATTTTGGTGTAAGGCTTTGTAAGTTTAGGAAATGTATTAGGCTTCCAAGTGCAAACCTTGGAGTGTGCATTTGAAATTAGGTGACTCAGCTGGGAGGATGACAGGATGTAGAAGATGTTGGAGACTCAAAGTTAGATAAGAAAGTACATTCCCTTTTATGCACTTTCAATTTCTTATTCCCTTCTTCATCCACTTACTTAATGGAATATACTAACCTGTAATTAAACTCGAACATCCTGCTACAAATCTCAGCCTGTATAACTAAGAATGGAAGAAAAATACACACTGTCCACTCAAAGACTGCTATTAAGGATATTTTGGGCCTTTGCTGAAAGCTCTCATACATCCTGAACTCAGCTCACTGTCTCCCTCTTATAAAGACAATTGTTTTTCTTGTACTCTATCTTCTTACTCCTAACATTTCTCAGATATTGACCTTGAATCTTACTTTGGTAAGAAAATAAAATCACCAGAAGTGACTACTGCAAAGTCTTCTTCAAGAAACAATCTACCTATCTATCTCTATCTCTTTGCTCACCTGTTATGGTGGACAGAATTCTAAGACCAAAGTTCACTCTTCCATCCACGGAATCCCTCTGACAGCACAACGCTAGAATTATCTTCCATTGTAGCAACAATAAGAAATTCTCAGACATAAGACTCCTTGTTTAAATTTAGAATGAATAAGAAATAATGATAAGAAAACTCCAGAAGTACCCTTCCATATTTACTTTTCTGATTGCTTTGCCTGTAGTTCTCTCTGTGGCCCACTGTTTTCAGACTTCTAATGCCCACACCCTCGCCTTCATTCATGACTCCTCCCACCAGCCCTACTGGCTTTCCAGCCACCTCACCCACCACGTAACTCTCTTCCTCGCTGTGTTTCTCTGCACAGGACTTCACTCTGTGACTCAATCAGCACTGACTTAGTTACTCTGCTTGTTAAAACTTTTTCTCCTCTTAAAAACTTAAATACCCGCAAAATTCTTTGGAACTCACACAAATAAGTGTAATACAGTGTAATAAGTACTATATTTCAGATATGCAGAAATAAGTGATACGTTCCAGAGAGGCACAAGGGGAAAGATCACAAGGATCACAAATGAGCTTTTCCCTTTTATTCTAGGTTTTAAAAATGAATATATTAATATGTTAACATGAAAGGCAATATAAAATAATTAATGAAGAAACTTTGTGTATAGCAAATGATAGTTTATTATGTGACTAACAATGAATGAGAATGGATGGTGTTTTCATTTTCTTTAAAGATAAAGATAGAAAATTCTGGTAACAGAATAATTCAACATGTTTGTTTATATTAAGAGAATGGATTACCAAGATTGTGTGTGTAATATTACAACTATTGCTTGTTTATTTTGGGTTAAAAAAAAAACAACAACATTTTTCTCTCAAAACAGAGTACCCTGAAACCCAGGGGCTACTCTCAGATTTTGACCTCCTAAGAACATAAATGTTCAAGGAATGACAGTTGAATAAAGTTTATCATCTAACACTGCCAAGAAACTTATAAAGAAATGTTTTTTCTTTTCCTATTTTTGTGACAAAGAAACTAAAGATTATATAAATTTCTCAAAGTCACACCAATTAGTAAATATATCTCTTCTCAATACTCCTATACCTTAGTTTCAACTACTGATAAAATACCATTTTTTAAATTTTATAATTTTATGTAATTAAGCAAATATTAACTTTGTCAGTATTAAATTAAAGAGGGTTAGTCTCAATATGAATGTGGGGGAAAAATTCTGTAAAGAATTTTATCCTGAAAGGTAGTTTTTAGGTTTAAATAGCTACCAGCTGAATTGCTCTGGCATATTTTAAGGCACAAAATATTTTTTATTAAAATACTTCATATTTTTGAAAAAATCCTGTTTTTGTAAAATAAAACAAGCCCAAATTGAAAACTCTTAGAAATACTGTCTTATAAAGCTAAGCAAACAAAACAATTCTTTTCATAAATACCAGAACACTAAAGAGCCTAATTTTGAATTTGCTACTCTATTCATTTCATTTTCAAAATTCCCTTTGAAATCAGATTAGTGTGGAGGGTTGATTATTTTGAGTGTGAAAAATGAAAGCCAACACAGCCGTTAGTATTTGACATTTAGAGATTTGCGGCCACCTGAGATCTCTTTGTAAATATTTATGAGGAAAAGTTCCGTCTGGCTTTTATGACATGAACACTTATTTGCCAAATCTCTGCTCTGGTTCCACATTTCCATTTGGGGGACAAACCCTTGAGGGCCCCCGGAGTTAGGAAGTTCACCAGAGGAGCACGTAAATGTTCTTGTGAAGACCACACACCCAAGTGGTCAGAGGACTTTGGTGCAAGATATGCCTCCTCAGAATACTACCTTTGTGGAGGAGATCAAAGGAAACAAAATAGAGTTTTTTAAATAAGTGTGTATAATAGTGAAAAAATAATGAATTCCAGCTTGTCTGGGGTGAAACAAATACAAAGAACTTCTACAGATCCCCAAATAAAACAAGGCAAATTACTGAAAAAGGCTGTTATTCTTTACCATGCAGTTATATTTCATCCAAATATGTTGCATTGTGTGAGCTGTATTTTCAGTAGGCTCTTCAAATATTCAAATGTTCTTTGCCCTTCCCATTGAGTTATATATGCCATTGTAAAAGATTTTAAATACATATTATTTTTAAAAAGGAGTTTATATGTAAATGTTTCTTTCTAAGGAATTTTAGCTCTGTATCTCTCTCTTAACACCTTCTTGTGTAGCCCCCCAAAAGGGACCAGAATTCTATGTAAGCCTGTGCAATGTTTACCCAGTGAACAAAAAAGAAAAGAAACTTAATTAGTGAAGCAAAAAATATTGAGACAGAATAGTTTTAGTGAGCAGCATTTTTGCCCATTCCAAGTGAATGTCCTCAGAAAGGAAGAAAATTTAAGACCCAGTAACAACCCAGTCAGTTGGGTACATAACATTGATAATATCACAAACCTAAGCCTCTCTCCCCATCTCTTCGGTAACTGCCTCAGTGTCAAGATTTAACTCTTCATACTCACATTACTGCAAAGCCCTACTATGGATTTTATTTGCATAATATGGCTGCAAGAGTGTCTCAAGCTCTTCTAAAGCATTCTTGCTACTTCCTTGTCAGGAGGGGCAAACTACTTTCTTTACCTTGAATTTGAGTGGCTTTATGACTTGCTAATGAACAATAAAATGTTGTAACTCTGAATTTTGCAAGCAGAAGTATGCAAGAGTTTAGATTTCCTCTAGCTTTCTGAAACGTTCACACCATGCTCGAAGCTCTGTTAGGAGTCCAGCACCCTCTGGCAGCCATGCAGGGAAGGTGAACCATATGGAGTGGTCACACATAGGTGTTGACATGTTTCGCACACCTTCTGTTCCTCCCAGTGCCGGGCCCAGCTTGATAAGTGAACACTCTTCCACGTGTTCCCAGCCCCCACCACCAAGTCACCTGTAGCTCCTGCAACTTTCAAACCACAAGGCTGCAGACATCATGGAAGAGAAGTAAGCTGTCTCTGCGGATTCTTTCTTTATCCCTGATCAGTATGCAGGAACATAGCAATTTGGTTGTTTTAAACTAGTAAGTTTGAGAGGAACTGGTTGAACAACAGTAGTAGATAGAAGAGTTTCTACTTCTGATCTAGTCTCCCGGTGCTTTATTACCCACAGTGTTGCCAGCATCATCTTTCAAAAATGAAAATTCAACTTGGTAATTCCTTTTTTATCAGCTCTCCTTTATCAGTACAATTCTGTTTTTATCCTCATAATGGACCCACAGCCCTTCACTTAATCTTGGACAATCACTTATAAATTGCTATTCTAGTAAATATCAGAAAATTATGTTGTCATTTATCTTATCAAGAAAACTTATTTTCATGGGGAAATTATTTCAACTATCAGCTCTACCTTCAAATTGAGTTACATAAACAGATATTTTCCCCCTTCAATCAAATAAGCACTGTAAATACTCCTTAATTTATGATGGAGTTGCATTCTAATAAATTAATAATGAACAGTAAATATCATAAGTGTAATTTCATTTAATATACCTGACCTACCAAACATAATAGCTTAGCAACTCAGTACATGAGAAAATGCTTCCTGTGGTGGTCACATGAGTAACTGGGTGTTGTGGTTCACTGTTATACACAACTTCATAAGAGAATATTACACTTTATAGTGACAGTCTTGCAAGAGATCAAAGTTTGAAGTATAGTTTGAATGAATATTGTTTTTATAGCATCAAGTCAAAAACTTTAAGCAGAGCCATGTTAAGTAAGCCACACTTATACTCTCATTCTTGATTTTAACAATACTTCTATGGATTTAAATCTGTCTCTCTATTTATTGAAACTGAATGCCTTTACAATTTGCTTTGACTAATAGAATCCTGCAATCACGAGAATAATCCCCAGCTTGCCTCAGTTAGAAAGATCCACTTAGGTCATACTTGAGAACTATCCCAGTTGAAGCCTCAGAATTGGGTATAACATGGGCCAGAGATGAGCTATCCCAGGATAGGCCAAACCAAATATCTGATGTACAGAACCATGAGGAAATTAATGATTGTTGATTCAACCCACTAACTTTTTGTGGTGATGTACGCAGCAATTTAACTGATAAAATTCATATATAGAAGTGGGCAGCTGTTGCAATCAAAAGCTAAAACAAATGGCATTGGCTTTAAAATCATTTGCCAAGTGGAGGCTGGAAAGTCAGCAAGAAAACTATTAACAGACACAGGAAACGAGAAAATTTTGATACCAGGCTACAAGAAATGGTGACGTCTCTATAACAGGGTAGACAAACAATTGTCAAATTGTCACTTGTACAAACTTGGAAGACAGGATATGAACTTAATGAAGTTGTGGATTTGGCAAGAGCTATTATTAAAGAAAAAGTTGAGAAAGGAGGAATTGTTGCAAAAGCTGAATGTTGAAAAAATATAGAATACTTGGACTTTGCTATGTTGGTAAACAAAACTCTATGTTAATCCTAGTCTCTTAAATTAGTAAGAGATTCTAACAGTAAGAAATAGCATTGGGCTAAAGACCAATGTGAAGGTGTAGATGGAAAATTCTTTATTAATACTTTAGAAATATTTAAGGTAGATCATAGGAGAAGTTTTTGTTAGAAAAAATACTAAGAATCTTAAGGATCCTTAGACAAAGTAGAGAGAGAATTATGTCAAAGAATAATGAGACTTTTATCTAATGCTATGGATTATAATATGATGCAAAGGAAACTCACATATTATTTAAAGATGACATAGCAATACAGATTAAAATAGATTTAGCCAGGGAAAAATGAAAAGGGAAATGACAGAAAAATAGCAACACAAGCTATTTCTCCTATAAATTAAAAGGTATCTTATAGGGCAAATTCAAGAAACCAGAAGGCAGATCCAACAGCTTCAGAGAATTATAACTAAGGTACTAAATTAAGGTGCTAAGATAAGCCTGAGGGAGCATACTGACCTTCAATCAGCACTCAGGCTGGAAAACCTTGTAGCTTATGCCCTGTTAAATTCAGAATTTCTCTAATCTAATGACTGCTTTCTCCTTGTTCCTGCTTACAAATGGGTGTAATCACTGCAAACATTGCTCCTCTTTATTGTATTCTGACTGTTTGAAACTAATAACGCTGTTATTTTTCATCATAGGTCTACACGTAAGAAGATACACCTGGAAAGATTTATTTTCATTCAACCTACTGTACATCATACAATCACAAACTTTAAATTTGGGGCTGCATGACGAGAATACAATGTTTTAAAATTCCAAGATGTGCATGACTATATCTGGTATGTGGAAGGAACATGTCATTCATGTAGACAGGGCACACAGTGGTACTAAATAACCATGAATTGCTCCTGTCCCAGCCTACATATCCCTTTGCAGTATGATTTGGCCCCTCTACGGCAAAGGATAGGAGTAGGCTCTGTCTCCACCTTGAAAGCTGGCCCACCTTGTGTTCCACTTTGACTACTAGAATACAACAGACATGAATTTGAATAAGTTTTGACATAAGAGACCTCACACAGAACACTGTCTTCTGGCAATGATGCCACTATGTGACAACTCGACTGTTTTTAGGATGGAATGAGAGGTTTGTTTAAAGAAAGGCTCCCAAAATGTCTCAGACACCTTAGCTGATGTCCCAGACAAGTGAATAAACCTAGTCACACCACGCAAAGCATAGAGGAGCCACCCTCTCCAAGCTCAGATCCAAGTGACTGGCTCCAGAACTGGCAACAAAGAAAATTATTGTTTTAAGCCATTAGTTTAGGGATCTTTTTTTAACAAATCAATAGAAAGCTGATGCAGTCTTTTTTCTTATCTGATCAAGTAAATTTCATAAAGGAAATTTTGTTTGAAATCTATTTCTTTACTTCCCTTGTCTGTGTCCTACTTAGGAAATTGTATTTCCTTGTGTACTTTTAAAAGCCACAATTAGTAATACTCTGATATTAGAAAATAATGACTTCTAATCACAATGAAAACCAAAGAATTATAGTGTTATTCCATAAGATTTTATTTTGAGGGTTAAATACATGAATACATAAAGCATGCTTTAATATGTACACATATGTAAAAAATGCATGAAATGCACCACATATATTTTTCTAATCATTTTATCATTCTATTATTTTATATTTTGCTATTACTCATAATCAAAACAATTCTTAACTAGTAAGAAAGCAAATTTAATGCTAAAAATTTCAAGTACTATGATAGACTGGGAACAGAAATTTTGAAAAGAAGTAGAATTTAGGAGAAGCACAAATTAGGAACTAGGCATTCATTAGCCAGTCTGTTCATGGTTATCTCTGTCCTAACATATATCTTGTACAAAAAAAACAAACAATGAAAAACATTAGTCTTGTCAATTTAGGAAGAACTTTAGAGATATTTAGTGTAAGAACATTTTACAGGTGGATAAACAGATGCCTATGTATACTTATGACAGATCATGAATTACTATGATTTTAGGACTGAGATGGAAGTCCCGGGTGAGAGTCAGGTACCTTGCATCACAGTGTCTTACCCTCCAAACTCTGTGAACCTAATGTAATCATCAGAAAGGGCTAAAAGGCTAAAACAGTTCCAGTGTATAACTGATATTGTGTAATAGGAATAAAAGTCTGGAAGGGAGGAGGGGGTGAAGGGAGGGCAGGGACAAGAGGAAAAATGAGAACCAAGACCTGTCATGTAGAGGTACAAGATCCCAATGATGAATGTAACTGTACTGTATACCTAAACTGTACCAATGAACTCAATGAGAAAAAAAATAAAAAATAAAAAGTATGAAGTTGGAGTGCCAAAAAAAAAAAAAAGGTCTAAAAGAGTAAAGGAAGTGGGAGGGGAAAGGGAAAAAGGGAAAAGAAAAATATATGAAAAGGAAAAACATAGATACAATGTCTTTGTAAATTGGGAAGAGTGGAGGAGCTGGGGGGAGAGCTGAGGAATGGGGAAAAATAAGGACCTGATAAGTCATGTATAGGTACAAGATCCCAATGACCAATGTAACTGCATTATATGCCTAATATGTACCAATAAATTTAATAAAGAATTAAAAAACAGTTCCAGTGAACTCTAGTTACCACTTGGAATGTAAAAGACTAGAAAGTATATCTCTTGCATTTTTACTGAAAATGGTAGCCAGATATCTAATTTAAAATTGTTCCTAAGAGCTAAGTGTATAGGGCAGCTGACAACTATGAAATTTAATAGACTGATATCAGCACAGACAAGACACTGTCTTACCCCTGGCAGACACCACGTGAAGTCAGGAAAAAGAATTCAGCTAAAACTGTTAATTAATTGGTAAAGAGAAGATACTGACTAATAAGAGGATATAGCACTGCAAGGGTTCAGATATGAAGGGACTGGCAGCCACTTGCAGAAACACCCCATGGACTTCAGTGGCATTCAAAGATGTTTGGTGAATCAGTAGAAGCAAAAGTTTGCCACTATTTTCTTAGTGTCTCTGATCTTAAGACACTAAATCGAACTAAGACAGATTAAGAGGAGAAAAGTATATCTCCCTGAGAGAGGAGAATTAGTCCAAAAGTACACCGGAGGATGGAACCCAGTCACATTGTCAAGATGGAGGGACAAACGCTGACAGGCCTCAAATGACAATGAGCATGGAATTCCACTAGGAATGCTCCAGTACTGTTACACTTTATATCTAGGTGTCCATCCAAAGCCTCATGGGCTGACAGGTGGGATTTCGGAGAGATGATTGGCTCATGGAGGTGTGATACTCACCTGCCCATGGATTGGCCAACTGTAGCTAAATGTGGTGTTGGAAAGTGAATCCAGGAGGTGGGTCACTGGGAGTGTGGCCTGGAGGGGTGTATCTGCCTTCCTCCTCCCTTGGTTTCTGTCTGCTTCCTGCCACCCTGCTGTGAGTAGCCTCGGTCTGCCTTGCCTGTCTGCCATGCTGCCCTGCAATGGAGATGGAGGACCACGGACTGAAACCTCTATAAACTATGAGCCAAAATAAACCTCTCCTCATTTAAGTTGTGAGTGTCAGGTATTTTGTCCCAGCAACAAGGAAAGTAACTCAGATGAGGAACAAAGAGAAAAGGTCTTGCCTTTAAAAAGGGGAGACTTAAAGCTGAGTATGGAGCAGAGACAGAGAAAACACTTCTGGATAGCCAGCGCCACTCAGAGAACAGGTGGCACAAGAGGAGTTTGAACACTGGCATGCACTGATGGTAACCATAGCAACAGAAAAATCCCCAGTTCTGATTAACTCTTGATTCAGTTGACTACCATTCCAAAGCTAGAGGCCTAGAAGGAGAAGTGTATTCATTTTTATATATAAAACATTTACCTGTGAGTATTACCTTACATGAGAAGTACAGCTGTACTCAGGATTTTCCTGAGAATAGAAACAATAGGAAATAGATATACTATTAGAGAGAGATTTTGAACAATTGACTCATAATTGTGAAGCTGAGGATGCCGATATCAGCAGGCAGAAATGCAGGAAAGACAATGGTGTAGTTCCAGTCTGAGGCCCAAGGCCTATGAACCAAGATAGATGTCATCCCAATCCAATGGCTTCCTGTCAGAGACAGGAAGAACTGACATGCATGTCTGAAAGGAAGAAGAATCAATGTCCCTGCTGTACAGCAGCTAGTCAGGAGGATTTCCCCCTTACATTGGGAAGGGTTAATCTTTCTGTTCTATTTAGTCTTTCCACTGATTAGATGAAGCCCACTACAATGGGGAGAGCAACGTGCTTTACTCAGACTATGGATTTACATGTTAATGCCATACAGAACATCCTCAGAATAAAATTTGACAACTAGCTTGGACATCGCATGGCCCAGTCAAGTTGACATAAAACTAGCATTGCATTAATGCTCAACCAAAACAGTATGAGGAAATTGAGGGGACAAAAGAAGGGAAAACAACACCAAACTGTCAAGGCCAAAGCAGTCAACATGACTAGATGTACATATGACACACATATTAGAACTATTGAGAAGTATTTAAAATAACTGCAATTAATATGCCAAAGCTCTAGTGAAAAAGATAAGACACGATGCAAGATCAGATTGGTAATTCAACAGGTAGCTGAGAACTATAAGAAAGAATAAAAGAATTAAAAAGACATTAACAGGGATAAACAATGCCCTTGGTTGGCTTAATAGTACACTCAGTAGAAAAGAATCAGTGAATTTGCAGATAAGTTAATACAAATGAGTCAAATCAATGCACAAAGAGGGAAAATAGTTTTAAAATAGGAGGAAATTTAAAAAGCAGAGAATGCAAACAATGTGGTAAAATAGAATTCCATCAAGGCTTAAATAGAATGGCCAAAAGAGAAGACAAAAGAAACAGGGAAGAAATATTTGAATAAACATTGAATTAAGATATTCCAATATTAATAAGAAACACCAAACCCCAGATTCAAGAAACTTAGATAAAATGAGCAAGATAGGAACAAAGGGAGAAACACACACACACACACACACACAAATTCATACACATTATCATTCAAACTACTAAAAAACAAACACACACACAAAAAAATCTTAAAACACCCAGGGAAAAATTCTCATATATGAGGTGTAATTGAAATAAATATATGGTGAAGGTTTAAATTTTAAAGAAGTTATTACAGTGAAAGATACATTGCCCCAAACCCTCTAAAATGGTCCCTCTCACCTCAACCACACTTACTCCATCTTCTTGCCGCCTCCTGAAGAAGTTCTGGATGTCTTCTTCATGAGTGTCTGTTTGAGATGTGATAAAAAACACGGTGAATCCTCCTTCTGGGAACAAAAAGCCAGCCATGTGCAGACATCAGTGTGTCACAATCCATCTCATTCACAGGGTCTCACACTCATGAAAGAACTTCTCCAGACAACAACAAGAAAAATGGGATAAATGTATTCAAAGTGAAAGGGGATTAACGGCAATAATTCTTTTACTGTAATAATTTTTAAAATTTAAACATCCACTAGTTTTTTTCCATTATATCTTGAAGTTTGCACATCAGAAATGGACATTTTAAAATGATAAAAAGAAATAAACTTACAAGCCAGAAGTCTTTACTTAGTGAAAATAAAAATCAAGAGTTTTCTCACATACACAAGATGGGTTCTCATAGTAGGTACTGATGATCCTCTGGATTTCTGCTGGATCTGTTGTGACATCACCTTTATTCCTAATTGCATGCATTTGAATCTTTTGTTTTCCTTTTTTGATAAGATTTTCAATGGGTTTATCAATTTTCTTTATTTGTTTGAAATACCAACTCTCCTGATTTATTGATTTTTTTGTATCATTCTCTTAGTCTCCATTGCATTGATTCCTGTTCTGATCTTTATAATTTCCTCCCTTAAGTTTAGGTTTGTCTTGCTGTTCTTTTTCTAGAGGCTTAAGATTCAGCATTAGGCTGTTTATTTGAGCTCAATCTGTTTTCCTACTATGAGCATTCACTGCTATAAATTTCCTTCATGGAACTGTTTTTATTGTGTCCCACAGATTCCTGTATGTTGTATTGGCATTACCATTAAATTGTAAAAAGTGTAATTTCTTCTTTAATTTCCTCTGTGACACATTGGTTGTTCAGGAGAGTGTTATTCAATTTCCAAGTTTTTGTGAAGTTCTTGTGGTTTCTTTTGTTATTGATCTCCAGTTTAATTTCACTATGGTCTGATAGTATACATGGGATAACATCAACTCCTTTGCATTTACTTAAACATGTTCTTTGAGTTAGTGTGTTGTCTATTTCGGAGAATGACCCATGTGCAGCCAAAAAGAATGTGTATTTTGATTTTGTGGGGTGGAACATTCTGTAGACATCTGTTAAGTTCATTTGTCCAAAAGTTTGATTCAGTCTAATATTTTTGTTGATTTTTTTTGTCTAGATGACCTGTCTATTTGAGAAAGTGGTGTATCAAGGTCCCCCACTACTATTGTATTAGTGCTTATTTGATTTTTCATGTCCCGTAATATTTCTTTTGCATAGTTGAGAACATTAGTATTTGGTGCTTATATATTTATGACTGTCACTTTTTCTTCTTGGATTTTTCCCTTTACAAGGTTGCAGTGAACTTCTTTGTCTCTCTTAATTAGTTTTGGTTTGAAACTCACTTTGTATCCAAGTAAGATAGCTAACCGTACTTTTTCTGGGTTCCTGTTACATGGAGAACTGTTTCCATCTTTCTACTTTAGTCTATAAGTTTCTTTGTGAACTAGATGCAATTCTTGTATACAGCATATTGTTGGATTTTGCTTCTTAATCCATTCTGCCAGTGGATTTCTTTTGATTGGTGAATTGAGGCCATTAACATTGGTGATTATAACTGATATGTGTTGACTAGTCATCATGGTGATGTTATTCTGTTGTTGGCTCTTTTTAATTTTCCCCCCCTCCCTTTAAGTTTTTGCCTTGCCTGCTCGGTTTGTTCTGTTGGGCCTAATGGAGTTGTGATCTTCATTGTCTTTTTCTAGGATATTATTTAGAATTTTTTGCAGTACTGGTTTGCATTCATGAAGTATCTCAGGTGTTCTTTCTCATGGAAGTTATCTTACCTCCCCATCAATTTTGAACAATAGCTTTTCAGGATACATCAGTCTAGGTTGGAGGTTGTTTTCTTTTAGGGCTTGAAATACCTCACTCTAGGCTCTCCTTGATTTGAGAGTTTGGGTTGAAAAGTCTTCTGTGATTCTGATGGGCTTTCTTTTGCATATGATTTGTTTATTTTCTCTAAAAGAAACTTCTTGTAGTATTCTTTTCTTCTGTTGGGTTTCTGGCATTTTGATTATTATACATCTATGTGTAGAATTTTTTATCATGGCTAGTTGGGGTCCTATATGCCTCACTTATCTGTATGTCAAATTCTTTTGCTTTGTGTTGGAAGTTTTCTGTCATTAATTCTGTGAACAGTTTTTTAATGTTACTTGTGCATTCTTCTTCTTTTTCATATTATTCTTCTTTGTATCATCTAGTAGTTGTTGGATTGAATTCTCATGGTCCCTTACCATTTTTAAGAGATCCTTCTTTTCATGGTCACTGATCTCCATCCTGTGTTCTACATCTGATATCTTATTTTCATATTGGCTCAGTCTGTTATATAAGCTTTCAATAGAATTTTTAATCTCCTGGATAATTATTTGAATCTGTTTCATGGATTCCATTTCTTTCCTATGCTGGGCATTCATGGCTTCTATCATGGTCCTGAGCTCATGTATTTCTTTATTTATTTCTCTTCCAGAGTCTCTAATCATGTCTTTCATGCTGCTCACCATCTCTCTAGTTATCTGGGAAATTATTTCTGCTTTGAATTTTTCTAGAGCCTCATTCGTCTGTTTTGTTACTTCCTGTGCTATCAGTTCAGGGTGTCCAGGTGGTTGATTATCAGACTTTTCCACCTCATTTCCCAAAGAATTTGTCCTTGGTAAGCTGGAAGTCTGTGTTTGTGCTTGAGCCTTGTTTGAATGTCTTCCCATTTTTATTTTTGTTGTTGGTACTGTCCTTGGTTTGATGCCTAGGTTAATATTTTGATCTTCCTGTTATAGCTTGTCTTTAGGTTTTGAGTCTCTAATGACTCTGAGGCCATCTGTTTTTCATTATACCAGGAAGTACAACTGATTAGATCAATCATAACATATTAGCCCAAGTGATACAATCAGCAACACAAAAGCATCATTCACAGTTTAGAAAATTAGAATTTATGGTAGTTATTAATCCTTCACCTTTAACTGTGTGAATTCAATCAAAATCAAGGCAAGAGTTCAGGACAATGGCCTTTATGCCCCCCTGAACTTCTGTGGTATGAATCCAGGTACAAACATAGCCAGGAGGCAAGTGGTGAGTGTGGGTGCATGGGTGCTGCAGACACCTATGTGGGTCCACCTCTTCCCAGTCTGCTGCACGGTTTGAGTGGCTCGGGGGAGAGGGCAAGTTAGGTCCATCAGTTCTGCCTCTTACGGGGCTGCTGGTTGGCGTTTCTTAATCTTCTATCCTCTCCTAGTTCTTTGCAGTCCTGGGCATTGACCTCTAATGGGCAATATTGGCCGGTGGCAGATGCTACCATATAGATGTTTTACTTTTAATTGAGCTATTCATATCAGCCCTAAATGCAAGCTCAATTTATCATATTCTGGCATTGACTCTATATTGGTTCTGAACAAAAAAGATGAAGTTTTTGCTATTATTATCAGTCATCTTTATTCCATTTGAAGCCCTGTCCACAGTGAGCTTAATAAAGTACAGCAGCAAGAAATATTTTAGGTGTTCTTGAATTATATATGGAAGAGAATTACACTGGATGAGATGCTAAACTCTTTTAAATCTGAAATTCTGTTGTTTTCTTTTTGTACCTTCACAGAAAGTGACAAGATGTGCCATAATTTCAAAAATAAAATATCATGATTATAACTGAGAAAGCCCAAAATAAGACTTAGCAGGACATTTCAGTTTCTTATAGCAAATGAACTTCATTGAAGATGGAATTCTTTCTTCTCTTATTTATTTATTTAGTTAGTGAGTGAGTGAGTTATTTGGCATAGTCAGTCAAAGTTATTCCATACAACACAGGTGAATGACCAGTAGCCCACTCTGAGTCTCATGAGATACAACTATTATAGAAAAATAATTGACCTGAAACCCCAGAGAATATAGGAAATTATAAGTTCTGACTGATATATTTTGTTATCTGAGACTAGCAAGGAATGATAACAGACACCAGGGAAAGAAAGCTTCATTTTCCTTTTGATTATTATGTGTAAATAATGGAACAAATGAATAATATAGAGAACAATATAGATATATATTGAACATATAGATCCCTCTTTCTGAACTCTTGATGTGAAGCCACAAAATGAAAATATCTACGCATTCTTCCCAAAAAAAATTAAAAAGGAAAAAATAACTCTCTTTTCGAATGAAAAATCTGATTTTGTATAAATTTATAGGTAGCATTTATGAACTTTAGATATTTTATTCTAATAGTAAATACTTAGAGCCACAAGTATCTAAATTATTCACATATGTGTAAAACAATGTGATAAAAAGAAAGAAAAACTTAACTTTGAAACAAAGTAAAGTAATTAAAACTTTCAGAATGCATAATGGCTTTTGCACGCTAATGCCCCATCCAGCTCTAAATCTTATTATGCTTGACAGCATAATGATAATAAAATTGACTTCCCAATTTTGTTTTCAATTTTTATGTGTATTTCAAGGCAAGTCTAATGAGATATATTAAAGATACAAAGATAACATATGTCAAAACTGAGAAAAATCAAATTCTATAGTTATGCCAATTATCAAATCTCCAGCCACATTTGTCATTCCTTTTTACTATCATTACTACTTTAGAGTTATTTAGACACATAATATCTTAATGAAAAACAGAATCATAGTTTAATTTTGAATAATGGCTTACAATACCTAGAATATTGAAACAGGTATATATAGCCAGAACAAAATTTAGATTGATTTAGTTAAGAATAGAACAAATAAACTCTTAAGAAAACTAAAAGTAGAATAAAGATATTTTTAACAAAGAATTTTAATAAAGAATTTTTGTATTCTACCATTCTTTGGCTAATTATCATCAGTTTCGGATTCCTATAGTGTATTTCATATCTATATCTAATTCTATGGCACAAGTGACCAGATATTGGTAGAGTATTGTAAAGAACTCTAAGATTTCCAAGGTCACAAAATTATAAGAAATGTTTTAATACTTATCATAACTGGGCACAAAAACATATTCACTGATTTGGGTCAGATTCTAGGTGCCAGAACTAAAGGCAAAGAATGGAAAGATGAAATAAATACAATGTGTAAATTACAAATATAGATTCATGAATAGGGGAGAGGGAGCAGAGAAAGCTCTCACACCACAATATGATCTCAAAAGGAGTCGAATTCCGGTGTCTAAATCTGGGTGATGCCATTTGCCTGATTTTTGAGCTTCAGTGTACATTTTTAACTGTAATGTTTAGTAGTCTCACCTAAAATATAAGAATCATATTTGTCAAAGGAGTTGAGTCAATGAAATTGCAAAGGCTCAATGAAATTGCTGAGAGAATAATTATTCAGTAATATTGGGTGTAATATTGCTATATCAGTAGGGAGTATGGGTATGAACATCATGGACTCAGTTACAAAAATCAATGTTGTAAGCATTTTGAATGTTATATTAAAAATAACAAATGTTTTCATTGCTCTGACAGTCTAAAATATGATATTCCCCTACTTCTGATATGGGTGAGGAATTTTTATTTGGCCTAACCCTCATGTAGATGGCAGCATCAACCCTGAAAAATTTATTTTAAAACAACTAAGGGAATCAACATTTGGAAAAAAAAAATAGCATCCCTGAGTGAATTTCCTATTTTATAACTTGATCTGAGTGCAGGCTCTAGTATCTACCAGGAGCAGTAGCTAAAACTCTGATAGAAAATTTAGTCTTACTCTGTTGAAAAAACAGCAAAGTTTATGGCAAATGAAGACACTAGAAAGTGAGAAAAGGAAATCCTACATGACTAAGACAGGAAAGAAGCTGGGATCCTGTGAACAAATTCTTTACAAATCCCTAACTAATCCTGAATCACTCAACCATAAATCTATTCTTTGCCTTTAGCTAAAATCTATCTGTGCATCAGGATTACCTGGTGATAAATGATAAAATTATAGATTTTTAAAAACCAACCCAGAAGATTATGAATTAATGAGTTGACAGTTGGGTTAAAATTTCTAGACCACTTTAATATTTTCCATAGATAATTCTCTGTAGTTTCTAGGGGTCATCTTTGCAATCCATCTTTGTACTGAAATATAACTCATGATTTTCTAAATCCAGCAACATTACCATCAAACACCCACTTGGTCAGATAAAAAACAAACAAAAAAAAATGAAACCAATCTCGTTCTTGACTCTCAACTGTTCTTTATCACCTTATATCAGCAAGTTCTATCAGCTTGGTTTTGACAATATATTTCAGATGCAATCTTATCTCTATCCTTAACTCCAGTCTCAGTTTCCATATTAGTTGGAATATTTTTCTAGTCTAAGAATGATGTGTTTTTATAATTGAATAAGTAATCTTCTATACCATTCATTTCCTACTATGTCCCCCTTGCCAGACAGAAGTCAGTGGTGTCTCTGGTTTGCATTAAGTAAAGTAGTTGCTATTATTCTTTTTTATTTACTCCACTTGTTTTTGCAAGTTATCATAATATATGAATTAAAAATGTGTTATCTTTCTAACCAGTCTCAAGTCCACTGCTTAGTTTTATTTACTACTGCAGGACATAAGACATTGCTCCATACATACTATTTAATACATAAATTACTATTGAATGAGTGAATATCTTAATGGAAAGGATCAGAAAACATGTGGAATCTATGTACAGATTCTATTATTTCAAAACGCATATATTCAGATTCGTAATGTCGATCATTATAAAATTTACATGCTTAAAAATATAAAGAAATATTCTAGTATATTTTATAATCAGCTGTTTTCTCACATATAGAAAAGCACATATTTAGCAGGACTTGTAGAGTTCTGTCCACAGTTAACCAGTTCTGAGGCAGAAACAACAGAGTAGAAGAGCATAACAGAAGAAAGCCGTTTAACCCATGTCATTCAGGAAGCAGAGAGCTTGAAGAGAGAACCTGACAATAAGGATACACAGAGTCAGGTCACACCTGCAGTGACCCAGCTCCTCCAGCACAGGCCCACCTCCGGACAACACGTGCAGCAATGAACTCATACACAGACCTATCTACTGGTAACAGTTTCTCATCATCCAGTCACCTTCAGAAAGCCCCACTTTGTAACACATGAGACTTTGCAGGGACATTTTAGATGTAAACCATAATAAAAAAATAATGGAATAAAAACAATGAGTTACAATTATATCTTAAAGGCTCTCCCTGAAATACATTTTCTCTGAGATATCATATGTAATATACATAGTTCCTTTTGGCTATTTTCTTGTTAATGATCATTTAAAAAATTAACATTATTATTGTTTCACTTATATCAGAGTAAGATTTGAGACATTATCAAAGTCATATTTATAGTGTTATTCATTTGCTCTTTAATAAATATCTTTTATACTAAACACTGTATGGCAATGTAAATATAATATTAATCAAAAATGACTTATTTTCAAACTTCTCACAGTGTCCTTACATAGATATGTAATCATAAATATATTAATAATTGTTAGTTCTATGACAGTTAGTGGAACATATATCAATGGCGATCTGATATAGCTCAGGAGATGAACGTATTTCTGACAATGTAATATTTCAAGCAAGATTTCCACCCCAACATTTTAACATTACAACTCATTCTTTAGTGTGGATGGATTTATTCAAAAGTATAACCCTGTTCCACATTAATCAAACTATGTTTTGTGGGCTGGAGTAGACAAGCATACAAAGGTATCCCTGAAAACATGAGTTTCACCTAACTTTACATGTCTGTGAAGAAACCAGAGCCTTAACCTAGCAATGCCCTGCTCCTACCTCTGCACAAGTGGTTTATTTTGAAGATGCAGCACATTTAGAGGCCAACTCGTATGTTACATTTCCAATAAAAGCCAATTTGCAAACAATTATGATTACATTTCTCTTTTAAAGAGAGGTCAGTATTTTATCTGCTAAAAGTATTTCCTCTTTATTTAGTTGGAAATCCTCATTCATCATCCAGGTGCCAAAGCAACTTTAATCATCTCAAGTTTTCCTGCAGGTAAGAGGATAAATTTTAGTCCAAAGGTAGAGAGGAGAAAAAAAGATGCTCATTAAGAGAGAATCCTATGTGCATTTTCCACACCTATGCTTTCATGTCCACACATGAATTTTAAAGCTGGAAAAAACCTATCTTGCCTGTTTTATCTCACTTTGCCCTCATCCATCCCTTCTTCTCTGAAGGCACAGAAGGCAGTGAGAACAGATCCCACATGCAGGCATAGAAGTGTTCATTTTCTGAATCTGGAAATCTCAGGTGCCAGGAAGTGGCTCTTCTCCATTTCAAATCCTCCCTCTGCTGATCATTGAAGTGATCAGCTGTGCCTCGGGCATTCACGTCAACCCTTCACTCCTTTCCTTCCCTTGGAAAGAATGATTGACTGGAGTTTGGATACAAGACTTTGTATCAGACAGATGGAGATCTGTGACAATGCAATAAATTCAAAATTAATAATAAGGTATTGATATTAGGAAAATTATGCACTTGAAAATTGTGTACTTTGGGCTTTTAAATAATTAACTAATTAAATATTTCTATCAAAATAAAATATTTACATCTGAACTAACATTACTTATCAAATTATGGTGTATAGAAAATGAAATATCAAGACATAAATATGTATTATTAATTGTCCACCACAAAAAAGGACAACTGAAAATTACTGAGGCTATCATTCAACTGATAAGGCTAGAATCATATTAAAATTATACCAAAGGAAAAAGACAAATCGGTGAAATTAAAATATAAACAATATTTATTATTTTAATAGAATAATAAAGCATCTTCTAGTGTATTTGATCAAGTAAAAAGAGAAAGGACATATATTTTATATCAGAATATTATATTATTCAGCTAATCAGCATCCTTCTGTGAAAACATAGTCATAAAGATATCACTGCTCAAATTAGTCTCTATGTTTAATCTCTATATTTTATTCATATTGAATAAAAATTTCAATAGATTCATCAAACTTTCAAAATTCACCTTAAAATGTTTTGAAACATAAAATTAAAATTTGACAAGGTATCATTTGAAGATGAAAAAAGAAGAAAAGGAAACAGATGCATAGAAAGAAGTAGAAAAAGAGGAAAGTAAGAAAAAGCTGGAGAAGAGAAAATATTCATTCTACTACCACATACCTTAAAATTTCTGCAAAACTGTAATACTCAAAAGGTAGTATTAACACAAGAGTACAGTAGACTAACAAATCTTAAATTTGACCCATGCACACATAGTTGACATACAAAATAAAATGAAAATATGAGAAATTAGTGCTTTTGCCAATAGCTTGCTCTTAACCTTCAGGCACTTTATATAAAGGACAGAAGTGAGAGTGGAATGAAAAGAAAACAGAAGCAAAGTTGCAGATAGAATCTTTATCATTTGCAAGTCTCTTTCCTTATAAGCAAGAAGAGAAATGGATCTAGAAGATGGCATGAAGTCAGAGGAGAACATTTTAAATAATATGGAACAACCCAGAACATGACTGTGTACTCGTGGAGATTATCCAGTGTAGGAGGAATTATTGATACAGGAAAAAGGATAATTTGTGAGTGAATATTTGAGTAGGTGGGAGAAGAGTTAATATAGAGCATTAATGATGGAATGGTTTAGAAGTAGGGAAAATATTTCCGTTTTACAGGGAAGGGAACAATTCAGCAACAAATGATGTTTATGATAGAGACATGAGGGATTCCTATCTGATTGCCGACTTTATTCTCACTAGCTATAAAGTGTCAACTTTATATTATTTTATGGGAACAAAAATAAATGATGCACGCAAGGCTTTGAACATATTAGCTGTTGCTTAATTAGTACACCATAAATTATAAATATTCTCATGCACTGATATATTCTGAACAAAGTACCTGTGAATCCATTAGAATGGGCTGAACTTTGTGTAGATTACCAGGCTGCCTTTTACAAGTAAAAAGTATAATTCTAATAGGGGAAAAAAAAGCATAAAAGAGTTAAAAGATTAGGATTTAGAGAAATTAAAAATTAGCCGGGTGTGGTGGCACACACCTGTAATCCCAGCACTCGGGAGGCTGAGGCAGGAGGATTGCTATGAGTTTGAGACCAGCCTGAGCTACAGAGTGAGTTCCAGGTCAGTCTCAACTACATAGTGAGACCCTGTCTCAAAAAACAAAAAACAAAAAAACAAAACAAAACAAAATTAAAAGTTGGATTTGGGAACTTCAAATACTTATCTAACTCTGACTCTTTCCCCTCTCTAAGCCTCTGTCATTTATGAATTAGGAAAAATAATAGTATTTCACATGTAGTATTTAAAACACTACATAAAATATAGATACAAAACATTTATAATGGACCCTCATATTGCTGTTATTATAGCATTTCATAATTTAAAAATAATATTTACAAGATTTATGGAGTTTTCTTATATTTTATAGTTAGCATGCAATATTACTTTGGATAAATTAGCTTTCTAGGTATCATTAAGTAATTTTTTTCTACAGGTAGAAAATAATTATTAATCATAATAATGACAATTATTTATATCTTTTTTATCTCACCAAGCTATGTCATGACATTGAGCCTTACAGTTTAATCCATGATTTAATTGAGATAGCAGTGAAAGTCAAATAACATGCAAGGTGCATAAAATCACATCTTTTACATGGTAAATAAATATTAGTAAAAGTGAGCTACTATAAGAAAGCATGGACCCCAACGTAGGCTGTGGAATCACAATATTAGACTCAAAGCTGAGTCTACTACTTAACAGATGTGACCTTGGGTAAGTGCTTAATCTCTGGGTTTCAATTTTCTCATCTCTAAATTGGACAGGAATAATAGTGTGTTGAAGGATCTCTTTTGTTACATATGTATTCTATAATCACATAATTATATTTCCTGGGAATTTAATTTGTTATTAAATAAAGAAAATCAACTTAAAATATCAGAACTTGGGTTTAAATCTAGGTCTCCTAGCCCTAGTCTCATGCTTTCTTCTAGTTACAGGTAAAGATCCTACTCCACACAATTTTCTCTGTCCTGACCTACTCCAAAGACAGACAATCATCCTGCTTTTTGATAAGTATCAAGGAGTCAAGGCGTCAAACAGGTCAGAGGGGCAAAACAAAGTATCATCCTAGCACACTCATCCTCCCTTCATTGCCAGTGGGTAGCTGTTTACCCACATGCATTCCTCCTTTTCTCTCTGCACCAGGCAACGAGCAGAGAATAGTGCCTATTGCATTCTCAGAAAGCCTCTCTGAGCCCAGAGCTACGTTTGCAATATGACATCTAACTTTCTGAAGAATCAAGCCGATTCTATTTTTCTTCATCTTTGTTTAAACCAAGGTAGCTCAATTACTTGACCTTGAGTCGTAGTTTTTTAAAAAATGGTAAAGCAAAGTTCTCACAAACAAAACTCTTTGGAGATCAAGTACTTGGAAATACCACACTGCTGGTCTTTTTATTTTCAGTTCCTCTGGTAACAAATGCAACATGAGGGCTCTCCACATCTTTCAGTCCTGCTGCTCTTAGAGTTTTATTCACCATTTCAAACATTTTTAAGAACTCAAAGGATTCTAAGTTTGATGTGTGTGCTGCAGTTAACAAAACCGCGTCTCCTATCTGATGTAAAGCACAGAGGAATTTTGAGTTTTGGAAGTAGTGCTTTTCGCCAGTGTAAAAGCTGGGAAAGTGTATAAGCGAATGGCAGACAACCACTCCAAAGAGGCTAGGAAGTCACTGGCCTCGGCAGTTTGTCTCCCCAGTTTGCTTCCTCCTGAAATGCTTTCTTCACACTCCCCTCCACAGCTTCCCAGTTCAGGTGTTCGTGTTCTTATTTAGTTCTGGAACTCGGCATCAGATTATCGGTCTAGTAATAGGAAAATAAGTCAAAAGAGATCATCAAGGATTTTTCTTGACCCCTGCCAATTAGGATCAGAGAGAGACTAAGATTTAGGGCTGTGTCCATATCAGTTCTTCCACTTAAAAGTTGAGAGCGACCAAAGGACTCACTGAACCTCTTAGTCTCTTTTGTTGTATTGGTAAATTTATCATAATAAGAAAGTAATATCTAACTCTTAGAGGAATCATGAGATTTAAATGAGTCAGTAAATGAAAAGAAATTCTTACCACTTTAGGTACACCATATAGTCTTCTTTTTTCTCATCGAGTTTATTTGTACATTTTAGGTATAGAGTATAGTTATATTCATCATTGGGATCTTGTACTTTCACATGACAGGTCTTGATTGGTACACTGTATATTCTTCATTAATACTAGACCATGTTAATATTATTTGTATCATTTGAATTCTGACTGCCATGGATTAGTAGGAGGAGGATCTGGGTGATGGAAAGAGGCAGTACCTGGGTCTTTGTGTCTGTTTGTAGTTATCAATGGAGCTAGATACATCTGTGCTCTTTCCATAAATTCTCCCTTTTGCCTGGGGAAAAACCCAATACATTTATTACTTGCCATGACATCAAATGATTCATTAATTGACTCTAAGTATTATCGGATGACTAACAACTCTATAATTCTACCTTGCAATGACTCTGTTTCTTCTTCAGATTGATCTAAGAATAATGTCTTTGTCTTGGCTTTTGCTAGTAAATATTGCCTTATCATAACTCTGTTTGAGTTTATAGTATGGGAGCCAGCTTTGGACATGTAAATCACTACAGGAGAAAAAATAGACTAGCCCTTACATTCCAGATAAAATTGGTAAGATTATGAGAAGATATAAAGGTTAATACATGGTAGAAATGCACTTTGATAAAAATCAAAGCCATATTTGTTCATTCTTTACTCAGAAAACTTCATAGATGGCTTTCTCACAATTCCATTCTCTCTAAGTTTCAAATGTCATTTTAACTAATACTTAGCTCTTGTGTTCATTTTAATTTTCCTTTCTGGAAAACAATAGCAAAATTTAAACACAAAGAATAGGGAAATTGGGCTTACCAGACCTGAAATAAGAATTTAATAAATGGCCTTTTAAGTTTATTTATTCATACTTGCTGTTATATAAACACACACACACACACACACCCACCCCTCTATCAGTAGATTCATTGATTGATTTTTAGAGTAGGTATAGAATATATTTGTTGAAGAATCTGCATGTAGCCAGAGTGGAAGAGCATATAATGTGTTAGTTAAGAATAAACTTATTTAACTGTTTTGGAATCTCAGAGTTTTACACTTGTGTGTTGGCATTTAGGTATGAACAATCATCTGTTTAAAAAATTATTTACAGCTTTTCAAATCTCCATAAACCTATAAAATAATTAAAAATTAAAGGATTTTATTTAAAAAATACAGATTCCAATTCTGTATTGTGTGACTTTGTGCAAATCTCTTATTATCTTTAATCTCAGCCTCCTCATCTGTATGCGAATAACACCTTATTATAGTAACTGACACATTAATTAAAAATATAACCCACAAAGCTCACATGGTGAGAAAGACAGCCACTGGCAGGCTCTGAATGTTTCCCAGTTACTACAGGTTGTCATTATGCTTCCAGTACTTGATTCGTGTTCTCACTTTGGGCAAAATCTGCACTTCTTGATGTTATTTCTGAAACATCTATCATGATACAACCTTTGTTTTCTCCTTTGTGTCATCCCGTGCTATTTCTATATGATACTTTCAGTTGTAGGGATTTTGCAGTTCTGAGTTCAGGAGCTGTTCTAATATCATAGGGTCTTTGAGTGTGTCCTCTGTGTTAGGAACCTTGGGAACCTTCCTGCTTTCTATTTTCTTCTCTGTATCTTACCCAGCTTCCAGATTCATTCTCTTTACCAATTCTTTTGTCATACCTTCTATGACATCCCATAAATGAATTTGGTGTTTCTTCTTTGCATTCTGTGACACTCTTTACACAATTGCTAACATAACGCTTAACCCAGTGTATTTTAATTCCTAATTCCGCATTTGTTTATAAACTCTTTAAGACAGAAAGCTCTTTTCTGTTCACTTTTCTATTCTCAAACCATAGCAAATAGGTAAATAATAGATGCTCAAAACAGATTTGTAGAATTAATTCTAATAAATTATAATAAAACAAAAAATAAAACAATATATCATCTTATAGCAATCTGATATTATTTACAAATCAGTTCTTGAAAATAATAAGTAAGTGTAAGGTATTTAATCTTCTTTAAAGATTGAACCTGAGGTCTGTATTGTAAAAAAGGATCTTTTGCCAAATTTTTGAATATATATTTAATATGATATTAAATTGAAAGTTTCTGCTGAGAGGAAAAAATACTGCAGGTATCAGTATTGAGAGTATGAAAGAGTTTCTCCTGCATAAAGTTGTAAAGCCACTAGTTGAGAACTGGTTGTAGGTTTCCTGAATCCCTTCCGTCATATCTGGGGTAAGGGACACAAAAGGAATTTACAAGTATGGTTGCTATGAGAAGAACCAAAACAGTAATAAATTCTCTCTCTCTCTCCACACCCCTCCCACACACAATTAAATGGGGGAAAGGGCTCAATTCCTTTTCATTAAACTTCTCAAACCTAAAATTAAATAGCTTCAATTGGACCACTCATGGAAGTTAGTATGTGTAGCCTCAAGTCTGAAATATCTGGCACCCTGTAGGAAATCTAAAAGGCAAAAGAGATGCCCCAGTAGACTGCTTGGTGGGGGAGGAGTGACTCATGATATTAGCCTGTGCTCTTTGTCAAGGGCAAAGGTGTGTGAGCTTTTCCAAGTTGTGGGCTGTGCGGCAGAGACAGCCAGAGTCCAGATTTGTTCTCTTACCTTCAGGAGAACTGCATGAAGGTCAGGAAGATTCTAATTGAGCGAGTTCTGTATTAACAGACTCCCAAAGGCGGGCAGCAGCACCCAGAGGCAAGCGTAACATCTGCATGCAAACGTTCTGTATGGCAGCCTCTGCACAGGTACGAAAGCCCCATAGAATATTCACTGTTCCCTATCTACCTGTTCAAAATGCACAGAAGAACTTTATGACAATGCCAAGTTAGTGAAAAAACACCTTGGGACCTTTGTACTTTTTTCTTTCAAGCTTCAACCCCAACTTCAGAGTAAGGCAAGAGAGAAAAAAGGAAAAATGAAAAGCCAACTATGTTTCCTTCTAGAAAGACAAATGCCCTGCATATGTTGTGAAAGCCAACA
This sequence comes from Fukomys damarensis, assembly GCF_012274545.1. Lineage (NCBI taxonomy): Eukaryota > Metazoa > Chordata > Mammalia > Rodentia > Bathyergidae > Fukomys > Fukomys damarensis. The sequence goes on along the minus strand of NW_022900947.1, from coordinate 20,064,075 downwards.
TGAATCCAGGCATGGGGGGCACACCCTGCAGAGCTCGAGAGAATGAGGCAGGAGAATTTCAAGTTTGAGCCCAGCTCAGGAAGTTTAGAAACTTAGTGTGACCCACTCTCAAACAAAACAAAACAAAAATAATAATACTGGGATGAGTGTGTATCTCTGTGAAGGTCATAGGTACAACCCCCAGTAGCATAAATCAGTAAATGCTTAAACACCCAATGTGAATATAATTCTTTTTTTTTCTCATTGAGTTTATTGGTACATTCTAGGTATACAGTACAGTTACATTCATTACTGGGATCTTGTACCTTTACATGACAGGTCTTGGTTCTCATTTTTCCCCTTATCCAAGCCCTCCCTTAACCCCTCCTCCCTTTCCTATTTATAAATACTTTATTTCCATTTTCTCATGGTTTTTTTTCTTTTGCCTTATAACCTTTCCCTTACCTTTCCCACTTCCGCTATACCTTTAGCCCTTTTCTTTCTATTTCACGTTGTCATTTATATCATTAGGATCTTATGTGCTATTATAGTTTTTCACTTCAGAAAAACTATTCAGTGTTTATACATGTGTGACTTATTTATTTCACTTAGGAGTATATCCTCAATATGTATCCATTTTCCTATGAATGAATCTAATTTCTCATTCTTTATGGCTGAGTAGTATTCCATTTTATAGAAAAACCACATCTTCTTTATCCAGTTTCCAACTGATGGGCAAACGTGATGTTTCCAAATTTTAGCTATTACAAACTGTGCTGCTATAAACAGGTGTGCATATATCACTGTGATTTGATTATTTTAATTCTTTTGGAAGAATCCTCAGAAGAGGGATGGCTGGGTCAAATGGAACCTCTAGTTCCAGCTCTTTGAGGTATTTCCATATTGATTTCCATTGTGGTTGCACCAGTCTGCACTCCCACCAAAAATGGAGAAGGGTTCCTTTTCCCCACAACTCCACCAACATTTGTTATTGGCTGATTTCTTGATAGCAGCTATTCTTTGTGGGGTGAGGTGGAATCCCAGTGTTGTTTTCAACTGCATCTCTAGAATGACCAGTGATGTAGAAAATTTTTTCATATATTTACTTGGTGCTTTTACTTATTTGTCTGAGAAATGTCTGTTCATTTCATCTGCCAAATTTTTTATCAAGACTTTATATTTGGGGTGGCTGTTTTTTTTTTTAGTTCTTTATGTATTCTATATAATAGTCCTTCGTCTGAGGACCAGCTGGTAAAATTTTTTCCCACATTGTAGGCTGTCTTTTAGTTCTATTGACAGTTTCTTTTGCAGTACAGCAGCTTTTTAATAAGATGAGATCCCAGTTGTTGATTCTTTCTTCTTGTTACCGAGGATTTATTCATCAAGTCTTTTCCTATGCCAGTGACTTCAAGAGTTCTGCCTAACTTATCTTCCAGCAAATTTAGAGACTCTTTTTAAATATTTAGATCTTTAATCCACTTGGGTTTTAGTTTAGTGCATGGTGAAAGATAAGGCTCTAGTTTTAATCTTTGGCAGGTTAAGATCCAGTTTTTCCAACACCACTTATTATTAAGAGGCTATCTTGCCTCCAGTGAGGATGGTTGGCTCCTTTGTCAAAGATGAGGTAGCTGAATACATCTGGAGTTGTTTTTGTAGCTTCCAATTTATTCCACTGATCCTCAGGTCTGTATCTTTGCCAGTAACATGCTGTTTTTATCACAGTGGCTTTGTAGTATAGTTTAAAATTGGGAATTGTTATACCCTGTGACATGTCTCTGTTGCCTAGGATGGCTTTTGCTATTCTAGGTCTCTTCTCATTCCAAATGAATTTTTGGATTATTCTTTCTAGTTCTGTGACATATACTGTTGGAATTTCAATATGCATTGCATTTAATCTGTGTAGCAGTTTTAGTAGTACAGCCATTTTCACTATGTTGATTCGTCCTAACCAGGAGCAGGGGATATCTTTCCATTTTCTTATATCCTCTTCAATCTCTTTTTTTTCAGAGTGCTGTAGTTTTCAGTTGTAGAGGCCTTTTGCTTCTTTCATTAGATGGATTCCTAGATACTTCATTTTTTTGGATGCTATTGTGAAAGGAATTTTTTCCCAATTTCTCTCTCAGTGAGTCTGTTATTTGTGTACAGAAGGCTACAGATTTTTGAATGTTATCCTTGTGTACAGCTACTCTGCTAATAGATTCCGTGAATATAATTCTTCAAGAGGTACAAAGACAATGAGCTTCAAGAGAAAAAATATTTGATTTTAAAATGTGGGAAAGAGATTTATACAGTAAATCAAAATTAACTTTAAAATTTCTTCTCTGTATTTAACTGTTTTAAATAAGTTAAACCCCAAAGACAATAAAGAAATCTTTGGTCATAACTTCAGTTTCAAAAATATGTTAGGATACACAGAACGCCAAACTCCATAGCACCTTTGCAGCAATAATCAGATGGGAACTGGTGTAAGCAACATATGGCAATCCTAGATTATCCCCCAGATCCCAAAGGAAGTTTCAAATTTAAATTTTAGCAGGAAAACAAACAAGGACCCTAATCAAATTATTTATATTCAATTCACTAAGAAAAATTTTCCTTCATATAGGTAATAAATAAGACAACTCAAACAGTTATCTTTAACACAATTGATTCTAGGTGGAAAGTTAACAGAGAAATGTAGTAGGCAAAAAAAGAAAAAGAAAAAAAGGAAGGAAGGAAGAAAGAAAGGAAGAAAAGGGCTAAAGGTGTGAGAAAGTGGGAAGGGTGGGGGAAAGGCAATAAGGGAAAATAAAAAAAATATGAGAAAATGAAAAAATGGAAATAAAGTGTTTGTAAATGGGGAGGGGAGGAGGGGGTGAAGGGAGGGCACAGATAAGGGGAAAAAATGAGTACTAAGACCTGTCATGTAAAGGTACAAGATCCCAATAATGAATGTGACTCTACTGTATACCTAAATTGTACCAATAAACTCAATGAAGGAAAGAAAGAAAAAAAGAAAGAAAGTCTGAGGGGGCTCCTACACTGTTTTGTCATAAAATGTAGCTGGAAAAAACTGATCACTTCATCTTTTAGACAAACAAGCAGGGGCCCAGTAATGTAAGTTAATTTCCTCATGATCAAAAAATTTGTAATAAATTTAAGCCTCAAACATAGGTCTTTCAATTTCAAATTTTTTGTCTGAGCTTTGCTTTCCAAGGCAAGTGTGTATCAAGAATGCCCCTTAATGGTCCCTGGTCCCTAGTCAGTGGTACTACTGAGAAGTAGCAGAACTAAAGATGGGACCTAGTGGCAGGTGTTTATGTCATTGGGACCTCCCCCACCCTCTCCCCCTGGCCGGAAGTTGGCATGTTTGCTTTACAATGTACTTTTGCTGTGACATTCTGCCAAGGGACCAAAATGCTCACTACACAAGATCATCAACAGAAACTTCCAAAATTGTGAGCCTAACTAAGCTTTTTTTTTTTGTAAATTGATTACCTCATTAATTTGTTATAGTAACAGAAAGCTGACACACTCACAATCAAATAATATGTGGTAAAATTGTGCCTCCAACCAGGTCTTTGTATTCTTAATTCTGAGGTCTTTTCTCACAGCTTGCCACCTAGAGCAAGAATGGCATGGTGCTCTCATGTATCTCAGCTTTAGTTTTGGAGAAGCACATTAAAAACAAACTGTGAGAGAATAATCCTGAGAGCCAAAGAAAGAGAAAGACTGACAATTGAAAATAAAGAAAAATAAAATATTTCGATTAGGAAAAACTTAGTGTCCATAGGTTTTTAATTTCAGGAGGATGAGAATAAAGAAATGAGCAATGAAATAGCATAAACTTTCACACATACTTGAAGAAAACTTCCTAAAGATATGACGGACTTGAAATTGAGAAAGAGCCTGTTAAAACTTTGAGCTTCTCTGAAAGAGGGAATGTTCTAATGTATAAGGCATTACCATAATTTCTGGGCTTTTTCTGCAGAATATAGGACCCATGGTTTAGAGTAAAAAGGAAATACCCTTCTCCTCCCTTATGAGGAGTTTTCTGTGTGGAGGAAGGCATCCTGTCCTTTCTCACTCACTCCATTCCCACTCATTTTGCTGCAAGACACCATTAGGCCCAGCTGTGCTCAACAGTGATAACGGAAAGGGATGGTGGAAGACTTGATGACTATGACAACAGAGCAAGACTCCATACCCAGATTTTATGCTGAGAATGTGAAAGAAAAAGACCTCCTGGGTGGGGCAAGAGGATTTCAAGAGGCACTGCCTTGTTGCGGGGAGGGGGGCGGTCAGCCTCACCACTCCTGCCTTGGCTTTGTTTCCCAGAGATTAACAAAGATATGGGGTCAGGAATTTTGCCTGACAGAGGCTTATCACCTCTGTGACTGGCTGAGCTCAGATTTGCAGAACTTCTCTCCACAAACACATTCTGAAACCTGCTAGGTGAATGCTATTGAGACATTAGGGGAAATGGGTAAATTGGCAGAAAAATGCAAGTGAAATGGCTTGATTGCTTACTGTGGCAGATGGCTGTTACTCTATTTAAATTGACCAGCACAGCCTGGCAAAAGATTTAAAACTACTAAGCAATACAGTGAGTCATCTACAAATTCTCAGCCTGACAGGGATGCTGTCAGCACTTCTCAAGGAGAAAATTACCATGCAATCAATAAAATGAATAAAATCATAGAATCAATTACAATAGAATCCACTGACCTGCGGGGCACAGAGTGAGCCCCTCTGATAATGCCTGCCTGAGAGTTCTTTAAAGGAGTAGCAGCTATAAACATCGGGGTAACATGACACAGCACGTGTTAGTGTGTTCCAGTGTGTTAGTGTGTTCCAGTGTGTTAGTGAGCTTTCCATTACTATGACAAAATAACTAGGATAAACAACCTAAAGTAAGAAAGATTTATTTTGGCTCATGGTTTCATTCCATGGTTGCTGGGCCTCATCGGTTTGGGCTTTTGGAGGCACAGTATGTCATGGCAGGAGTGTGTGGTGGAGGAACTTGCTCTCCTCATGGTGGCCTTGAAGCAGAGAGAGATAGAGTTTAGCCCCCCAATATCCCCTTCAAAGACCCCACCCAATGATCTAACTTCCTCCCTCTAAATCCCACCTCCCAAAGGTACCACAGCAATGCATGGTGGTGACTAATCCTTAAACATATGGGCCTCTGGAGTCTACTTCAAATCACAGCATCAGTATTTAAAACATCTAGCAAATTACAGAAGTCACATTTGCCATCTGTGTGTTTTTGTGTATGTGTGAATAAAAAGAAACACAAATATGTATTACATTTATGTAGTTAAGAAACTTCACTAAATAAGTACTTTCCATGTGGCTATCTTATCACTATCATCCACTATGTGGGTGTAGGAGAACCAAATAAATGTCAGAAACTGACAATATAGACTATTCCCACTAATTAATAACGCTTGGAATAACAGATGAAATCTTTATCCCTCCTTCCCTTAATCACATTAGTATACGTGAGCAATAATCATGAACTTTTTTTAGGTAGAAAAGACATTAATAAATTTAACACACCCTATAGTAGCCCAAGAAGCAACAGATTAGAAGCTCAGTTAAGGTATAGGCCTTATATTAAGGCCTCAGTTAAGAAGTATAGGTGTACTTCTGCCTATATGTTCTTGGAAAAATTGATTGGCTCTCTTTCATCATCTATGAAATAGAATTTAAAATTCTTTCTCTACCTTTTTCATAGAAATTACTATGGAGATGTTGAAAGCAAATGTCGGTTAGCTTGCTTAGGAAGCAATGGGGTCTTATTAGGACACTTCATCACTGATACAGCACACAATAATAAATGCCAGGTTCAGAGCCAGAAAAACTGTTAACAGAGAAAAGCCTTTTAGTAAAAGATGTTTTTAAAAAAATTCTTACTTTCAATTATGAAATAATCAATACAGACAAACATAGCAAAAAATATACGACATATCCACCAATGAAAAAAATATTAAATTGTTCCATACTTGTTTAAATATCATTTAGAACAGTTAGAAAGGGAGAAAGGAAGAAAAATAAAGAAAGAGGAGGGTAGGAAAAAAATGGCAAATTGTACATATGCCAAAAAAAAAAAAATCCTCATTCATTATTCTTCAGTAGCTCTACAATCTCAACTACTCTTCACCATGGTATACATTATTTTTCTATATGTCTATCTAACTTCTGTCAAACATATTCTTTGATGCATATAATTTACTGGATAAGAAAATATTCTTAAAGGATATGAATATTATTGCACTCTGCATATCATTTTGCAGATTCTGTTTTCACAAAGTGCTGTGTTTTAAGTACAGATTTTTATGTAATAAGGATTGTATAATAAGTGCAGATTTCTGCTTCTTTCCCTTGGGGATTCTACTTTTAAATTCTTTATCCATTTATGCATTAGACATTTTTATAGATTGTGAAGTTTGTGTATAATCTAGATATCAATTATTGGTTGGATTTTTCAGCTCCCAATATTTTATTGATTTCTAATTTTATTACATCATGATTTGAACTAGTATTTGATAGAGTCTGGTTCTTCTAACTTTATTTATTTTGATTTCTGTTCTCTTAAATGGTCAGTCTTTTCCAAAGTTCCATTTGTTCTTAAAAACATTGTATTCACTAACATTGAGTTCAATCTTTACATATGTTTATTAGGGCAGGCTTTTGTAGCACTATTAAAACCATCGATAGCCTTTATAATTTAACTACTCAATTTTTATTGATGGGAGTATTAAGTTTTTGAAAAATAACTGTTTATTAGTCAATTTTTATTGGAATTTTCTGACTTTTGGCCTGAACTATTTCAGCTATGTTGTTTGATGTTTACTGATAAAGATTTAGGTTTCCTCAATTTTTTTCGATTATAAGTCATGCTACACTGAATATTCTTGTGCCTAAATTCTCATACACACATGTACATGTCAGTGGGATAAACTCCAAAGAGAATTAGGTTATAGCATTTGTAATTTTAATGAGAAAGATTTTATAAAAGTGATCCATCGGACAATGTAAACTCAAGAAAATGATTAGAAGAATCTGCCTCATTTAAGCTGAATACATGCTGAGCACTAATAGTAACTATCTTTGAAAAATAGGGACCCTTGTTAAAGTTGAAATCTTAAAAAAATTTTACCTTCTACTCTTCCAACTGCAACTCTTTGCAGCCTGATAAGGTGGCTGCTTTCACCAGAGAATCCTAAAATAGATCCATTTCCATTTTCAGGAAACTTTGATTTTGTTCTAATATTTTTTTGCCTATTCCTTTGACATTCATGGCTGTCAGTATAATATACTTAGATAAAAAGACTGAAAAGTCATATCTGCTATCTCACAAATCAGAGTGTACTTCTTAAAATGAGAGCATTAGAGATAAACTGCCCCTCTTTTGCCAGACACATAACACAAAAGGATTTTGGAGTCTTTGAAGAATGTCCTCGATAAATTTCTGCAAGTTCCAACTTTCATCTTCTTTAGCAGTATTACCATGTTTTCTCTGAATCACTAGTATAAGTTGTGCCACTAAGTGCAAGCACCCATTTTATCTACTTGAGGCCAAAGGCTAAATGAAGACATCCAAACTATACTATGATTGAATTCTTTCTGAAAAAGAATGCAAAGTTGCATGGCTTATCTTTAAAACATCTTCTGGGGGAAAGAAACTTCCATGGGCTGCGGAGAAGAGGCAAGAAATAAAGTTGACAGCATTGAAATTCTTTCCCGGGACTTAAAATCTCTAAGCTTTTGAGCAATTTGTTTAATTTCCCTCTTCTTTGGTTTCCTCCCCTGTAATATCAGGACACAAGGTTCACCCGGAATGTCAGAGTATGATATAAGAAATATAGAGGAATGCCTACCTCATGCACAATCTCCGAGACTTTTGTTCGCTGCTGTTAGTGTGGAGAATCCACAACAGCTGTGGTGGGAGAATGGCAAATGAGCTCTGCTGTCTCACTCACTTGGTAACAGAGAAGCCATTATTGCTCCCCTTGAATAAAAGGTAGGATGGGTAGGGGAAGGGTAATAAGGGAAAATAAAAAAATGTGAGATAATGAAAAGATGAAAATAAAGTGTTAGTAGATGGGGAGGGGAGGAGGAGGTGAAGGGAGGGCAGGGGTAAGGGGAAAAAATGAGAATCAAGCCTTGTCATGTAGAGGTACAACATCCCAATAATGAATGTAACTGTGCTGTATCCTAAAATGTACCAATAAACTCAATTAAAGCTGAAAAAAAAGGGGGTCATACGCTCCAGAAACATTAAGTAGCCTGCCTAAATCCCACTATTTGACAGGTAGACCTGAAAGTTTAACTCAGCTTTCCTAACACCAAAGAACGTAACTTACAAAGAGGTGAACTACACAAAGTTCACTGGATTTGAAGGCTTGGGTTTGATAAAGTTCACATCTTCCTAGTAGAGGTATAGTTCTAATGTTAAGAGAAATGAGAAATTCCAATGATTTGCAAAGAAAGAGGGGGAAAAACACCCACAAACACACGTATATACACACACAGACACAAACACACACACAGTTACATTCATTAACCACTCTAAACCCCAAACTTCATACTTATATAATCCAATGCTTTTTCACCTGCTTTTTGTAAAGACCTATGTAAGCATCTAGGACTCTCAGCACATGATTGCCCATGGAAGACATCCAGCAGTTTCAACAGCAGCACTAGCAGAAGCAGTGCCAGTAGCAGTGGAGTAATGATGGCACCAGGAATTCAAGTTCAAAAGCAGGAGCTTTCAAAGGAGCTTGGAGTCGGAGCAGCAGACATGGCACCAGCCATCAATATGCAGCCACAGCCCAGAAGAATCTGATCTGACACCAAGCTTCTCTGCTACCATAAACTGTTTTCTTCAAAGCCCAACTTTAAGCCATGTATTCAATGCAGCCTTCCAGATGCATGGTCATTTTTGAAATTTCAAAGTTTTTTCTACAAGAAAATACTATCTTGGCTCATACCACAAAGCATTGGTTCAGCAGAGGTGAATGACACAGCCATAGGCTGTGCTTCTCATGGAGTCTGCAATCTAGGCATTTGAAGAGTGTGTGTCTTCCCTTGCCAGTGTGGAACCACTGAACTCCACTTTGATTGAGACTAAGTTCTGTATATCTTTTAAGAATCATTTTCTGAACAAATTCTTCCACGCTTTTCTTGATACCTTACTTCTTCTTTCCTGTTCCCAGCTAAATGATGACAGTCAGCTTTATGTGTTGGTTTGATTTGGCTACAGCCCCCAAATATTCAAGCAAATATTATTTTAGACTCTGAAGGTATTTTGCAGATGTTATAAAGGGCTGTAACACTCATTAAGTGAAGAAGATTATCCAACCTAATCTAGGGAATCTAACCCAAAAAGTTGAAAGGTTGTAAGGAAAGAGCTGGAGAGTCCCAAATGAATAAAGAAATCTTTCCTGTGAACAACATTAGTTCATGTGTGAGAGCCCAGCAAGCCCTTTCCTGATGGTCTACTTGTGGATTGCAGATTTTCCTTCCAATCCCTCACAACTGTGTAAGCAAATTCCTTACAATAATTTTATGAATAGGGGCTGGGGATTTGGCTGAGTGGTTCTGCCGCCTTCCTCAAAAGTACAAGGGTCCAAGTTCAATCCAAAAAAAAAATATATGTGTGTGTGTGTGTGTGTGTATGTGTGTGTATTCATGCATCTCTACATCAAAGGATCAAGGAACATGTCAAGGAATGTGTGAGTGAGTCAGTCAATCACTCATAAATATTGTGATTCTCTGGTTGAACCCTGACCATAAGTGCTCTGGCACTTATGACTAATTATAATTGTCTGTATTACAATTACTTTTGAGACATTTAACAGATAAACTCTTCTTAACAAGATAATGCCTGCCACATAGCAAATACTCAATTTAGGCATGCCTATTTTAATTAATTTTTACAAGTGAATGACCTTTAGTGACTAAACCTACAGGAATTAAAGTTGGGAACATCTTGTCTCTCTGTAACAGAAGGACTCTGGGCAACTTCTCTCCTGCTTTTAAGCTTTAGATCCTTTTCTTGGTGGGGTAGAAACAGTAATGATAATAATAGTACCTACCACATAGAATTGTTTTAGGACACAGGCAAGTAAGTGCACAAAAGCATGTTAGCATACTAACTGGCACATATGGAGAATTTAGTAAATATTTTATATCCTGTTCTTTTTATCATTTGAAATTTAAAGCAACTCTTTGTAGCCTTCCCTTGAGAAATATCCAATTAAATATCCAAAAAACAATTAGTCTTCATACATTTGCCTTGCTGCAGAAACAGGGATGCCTCAGGGAGTAGCAGCTTAGCTTGACTGCACTGTCCGCTGGCCTGGACCTCAACAATGGACAGCTGAGGACTAACAAGGTGACGATCCCCCTCCAGAGCTCTCTCACAAATGCATGTGTAGGGAGCTCAGTGAAATCTCAAATCAGTGCCTGCATAATCTTCATAAAAATGCCAAGTCCATCCAAGAATATGCAATACTCTGTCACTCAACTCTTCCCTGAAAAAGCTGAAAATAATAAAACAACAGTACCAAAAGAAGCCATATCTATGTGATCCTAACTTTAAATTTTTATGAAAAAATAAAACAAAATGTCATAATCAAATAATACAAGAAAGACAATCTTGAGGCATTTGTAAACAAATGGATCCAACTCAAGAACAAAATATTAAGTGAAATAAGTCAGACATGCGTGACATGCTCAAATATGGCATGGTTTCTCTTACATGAGAAACACAAATAAAGATCACATAGATGTGACTCTAGATGTTACAAAGCACTTTAATCTGTATTGTCTTCCATCATCCTTAGAGTGGGTATTTGCAGTTTCCTTTGGGCCACTCATGAAACAAATTATGTATATATGAGTATGTATTGATTTTATAAAAGGATTTAGAATCTGAGAAGCCGAGGGGCACCTTCTAGTTGCAGCCTTTACCAGTGTCCCTGTCCTTAGAACATAGATTCTAAATACCTCCTCTCTTCTCCAGGATGCCGAGATACAGGGAATAAAAATTTCCTTTTCAATTCCTGACTACAACCTTAGGAGCTGCGCACCCATGTGAAATTCACTTAACCCTTCAGTGCTTCCATTTCTTTACCTGTATAGTTGATGATGGTAGTACTTCCATCAGAGGATCGTGAGGATTGCAAGTAATTCTGCAGGAAGTGACTCACGGAAACATTCCAAAAACCTTCAGCTAGAGCTACCACTGTGCAATGGGCAGAGGATGGACTTCCACAAATGCTCATTCTAACCCAAGCTCCCTGGGCTCCCATACCCAAGGATGCCCAGCTAAAGGGAATGGAGGGCTTCGGCAACTTTCAGATCACAAATCTGGATCACTGAGTCTTCTTCATTTCAACAATCCTTTCGGTAGTGTTTAAGGAAAGTGAAATTTACTTTTAGCTGTTCTCTCTTCTATATCAGTGACTGCTCATGTGGTCTAAATGCTGAATGTGGTGTCTTCTGTCATGAATATCATTAGGAAGAGAGTTTTTAAATAATAAAAATATTCACATTAACACACTTTACTTATTATCAGTATTTCTTAAATCGGAATATCTTTTCTTGTGGACTACTCTGCTACAGTAAGCAGAAAGAGAAAAAATGCTATTTAACCTATTTCTGATTAACAACATGATCAACACTGCCACTTCCTACATTGGCTTCCTTTTCTTTCCAACTTGAAATTTGAGCTCTAAACGACCAAATGAATTTAAAATCCAGATCGATGGTATTTATTCACTAAAGCCCAGAGAATGTTGTATGTCTCTTATCTGGTATAACATATCAGAAATTCTTACATAGAATGTTGAGCACTGTCATGGGCATGGTCTCTGAGGCATTTTCTCACCATCCCATCTCCTTTAATCCACTTGATTAAGCAATGATTGACCCACAAAAAGCTGTGCACATTCAATGTACACAGCAGGAAGAGTTGGAAACAAGTACACACCCCTGAAAGCACAAATACAATCTATGCACCAGTCCACTTCCTCCAGAAGGTTTCCTTCACCTACTATTTATATATGTGTACTTGGAATGTGACAACACTTCACATAAGATCTAGCCACTTAACAATCTTTAAGTGTACTGTACAATATTGGTGGAGTTCTTTGCTTTGATTTTTGGATTTGACTTTCTTACTTTCCTGCATGGGAATGAACCCTATGGCTCTGTGCACGCTAAGCCAACACCATTGAGCCTCATCCTTAGCCCATTTTTTTATCTAATTTATTACCCAGGCTAGTCTCATTTTTGCAATCCTGCTGCCTCAGCCTCCTGAGCAGAACATGTAAATTGTCGGCCTTGTGCTATAGCACATCTTTGGGACTTTCACAACTGAAACTGAGAAATTTTACCCTTTTACTCACCAATCCTCAAGCTCTAGGCCACCAGTAGTCTACTCTGCTTCTATGCATTTGATTATTTTGGAATTTTTCTACATGATAGATAATATTTCTTATATACTCATATGTTGATAGACATTTAGGCTAATTCAATGTCTTGGCTATTGTGAATAAAGCCGTCCTAAATATGGAGTGCAGAAATTTTCTCAATACTGTCTTTTTTTTTTTTTTTTTTTT